>NW_017264932.1:0-484222 GCF_001329695.1 Rhodotorula graminis WP1 | reverse complement strand
GCCCAGTAGGAGATCGAATGAGATATCATACCCCAGACCCGGTCACCTCGGCCGACGCCCTCATCAACCTCGCGCACGACGACGATCCGACCGCGACGGGGCCGCTCGCGTTGCCGGCTCTGCCGCACGCCGCCGCCCCGCCGCCCTCGCCTCTCCCGCTCGACCTGTCGCCCGTCCTCGCGCTTACCAACGCCTACGCCGGCACCGACTACAACTTTGTCGGCCACGACGAGGGCGACTCGCGCTCGCCCTTCTTCCGCTCGGCGTCGACGTTTGTCGACCACGACGACCTCGCCGACGACGAGGACGACGAGGACGACGACATTGTCACGGTCAAGGTCGAGGAGGACGACGACGACGAGGTCGTCATGGCCGTCTCGTCCGAGCCGTCGTCACGGTCGTCGTCGGCGGTCCCTGCGTTCGACGCTCGGCTGCTCGCCAACGTCCGCGCCGCGTCGGCCGCCTCGTCGAGCAGCGACAGCGACGGGTTCGACCCCATGACGTTCGTCTCGGCGCCGATGCTCGCGACCGGCCTGCCCGTCCCGCAGCCGGCGCCGTCGCCCCCCGAGACAAGCGACTGGGCGCTCGGGCTCGACATGTTGGACGACGTCGACGTCGAGCACGGCGCTGTCGACTTTACCGCGCCCGAGACGATCGGCCTCGAAGAGCTCGACCTCGCGTGGGCCGGCGACGACGACGACTCGGTCTCGCCGGCGCCGGCGCCGGCCGTCAAGCAGTCGGCGCGCCCGCTCAACTTCACGATCCCGCGGTCGTCGTCGGGCGCGTTCCTGACGGGCTCGACGTACGAGCACTCGCACCGGTTCACGTCGCCGATGCCGTCGCCGCGCCGCACGTCGGCGTCCCGCGTGCCCCTCGTCGCCGACTTGGCCAAGAAGCCTCGCGCGCCCGTCACGCCCGCCCTGTCGCGCACGTCGTCCGGCGCCACCATCTTTGCCTCGCCCGCCAAGGCGCTCTCGTCGGCGGCGGTCGTCATGGAGCCCGTCGTCCCGCTCGAGCCGCCGACGGTCGCGACCGTCGTGCAGCGCGGCATTGTCGTCTTTTCGACCACGGCGACCGACCTCGCAACGGCGCGCACGACGTCGCTCCTGCGCCGGGTCGACACGGACTACGTCAACGCGACCGTGCTCCTGCAGGCGGCCGTCTCGTCGCCGCTCGAGCGCGCGTCGACCCTCGCGTCGCTCCTCGTCAAGGCCGACACGGTGCGCGTCCCGCACGCGTCCGAGCCGGGCGTCGAGGGCACCTGGGTCCCGCTCGACGTGGCGCGCGCCGTCGTCGACCTGTTCCCGACCCAGCTCGCGCACCTCGTCCCGTTCCTGTCGGACGACCTCGGCGCCCAGTTCCCCGAGCCGATCCCGACCATGCGCAGCGGCCTCAAGGCGGCGCTCGAGCAGAAATCCGGCGGTGGCGGCGACGACCTGAGCGCGCCCGTGCTCGGTTCGCCGGGCTTCGACGGCGCAGAGCTCGTGCGCAGGTGCGGCCCGCCGTCGAGCGTGCCGCGCTCGCACTCGCACGCGTCGTCGACGGCGGCGAGTCGGGGCAGCCCCTCGGCCTCGACGACGCCGTCGTCAAAGCGCTCGGCGGCGCCCATGTCGGCGGTCGTCCCGGCGCCCGACAGCGACGACGAGGACGGGCCCGACGGTGGCGGCGGCGACGACGACGACGAGGAGGAGGAGCCGGCGGTGACGACGCCCGTCTCGACTCGGTCAGCGACGCGCCGCAGCAACACTGCGGCAGCGCCGGCGCGCCCGTCGACTCGTCGCGCGAGCATCGCTGCGACCAAGCAGCAGCCGCAGCCGGTCTCACCTGCCGCCGAGCTCCAGCAGTCGCCGCCGAGGCGGTCGAGCCGGCGCCAGTCGACCGTCGCCAAGTGAGCTTCTCGTCGCCGTCCAACCTTCCCCCCCTCCCTCGTCCTCGCCCCGATCTCTCGCCTCGCGCTCGCGCTCTCTCCTTGTCGTTGTTGTCTGTCAAGGTGTACATACCGCCAGGTGCGTCACGGCCTCTCTCTCTCTCTCGTCGTCGTGCGCGCGCTCCTTTGAGCGATCGGGCTGACTCGGCCTGTTTCGCCTCGTCGCAGTCTTTCGCCCTCACGCCCTCGCGATGCCACCACTTCGTCCCTACCTCGACTCGACGAGCGCGACGTCGTTCCTCCTTGTTGCCACCCGGCGCGCTCCACCCCTCCTCGCTTCCTCCCCCCCTCCCTCCTCGGCCACTTCTTTGCCCTTCCCCCTCCTCCGCCCTGTGTGTAGCCTTTCCTCCTCTCCTTACCTTCCCTCTCGCCCTCTCTCTCTCTCTCTCTTTCTCTCCCACACCTCCCCCTCTCCTCTCGACCGACCGAACGAACCAGACCAGATACAAAGACGCGGCAGGGCGAATGTCGTGCAGTCAAAAGTTTCTCCTGCTCGGGGGCTCAAGCGGGGCGAAGTTGTCAATCGGTGCTCTCCCTCTCTCTCTTGCCCCGACTTCTGCGAGAGCCGAGAGAGCCAAGTCCTGCTAGCAAAAAGGTTTCTACGAGAGCCGTCTAGAGGAGAAAAGCCTCGCCGCTGCCGCTCAGGCCACCTCGGCATGAGTCGCCGCCCTGCCCTCGACGTCGTCCGGGCTCAGCGTCACGTACCCGCTCCCACTCCTGCCCTCCCACCTCCTCACGACGGCGCCCCACGCCCTCTCGACCCACGCCTCCCGCTCGCCCTCTCGCAGCGCCCTGACGCTCCCGTCTCGCTGCACGCGGTACACGTGCCCTTCGTCGCGCCAGCTCACCGTGTCGCCGAGCATGGCAAACGCCCACACGGGGAGCGCGAGGACTTCTCGCGCGCACCACGCGACGAGGTACGACGCGCCGGGTCCGTCGTGCGCTGGTGGGCGAGCGACGGTCGAGCGTGCTGGGGACGCGGGGAGGAGCGCGCGGTACAGGGCGGCGTCGACGAGGTACCAGGCGACGAGGTGCAGCGGGAGGAAGAGGTACGAGGGGAGGCGGAAGAGGTGGTGGAAGGCGAGGGCGCCGAGGAGACCCGAGAGGAGCGACTCGGTGAGAGGCTCGACCAGGGTCGACGCGCTGCCGGGGGAGGAACGCCGTCACGGTCAGTCACGAGGGAGAACGACGGGGCTGCACGAAGGAGAGAGAAAGAGAGAGAGCGGGACGCACAGGACCATGTACTTGCGGACGCGGATCCAGCGCACGCGGCGGCGGAAGAACTTTTGGAACGACATGCTGCCGACGGCGTTGCCGGCGACCTCGATGCCCATGGCGTGGCGCATGCCGAGCTCCTCCCACAGCGCGACGCCAATCTCGTTGTCCTCGCCGAGGTACTGGCCGAACGCGGCGAGGCCCGGCTCGTTGGTGACGCCGGGAGGCGGGAGGGGCAACTTGCCGCGCTCGCGCTTGAGCTCTGACGCGCGCTCGAGGTCCGACTTGCGGTACAGGCACGACTTGCCCGTGACGCACGACGCGACGGCGACGCGGTTGATGGCGAGGTACATCTTTGCGTGGGTCGAGCAGAGGTAGACCTGCTCGACGCGGGAACCGAGGAGCGCGTCCGGGTAGACGGCGAACGGGACGTGGTGCACGAGCCCGACCGGGTGCTTGGCGTCTCCTCCTGGAGAGAAGAGCGGGACCGAGCGCGAGAGGCACTCTGGCGAGGTGAGGACGTTCGAGTCGAGGACCCACAGGAGGTCAAACTTGGCCTGGCGGTACGGGCGGATGAGGTTGTTGATCTTTGGGTTGACGCCGACCGTGTCGTGGCCGATGACGAGCGTGCTGTCGACGTTCGGGTACCGGTGCTGGAGGTCGCGCACGAGCGGGATGGCCGGGTCGGCCTCGTCGGCGACGGACAAGACGAGCTCGAAGCGCGGGTAGTCCTGGCGGAACGACGCCTCGAGGTTGTCGTACAGGTTGCAGTCGAGGCCGCGGAGGGGCCGCAGGATGGACACGCCCGGGCACGTGGCAGGGTCGACGGGAGCAGGAGGAGGGTCGGAGGTGGGGAGGCGAGAGTAGCGCTTCTTGCTGTCGGCGAGGGGGGGGACAGGGTGAGTTGTCCGTTTCGGTGGAACGGACGAGAGAGACGAGACGGACGCCGTGTTGAGTCCAAGGAGGAAGACGGTCCACAGCGCAGAGTACCACACGCAGAAGGCGACACTGCGAGGCGAGGAGGAGGACGAGGTGAGCTCGCGACTTGCGGGTTGGGGGTGGGCGGGGATGCGACGCACCTGAGAGCTGTTGCCCACATGGTGCGCGTCGCTGCTGTCCCGGTAGAGCTGCGAGAGTGGCTTGGTCGAGATCGAGGTGGCCATCTCTCCTCCTCCTCCTCCTCCTCTCTCTCTCACCCTTTGCCTCTCTCTCGCCCGTCAGAGAGGATGAGCGCACCGCAGAGCCCCTCGAGGGACGCCTCTCAGTCGCCAGCACCGGCAACCGCCTCGCCTCGCAACCCTCGCAAGCGGTGAGTCGCCCAATCGCTCCTCCCCCCTCCCTCGCTCTCCACCCGCATCGTGCAGGCCCGCCTGCAGCGCACCCCACTGACACCGAGTCCTCCTCACCAAACAGCTCGCCCGCGTCGCGCTCCCCCTCGCCCCCAGCTCGGCGGGCTCGCCCCGCTTCGCCTCCTCCTCCTCCTCCTCCCGCCGCCGACCCCGCCAGCTCCCTCCCGCGCATCCACGACAATGACCCGCACCGCCGCCGCGAGCGAGAGCGCCAGATGCTCGCCCTCCAGCAAGACCCCACCGACGACCACCTCGTCATCAAGCCCCGTGTCGACCCGGCCCTCGAGGCCAAGCGCATGGCCAACACGCGCGCCGGCGGCGCCTACATCCCGCCCCACCGCCTGCGCGCCATGATGGCCGAGCAGGGCCAGCAAGACGACGCGTCCGACGAGTACCAGCGCTTGACGTGGGACGCCCTCCGCAAGAGCATCAACGGCCTCGTCAACAAGGTCAACACGGCCAACATCAAGCTCATCGTCCCCGAGGTGCGTCCCGCTTTTGTCTCCTTCCTGCCCGAGCGAGACTGACTCGACGGGTTGCCTACAGCTCTTTGGCGAGAACCTGATCCGCGGCAAGGGCCTCCTCGTCCGGTCCCTCATGCGCGCCCAGGCGTCGTCGCTCCCGTTCACGCCCATCTTTGCGTCCTTGACGGCCATCGTCAACACCAAGCTCCCCCAAGTCGGCGAGCTCCTCCTCCACCGGTTGATCCACCAGTTCCGCCGCAGCTTCAAGCGCAACGACAAGCCGACCATGACGGCGACGACCACCTTTATCGCCCAGCTCGTCAACCAGCAGGTCGCGCACGAGGTGCTCGCGCTCCAGGTCCTCGTCCTCCTCCTCGAGCGCCCGACCGACGACAGCGTCGAGATCGCCGTCTCGTTCATGCGCGAGGTCGGCGCCTTTCTCGCCGAGCACTCTGCGCGCGCCAACAACGGCATCTTTGACCGGTTCCGCACCATCCTCAACGAGAGCGACATCGACAAGCGCGTCCAGTACATGGTCGAGGTCCTGTTCCAGGTTCGCAAGGACCGCTTCAAGGACAACCCCGTCATCCCCGAAGGACTCGACCTCGTCGAGGAGGAGGACATGATCACGCACCGCATCTCGCTCGACGACGAGGTCCAGGTCCAGGAAATGCTCAGTGCGTCCCCCCTCTACTCGCCTCTCTCCTACTCGTTCGGCGGCCGGAGCCTGACCCATTCTCGGTTGCGCGCGCGCGCGCAGACGTCTTTAAGGTCGACCCCGAGTACAAGGCCCACGAGGCGGCCTACGCCGAGATCAAGCACGAGATCCTCGGCTCGGACGACGAGGAGGGCTCCGGGTCTGGGTCCGAGGGCGACACGGAGCAGGGCGCGAGCGACGACGAGGGCGAGAGCGACGTCGACGACGGCATCAAGGCCGACGGCACGGTCGACGTGCACGACCAGACGGGCGCCAACGTCGTCAACCTGCGCAGGACCATCTACCTCACCATCATGTCGGCGCTCGACTTTGAGGAGGCGACGCACAAGCTGCTCAAGCTCGACATTGCCGACGGCCAGGAGGTGCGTCCCACCTCTCTCTCTCTCTCTCTCTCTCTCTCTCGTGTGAGCCAGATACTGACTCGCCCGTCTACGGTGCGCGCAGAGCGAGCTGTGCAACATGGTCATCGAGTGCTGCTCGCAGGAGCGCACCTTCAGCAAGTTCTACGGCCTCATGGGCGAGCGCTTCTGCAAGCTGCACCAGAAGTGGGCCATGGCGTTCGAGCAGTGCTTCGCGACCTACTACCAGACGATCCACCGGTACGAGACGAACCGGCTGCGCAACATTGCGCGGTTCTTTGGCCACCTCGTCATGACGGACGCCCTGTCGTGGACCGTGTTCGAGTCGGTCAAGATGACCGAGGACGACACGACGTCGTCGTCGCGCATCTTTGTCAAGATCCTGTTCCAGGAAGTGACCGAGGGCATGGGCCTCAAGAACCTCGTCGAGCGCTTCAAGGACCCGAGCCTCGAGCACTACCTCGCCAACATGTTCCCGCTCAACAACCCAAAGGACACGCGCTTCTCGATCAACTTTTTCACCTCGATCGGGCTCGGCGCCGTCACCGAGAACATGCGCGAGCACCTCAAGCGCGCACCGGCCCTCATGGTGCGTCCGCTCGTCCTCTCCCTCTCTCTCTCTCTCTCCCCGACTCGGGTCGCACAGCCACTCACCCTCTTCCTTCTCTCCCTCCCTTCTCTCTCTCTCCTGTTCGCCCGCCCCCTCGCAGATGGAGCAACGTCGCCAACTCGAAGCCGCCGGCGCCACCTCGTCCGACTCGGACTCGTCGTCGTCCCTCTCGTCGTCGACCCTGTCCGAGTCGTCCGACTACTCGTCCGACGACTCGCGCCGCCGCCCCTCGTCGCGCCGCCGCGGCAGGTCCCGCTCGCGCTCGGTCGACAGCCGCGACAGCCGCAGTCGCAGCCGGACCCCGACGCGCCGCTCGGCCCGCGCGAGGTCGTACGACAGCCGCAGCCGCAGCAGGAGCCGCAGCCGCACGCCGCCGCGCAGGCGCTACTCGCCCTCGCGCTCGAGGTCCCGCTCGCGGTCGCGGTCGCGCACGCCGCCTCGCGGCGCTCGTCGCGCGCGCTCGCCGTCCCGCAGCCGCAGCCGCAGCCGCAGCCGCACCCGGCCGCCCGCCCCGCCGGCGCGCCGCAGCCGCCGCTCGCCCTCCGACTCGCGCTCGCGCTCGCGCTCGCCGCCGCCTGTGCGGCGAGATGTCGGCGGCGGCGGCGGCCGAGGGCGCTCGCCGTCGCCGCCGCCGCGCAATGGCGCAGGAGGAGCGGGAGGAGGAGCGGGAGGAGGAGCGGGAGGAGGAGGCAAGGCGTTCGTGCACCCGGACCGGATGCGGTTTGCTGGGGGCGACGCAGGGGGAGGGCGGGCGCCGCCGCCGCATCTCGCTGGAGGAGGTGGAGGCGGCGGAGGGCGAGGGGGAGGAGGAGGAGGGTACGTGCACCCGGACCGGCAGTTTGGCGGGCCACCGCCGCAGAGGGGCGGCGGGTACGGTGGTGGGTACGGCGGTGGAGGAGGGCCGCCGGGCGGCGGAGCGAGGCAGGCGCCGGCCGACGGTGGGTGGGGCAACAGGAGCGGAGGAGGGCGCTGAGTCGAGCTAAGGGACGCGCCGAGGGGCCCGTTCGAGCCAGGGGTTCTCTCTCTCTCTCTCCTTCCGTCGTATCCTGTACAAACGATGTGCTTGTCCTCCCCTTCTTTCGCTGCGTGCGCTCGAGTTGCGAGGAGAGCGAAATGCGCGAAGCGAGAGTGAGAGCGAGAGCGGGATCGAGCGAGAGACGGCGGCGGGTCGGGCACCGACAGTGACGGACACGCTGCAAGTTCCACGCGACGAGAGCCACACAAGTACACAGAGAGAGTCTCAGAAATCACCAGCTGCCCGCACCCCTCGCGCCCAGCTCGACCTCGACGTCGCGCAAGAACCCCCTCACGCCCTCGTCCTCGCCGAGCGCAATCACGCTCCCGTCCTCACTGCCGCTGCCCCACTGCGACGCCGAGAGCTCGACGTCGCTCTCGTCGGCCCAGACGCTCGCGGCCGGGTCGAGCGCGTCGCCGTCGTCGTCGTCGGACGACGCGGCGACGTCGAGGAGCGAAATGGTCGAGAGGGACGACGAGCGCGCGCCGCCGGCGGCCGAGTCGAACGTCCACGTCGTCCAGGGAGGCTGGTCGAGCTCGTCGTGATAGTCGTCAAGGAGCAGGGACGAAGAGGCCGACGACGGGTCGGGGAGGACAAACGTCTCTGCGACGGCGAGGGCGTGCGCCGCGTCGATGAGGAAGGCGGCGCCCGACGACGAGTCGTTGCTGCCGTCGTCCGAGCGCGCCGTCGACGCTGCCGTCGAGCGTGGCGAGGCCGGCGAGAGCGGCAGCGACGCCATGGGCGTGTCGCCGAGCCCGGGCGAGAGGACCGACGACGGCTCGAGCGACGCCCGCGTCTCGCCGCCGACGAGCCACCACCAGTCGCCCTCGCCGGCGCCGACGGCGCTCTGGCGGTTCCACTGCCGGACCTTGTCGGCCCAGGGCGGCGCGACAACCGACGACGACGACGATGATGACGTGGCGGCGGCACCGAGCTCGGCCTCGCCGCGCACGACGCGCTCGACCGTATCGCGGGTCACGAGCGCGTCGTCAAACACGATGCGCCACACGCGGCGACCGGCGTGCGGCGACTCGAGCTCGAGCGGCACGACGCCGACCTGTGTCGAGGCGCGCACGTCCGGGTCGAGGAGGCCCGCGGCCGCAAGACGGTTGACGACGACACGCAGGTGGTGCGCGTGGGTCGAGTAGGCCGAAGAGATGGTGGCGAACGAGTCGAGGGCCGAGGACGACAGGACGCGGAACGAAGAGAGCGGGTCGTGCGCCGAGGTCGAGGTCGACGGCGCCGGCGACGGGACGGCGAGGTCAAAGTCCGGGTCGACGGCGAGGACGAGCGTGACGGGCTCGGCGGCGGCGTGGTGCTGCGTCTCGTCGACGTGAGCGGCCTTGGCGACGCCGAAGAAGCGCGCAAACTCGAGCTTCTTGTCCTCGAGCGCGTCAAAGCCGGCCGGGGCCCTCCCCTTGCCCTTGACGGCAGTCCTCGCCGCCCTCCTGATGCCCGCCGTGTCGGCGCGCCACTTGCGGCGGTCGATGCCGCCGTCGCCAAACTGGTCGGCGAGCGCCCGCAGCGCGAGCGGCGCGTTGTGGACGAGGTTGTCCCACGCGCCGAACCCGGACGACGAGAACTGGCGCGCGGCCCCGAGGCCGACGTGGGCCGTGTGAGGGGTCGAGAAGCCGGCGTGAGGGCGCGGCGAGGGCCCGAAGCGTGCACGAGCGGCCGACGACAGGGGGCGGCCGGCGGGGCGAGAGGCGGCCGGTGCGGCGCGGGTCGCGAGGCGTGACGACGAGTACGGGCCTGGGCGGACGACGGCGCCCGTGCGGATCGTGTTGAACGTGCTCGCAAAGATCGAGTCGACGGCGGCGCGCCACGACGACGGGTGGGCGGCCGAGGACGAGGCGTGGCGGCGAGTCGCTGCGGCCGGCGGGTGGACGGGGCGCTGGAACTTGAGCGAGGGGCGGACGAGCTTGCTCGCTCCGCCCTTGGTCTGGAGGACGGCCGTGCGGCTGAGCACCTGTGTCGGCGGGCGAGCGAGGTTAGTGACCGTGAGGGCGGGTGGCGACCGGCCGCCGGCCAGGAGGGACAAGAGCGGGGCGCACCTCCTTGAAGGAGGCGAGCAGCGTGGGCGGTGGCCGCATGCTGAGCGAGTGCACTGCGGTGCGCTTGTAAAGTGCGTGGTGCTGAGCAGAAGGGTGGACGAGGGAGGACGAGGGTCGCCCCGCTCTTTGCACCGCCTCGCCGTGCCGAGCCGAGTCGCAAGTGTCTCGCCATTCTCGTCGCTCTCAGGCAGGCTGGACGGGCAGGGTCCATGCGCATTGCAGTTCTAGTAGAGGGATACGCGAGAAGAGGGTGGGAGAGAGTGACGCACGGACGCAGGCACAGCGACGGCAAGGTAAAATCGAGGGAGGAGGGAACAAGGAGAGGCTCGCGACGCCCGCGCTCACGCCGCATGCTGGCGCGCCTTCTCGTCGTTGTCCTGCAGGCCCAAGCTCGCGACGTACGCCATGCCGGGCGTCTGACCAGCAGACACGACCGACGGGCGGTGGTGTTGAGGGAGCGCCGGCGCCGCGAGCTGCGAGCCCGACGGCGCCGCAGGACGGGCCGCGCTCTGCTCCGTCGACTTGGTGTCTGTCGGTGCGCCCGAGTCAGCTCGTGCTCTTCGACTCGACTGAAGAGGAGGACAGCGAGGACGCACAGACGTAGTAGATCGAGCCCGTGAGGATGAACACGATGCCGAACCCGCGACCGCTGCGCGACGACAAGACCGAGTGTCAGGCTTCAGACGTCGCTCGAGACCAGAGGAGAGAGTTGGAGACGCACGAGGTGACCTTGTCGCCAAAGACCCACACGCTGAGGAACGTCTGCAGCACGCCGCGAACGGCTGCAGGGAGAGGCACGCCGAGGGCGAGGTCAGTCCGTGAGGATGCTGCCGCCGAGCCGAGAGAACGAGAGGTGGACGCACCTGCCGAGATCATGTGCGAGATGGGCGACGTGACCTTGATCGAGAGGAAGCCGGCGATGCAGATGAGGAAGCCAAAGACGCCCTGCCGAGGATCGTGCGCAGGCGGGTCAGACTTGCTCGACGGGAGCACGACGAGGCAGAGAGAGGGAGAGAGAGGACGCACCGTGACGAGCGCGCCAGTCATGAACGTGCCGAACCCCTCGCCGGCCTCGCCCGTGCCCATGAGCATGTCGAACACGACCCACACCTCGCCGCTGAGGATGACGAACGGCGCAATGACGATGGCCGACAGCAGGTTCGAGTAGTACGCGAGGTCGAGCGTGCCACTGACGACGCCGAGGCTGCGCTTGACGACGATGGCGTGCACGGCCGTCGTGACGGACGACGCGACGCCGAGCATGGTGCCGAGCAGGGTCGTGTGGATCTCGCCGCTGACGCCGAACCCGAACCCGATGCAGACGATGACGATGGCGATCAGGGTCGCCTGCGACGACTTGGAGCCGAGGAGGTACCACGAGAAGAAGACGGTGAACGGCAGGACGAGGCCGCGCGCGATTTGCTGGAGGCAGGGCAAAGAGGGGTCAGTGCGGGTGCTCGCTTCTCCGAGCTGGGGCAACTCGCACGCACGTAGAACGAGGCGTCGACGTATTCTGTGGGCGGCGGCGTCAGTCAGCGAGTGGCTCGGACGAGGAGGGAGAGGGCAAGACGGAGGGGGACGTACGCAGGCAGTAGGTGTTGAACGCGAGGCCGAGCACGTTGCACGCGATGAGGGGCCACAAGCTCTTGCACGCCGTGACGTCGATCCTCGGAAGCTTCATGTAGCCTGGTGGGAGAGTCCGAATCAGCTGGTGCTCGTGAGGGAGAGGAAGAGGGCAGGGCTCACCAAAGAGGGCGCACAGCTGGAGGAGGATGACGGCGATGCCGAGCTGGCAGAAGAGGAAGAAGAGAGGGATCTGTGACGCGAGTACGAGTGAGTCAGGTCGGCGACACTCGCTGCAGAGACGGTGAGAGAGAGACGCACCTGGATCTTGTTGAGCACCCACTGCGCGGCGAGGAGGAGAGGGAGGTCAGTTCTCGCTCGATCGGGGCCGCAGGTGGACTAGAGGGCGCACCTTGTTGACCATGATCATCTGCGCGGGCGGGAAAGGGCCACAGAGGCTTGCGAGGTCAGCCGATGTTGCTCCCGGAGGGGGTCCTCCAGCACGAGCTCGCTGGCGACACGACCGCCGCACACGATCCCGACGCGGTCGCGGCACGTGCAGCAGGCCAGCTCGCGCAACTCTGGCCGGTGCGCGCAGCTCCAGGGGCAGAGGGGAGGGAGAGAGAGGGGGACGCACGACAATCGCGGCGACGAGGTAGAAGCCGACCGAGAAGACGACCATGGCGCGGCTCGCGGGCGGTTCCTCGCCCTGGCGGGGTGCTGGTGCCCTCGGCTGGGGCGACTGGGAGCGCTGCTGGGCATTCTTGAGCTCGACGCCCTCCTCGACGGGGACGCGAGTGTAGTCTCCTCGGGCGGCGGCCATGGCGGGTCGGGGCTTGGGAGGGCAGGGGGTGGCTCGACTCGGCTGTTGCTGTGCTGCAGGAGGACACAGGCGCGCAGGTGGAGCAGGCAGCAGGGCTTGGTGACGAGGGAGCGAGGGGCCGAGGAGGAGGTGGCCCTTTCCTCGAGCGCGCGCCGCCTCGCGCGCCTCGCGCCGCCGCCGCCGACAAGGGGACGGCCGGCGGCCCCTGCGCTCTCTCTCTCTCTCTTCCCCTTTGCTCCTTCCGCTGTGTCGGTCTGTGTTCTCGCTTTCCACGCTCGGCTTCTGCTTCTCACCTTTCAGCTCGCTTACCTCGCAGAGTCGCCGGCCCTCGCCCGCTCGACCCGCTCGCTTCCTCGTGACCGTATCTCCGGCCGCCGCACGGGCAGAGCTCGCGGGTCGCAAGCTTGCCCGGTCTTGCAGGACGAGGACGCGCGAGCGCCGGCACAAGCCACTCGACCGGCTCGGTCTGCGCAGCTTGCAGGCTGCGACTTCTCGCGTCCGCAGCGTCGCCAGCTCGACCTCTTTCTTGCTCTTCTCAAAGAGCCGCTACTGCCACGCCTTGGTCTTGTCAGCGTCGAGCTCGACGCGCTTCGGTCGACCCGCGTTACTTGGCTGCCTGTGCGACGTCCGCGCGAGAAGGAGGGCGCGCGAAGACGGGCGGGAACCGCTCTCGCGCACGGCACGCCCATGCTCTCCCTTGCTGCGTCTCGATCGTAGACCTACATGCAGGTTGCTTCCACGTGTGTGCGGAGCATCACCGCCTGCTGCGTCTCGAGGCAAGTTGCCCTGCGAGGGCGGCTTGAGAAGGTTCTCCCTCGATGATTTGAGCCGCTCGCGACGGTCGGTCGATTCTCTTCTCCCTCACGCAAGGATCTCGCACACGACGCACAGAGGGCCGCCTGCAAGAGTCGGCGGTCGCGCCGAGTCGAGAGCTCGTCAAATGCGGCCGAGGAGGCCGCACGGGCCCCTGGTTCTTCCGGCTCGCCTCTCTCGTCTTGCTCGTCGCTCAGCGTCGCGGCGACGGTCGGCCTCGCTCGCAGCTAGTGCAGAGAGAGTACCGAGGCCAGCGTCAGAGAGAAAAGGCGTCGCTGAGACCGAGAAAGTGAGAGCCAGCTCGCCGGAGCGTGACCATGGCCACAAGCCGCCGCTGGCCGCATCTCTCGACTCGCCGCCGGCGCAGACGGGTTGCAAAAAGAGACCCTGCCATGGCCAGCACACGCTGGTAGCTGTGCGGCGCAAAAGAAGACGTCCTCGGACAGGTTTGAACTGTCGACCTCCCGATGGGCGACTGAAGTAAGATCTAACAGTCGGACGCTCTGACCAACTGAGCTACGAAGACTTGGTTGAACGGCGGGCGCTGAACGAGTCATCACATACCGCACAAGCTAGTCGAGAAACAAAGTCCTCCCGTTCTCGCTTCCCTCCCGGCTCCTGAGTCGTTCCTTTGTACCTGACCGCCCTGAATACGCACCACTGGGCCCATACAGACTTTTGAAAAGGCCCGCCGCCTCTGCGGGGCACCCCTGCGGCGCGCCAGGGTCGAGGACCTTCAACTTGGGAAGGTCGCTCTTCGGCTGCTTGCATCCGATGCACGGACCTTTCTCGCCTTTCGAAGGGAGCGGAAGAGACCGACTCGTTCTGCTCTCGAATACAGCCGGCCGACTCAGCTGGAGGCCGGGACGAAAGCAGCTTGGGAAGGTCGAGCTCCTCCTGCGACAGGAGCCCTCTCGAGCTCTGTACGCTCTCGAGCGACGCTGCTGATACGAACGAGGCTCGGCACTGCATCTATCTGACCGCGGTCTACTCGTCGAGGAGCTTCTGCAGCTGCTCGTTGTACTGGTCGCCCTTGACCGGGTTCTCCTCCATGACCTTGCGGATCTCCTTGAGCTCGCCATCGCTCAGCTTGACGTCCCTGGCCGCCCAGTTCTCCTCGAGGTACTTGGTTGACTTGGTCTGCGGGCGACGAGGGGCGGGGATAGTGTCAGTCGGGATGCAGGGCAGGGAGAAGGAGGGGAGCAAAGGAGAGGACGCACGCCCGGGATGGGGATGACGAGGCCCGGGTACACCTGGCAATCCCACGCGAGCGCGAGCTGGCCCGGCGTGCAACCCTTGGTGGCCGCGATCTTCTCGAAGGCTGCGAGGGCGAGAGGGAAGGGGGAAAGGTCGGCACCGACCTCGTCGCCGTCACCGCTTGGCCGACGGCCCTCGGCGCCGGGCTCGCTCGTCGCCGACGATCGAGAGGAGAGAGAGCAGAGGACGCACCCTCGACGAGCTTGAAGTTGTGGTCGAACAGCTCCTTGGTGAAGCGAGGGAAAGCGCCCGCGCCGCGCATGTCGCCGTCCTTGCTGATGTCGTCAAACGAGCGGAAGCGGCCAGTGAGGAAGCCCTTGCCGAGCGGCGAGTAGGCCAGGATCTTGACGCCGAGCTCCTGGCACGCCTCGATGACGCCGTTCGACTCGATGGTCGTTTCGAACGGCGACCATTCGACCTCGACAAAGTCGATCTTGGCGACGTCGGCGGCGCGACGAAGCGTCTTGGCCGACATCTGTGCGACGCTCGAGCGAGAGTGAGCTCCCGTCCCGGTACAGAACGAGGCGGACGACGACAAGGGAGGAAGAGGAGGACGTACCGCCGAGAGCCCGATGTACTTGCACTTGCCGGCCTTCCTCGCCTCTTCCATCGCCTTGACGCTCACCTCGATCGGCGTCTCCTTGTCGATGCGGTGCAGGAGGTAGACGTCGGGAGCCGAGCCGAGGTTCTCGATGCTGTCGTCGATGCACTGGCGGCAAAAGTCGGCGGAACCTGCGTGCTCGAGGGGGCGCGTCAGGTGCTGCGAGACGTAGAAGGAGTGCAGGAGGACTCACCGTCCGTCTCCATGCCAGTGTCGGTCGCCTTGAGGCCCCACTTGGTGACGACGACGACCTTGGAGCGGGTGTCGCTCTCGCGCAGGACCTCGCCGATCAACTTCTCGTTGTGCTGGTCCTTGCCGTAGATGCGCGCCGTGTTGAGCAGCGTGCAGCCCTGCAGCACGTCGAGTGTACGGGTCAGCACGTGCCGGGTACGAGCCGAGGGAGAGGAGAGGACCGTGCACGCACGAGGTCAATCGCGCGGCGGAGGACCTCCTTGCTCTCGTCGTCCTTGGCGACGCCGTAGCTCTGGGAGAAGCCCTGTGACGTGAAGACTCGGTCGTCAGTGGAGGAAAGGGCGAACAGAAAGCTGCGCTCGACGCACCATGCAGCCGAAGCCGATAGGCGGGAGGGTGAGGGAATCGTCGATGCGGATGGGGGCGGACATGCTGAGAGGTCGAGGGGCGGGAGTGCTTGAGAAGAGAGAGAAGGAAGAGAGAGAGAGAGAGAGAGAGAGAATCGCTACAGCCAGCAGCGTCACGCGAACGAGAGAGTGGAGCGGCCGAGCGTCGGTGGAGGTCCGGGCGGCCGAGTGGAGGCCTCCGCTCAGTTTCGAACGCACCGGTGGCCATTCCCAGGCTGCCAAGGAGCACACCGGTGTCGCGGCACGTCCGCAGTGGACCGAGTCAATACGTCAGGCCGGTCCCTCATCGTCGAAAGCAGCCGAAGAGCAATCTCGCAAGCGACCTTCCCAAGTTGAAGGTCCTCGACCCTGGCGCGCCGCAGGGGTGCCCCGCAGAGGCGGCGGGCCTTTTCAAAAGTCTGTATGGGCCCAGTGGTGCGTATTCAGGGCGGTCAGGTACAAAGGAACGACTCAGGAGCCGGGAGGGAAGCGAGAACGGGAGGACTTTGTTTCTCGACTAGCTTGTGCGGTATGTGATGACTCGTTCAGCGCCCGCCGTTCAACCAAGTCTTCGTAGCTCAGTTGGTCAGAGCGTCCGACTGTTAGATCTTACTTCAGTCGCCCATCGGGAGGTCGACAGTTCAAACCTGTCCGAGGACGTCTTCTTTTGCGCCGCACAGCTACCAGCGTGTGCTGGCCATGGCAGGGTCTCTTTTTGCAACCCGTCTGCGCCGGCGGCGAGTCGAGAGATGCGGCCAGCGGCGGCTTGTGGCCATGGTCACGCTCCGGCGAGCTGGCTCTCACTTTCTCGGTCTCAGCGACGCCTTTTCTCTCTGACGCTGGCCTCGGTACTCTCTCTGCACTAGCTGCGAGCGAGGCCGACCGTCGCCGCGACGCTGAGCGACGAGCAAGACGAGAGAGGCGAGCCGGAAGAACCAGGGGCCCGTGCGGCCTCCTCGGCCGCGCCGACGCTCCCACGTCGCTGCGCCCAGGCCGGCTGCCGCCGGACGCGTCCTATGCACTGTGTGTGAGCGAGCCGAAGTGTCGCTGGCAACATTGGGCGCGAACTGGGCGAGAAAAGCGAGCCCGAACGTGGTGCCGATGGCGCAGCCTGTGGCGGCTACCCCTCACCTCACGCAACCAGGCCGGGCCGCAAGCTCTCTCGCAGCGTGTCGAGCGCGACGTCAAGACCCACCCTGACGAGCGGCGGCAGCCCGGCGGGCTGTCGGCGAGAGGCAGCAGAGCGCGAGCGGTCCGGCGTACGTTGGGCGCACGGACCGTGCGGGATCATCTCGACTCGTCGCTGCTCGCGCACAGGCGCGCCGGACGGTCCAGCAAGGTGCATGACAGCTGCTCGATGCTCAGGTAGAGCTTGACGCTTGCGAGCGGGGAGAGCGACCGCGAGCAAAAGCTCCTCTCGCGGGCTCGCACTCTCTCGCCACGACGATGCACAGCGAGGACCGCCGAGCACGAGCGAGCATCTCTCTCTCGCCTCTCTGCGCAGCAGTGCACCGACGTGTCGAACCCCTCAAGCGATACAGCTCCCCCCCCCTCTCGCGGCTGCTCCTCCGCCTGGCCCCCTGCTCCTCCCCCTCCTCCTCGACGCTCACCCCTTTGGCGCAAAGTCCCACACAGCGAACGCGTCACTTCCCCCATGGCCCTCGATCCCGTCCTCCCGCGCCGCTTGCTGCACGCCCTCCCACGCCTCCCTGAGCCGCCCAACCAGGTCGTCGTCCTCGCGCTCGAGCCGCGCAAAGCTCCCGCCCGGCACGCGCACGTCCTCGTCGAGGAGGAGCGAGGGCGGGCCGACGGGCGGCGTGCGCGACGTGCGCGAGAGGGGCTCCCAGTGGAACGAGAGTGGGGTGCGGCCGGGCGGGACGGCGCGCTGCATGGCGGTGAAGGCGCGCGCGAGGCGCGAGGTCGGCGGGGCGGCGGCGGGCTCGGCGGCGGTCGGGTCGTGGTCGTGGTCGTGGTCGTGGTCGGAGGACGAGGGCTCGGGAGCGGGCTCGAGCGGCGAGGTGGTCGACGGCGGGAAAAACGCGGCGACGGTCGGGACAAAGATCTCGGTCGACGTCATCTCGACGCGCGAGGGCGGGCCGAGCGTCGGGAGCGGGTACGCGAGGCAGATCTGTGTGTGTGTGCGCCGGCGTCAGGGCGCCGTCCCGTGCTCGTGCGGAGGAGCGGCTCGTGCTCGCACGAGAAAGAGAGAGGGAGAGAAAGAGAGAGAGGGGACGCACAGGCTGCGGCGGGTCCGCCGCAAAGTCTTCCCAGTCGACAAAGGCGCGCAGGTTGATGAGCCACAGTGCGGCGCCGAGCTCGTCGTCGTGCGTGACAAACACGGCGCGGTCGTTCTCGACGGCGAGCTGCACCGGGTCGGCGCCCTCCTGCGCGTGTACGGAGGAAAAAGGGGGTGAGCTCGGGTGTGACGCTGCGTCCTCCTCTCCGTGCTCGAGTCCGCGCGCGCGCGAGAGAGAGAGAGAGAGCGGGAGGCATGACGCACAATGACGAGCACGACCGTCTTCCTCTCGACCTCGTCCTCCTCGTCCTCGCCCTCGTCGTTCCACACCGCCCTCTTGTCGCACGTCCACACGAGTTTGGCCTCGTCCGTGTCACCCGCCCTGCGCCCGATCGCGACGAGGTGCCGACCGGCATGGTGCACCGCCTCCCACCCGACGCCGTCGCACCCAAACGCGTACCACGCGCCGCCGCCCGGGGCCGTGTGCGCGCTCAGCGAGGCCGGCGCACGCGGTGGCCAGGTGCGGTACTCGGGCTCGTCGTCGTCCCGCTCCCGCTCCCCCTCGCCGCCGCCGCGGCCGCCCCACCCCGGCGGCCGCACGACCAGGACGGCGTGCTGCCCAGCGACATACACGCACTCGTCGTCGAGCTCGACATAGTACGCCCTCGCGTCGTTCGACACGTCGGCGGCGAACGCGGGCACGTCGAGCGTGTCGATCGTGCGCGCGACGAGGTCCCACACGTGCAGCTGCTGGCCGTCGGCCGAGGTGGCGACGAGTTTCGGGACGCGGAGCTTGGACGCGAAGCAAGGGAACGAGGTCGTGACGGCGTGCGAGGGCACGTAGCCGAGCGCGGGCGTGGAACCGTCGCGCGGGACGGCGGTGGACGAGAAGGCGTCGTCGACGAGGTGGTCGGCGGGGAGGAGGTCGGTGCGGCACGACGCGAGGTAGGTCCTGCTTGACAGCTGCTGGACGAGGAAGCCCTCGCTGCGGGGAACGAGTCGGTGCAGGCCGAGTCAGATCGCGGGGCCGGGGAGGGACGAGAGAGAGAGAGAGAGCGCGAGGGACGGACCTGAGCTCGACGTGCGGGTACGGGCCGCGCGGCAAAAGGGACCACCACGCGAGTTGGCCGTCCTGGGCGCGGAAGGCGAGGTAGCCGCCGTCGAGGCCCGACACGACGAGGTAGGCGGCATCGACGTCGACCTTGAAGCGCCAGAAGGGGGCGCCGAGCGCGCCGGCGACGGCGGGCCGCGCGGCCCAGTCGAGGGTGACGAGGCGCGAGGTGGCGGTGCCGGTGCGCCAGTTGCGGTGGATGACGTGGGCGCGTTTGGCTGCGATAAGGGACGAGGGGGTGAGTCTGAGGAGGAGGTGGGGGAGGAGGGAAGAGGGAGGGGGGCACACCGTAGTCGAGCCAGGTCGGGATCGAGGTGATGCCGATCCAGCGCTGCGAGTGGACGACCCTGGCGAGTTCTCGCGGGTCGAGGTGGTCGTCGAGGGTGCGGGTGGGGAAGGTCGAGCGGTGGTCGAGGGCTGCAGCGGCCGAGCTGGTCCTCGGGTCGGCGAGCCCCTGGTGGATCGAGATGGCGCGCGAGATGTGGTGCGGGTGGGCTTTGAACAGGGCGTGGCAGGTGCGCGACACGACGAGGAACCGGGCGAGCGAGCCAAAGTCGAGGTGGCCGAGGATGATGACGAGGACCTCGGGCGGGAAGCTGAGGAGCGAGGTCGTCGTGCGTGCAGCCGTGTCGGTCATGGTGCGAGGGAGCGGGGAGAGGGGCGACGACTGCGAGCTGATGAGGAGGAGGAGGAGGAGGGACGAGGGCTCTCCCCCTCCTCGCGTCACTCGGCTGCACAGCACAGAGCTCATCAGCTGCGCCTTACCCCATGGCTCCACCAAAGCCCACCCCGAAAGGCCCCCAGCCCCGCCTCAAGATTGTCGTGCGCCGCCTCCCCGCCGACCTCCCGCCTGCCGTCTTCTGGCGCACCGTCCAGCCCTGGGTCACCCGCGACACCGACCACCAACCGGGACTCGACTCGGCACAGCGCGTCACCTGGTCCGACTACCGCCAGGGCAAACTCAGGAGGAGGTCCGTCCCCTTCCCCTCCCCCTCTCTCTCTCTCTCGACTCCCTCCAGAGCCTGACCCCCAACTCTCTACAGCGGCAAGGACAAGGACAGCGTCCCCTCGCGCGCCTACATCACCTTCAAGACGCCCGACGCCCTCGTCGCCTTCCACCGCGGCTACGACGGCTGGTCCTTCCGCGACAAGCAGGGTGCGTCCCCTCTCCTCCCTCCCTCTCTCTCTCTCTCGAAGCCCAACTGACCAGGACGCCCAACACACACACAGGCAACATCAGCCAGGCCGTCGTCGAGTTTGCGCCGTACCAGCGCACGCCGGCAGCGCCGCCCAAGCCCGACCCGAGGCAGGGCACCATCGACGACGGTGCGCCCCACTCTCTCTCTCTCTCGTCTTCCTCTCTAGGACTCGCTCGAGCAGACGACTCACCTCTCGCGCGCGGGAGCAGACGCCGACTTTCTCGCGTTCCAAGAAGCGCTCGCCGCTGCCCCGGCGCCTGAACCTGTGCCAGAACCCGGTCCGTCCCTCTCTCTCCCCCTCCTCTTCCTCTTTCGCCGCCCTCGCTGACAGTCCCTGCCTCCCTCGCCTCTCTTCCTCTCCCTCCTCCTCCCTCCTACTCCCTCCCTCTGCCTCCTCGACCGACCCACCCACGCGCACGCCCGCACGCCCGCACCCAGTCGTCAACCCCAAGTCGACCCCGCTCCTCGACCACCTGCGCGCGCAGAAAGCCGCGTCGAAAGCGGCGCGCAAGGCCGCTTCGGCTGCGCTCAAGGGCGCCGGCGGCGGCGGCAAGGGCGGCGGCGGCGGCGCGAACGGCAAAGGTGCGGGAGGAGGAGGGGGAGGGGCAAAGGGCAAGGGCAAGGCGCCGCTCGTGCTGCCCGGCGCGACGCGCGCGCAGCTCGCGACGGCGGCGGCGGGTGGGGTGCAGAGCGCTACTGCGGCTGCTGCTGCTGCCGCTGCTGCTGTGGCGGGTGGCGGTGGCGCAGGAGGGAACGGCAAGGGCAAGGGCAAGAAGGGCGAGGGGGCGGGCAAGAAGGGCGACAAGGGCAAGGGGGGCCCTGGTGGCGGTGGAGCTGCGGGAGCGGCCAAGGGCAAGAAGAGCAAGGAGGGCAGCAGGAGCGCGACGCCGGCGCCGCCGCCGTCGGGCTCGGCAACGGGGAGCGGAGCGGCGACCCCGACGTCGGCGCCGCGTCCGCCCAAGGGCCCCGGCAACAAGGGGGGCGCCGCCGCCGCCACCGCCGCCGCCTCGGCCGCGCCCGCCTTTGCCCCCCAGCCCCAGCTCCAGCCCCAGCCCCAGCCCCAGCCGCACCACCACCAGCCCCCGCCCTTCCCTCCCGCCGCGCCGCCCTCGCGCGCCTCGCCCGCCGCGCCCGGCGCCGGCACTCGCGCCGCGCAGATCCAGGCGCAGGCCGAGGCGGCACAGCAGGCTGCCATGGTGCGGCAGCAGCTCCAGGCCGCGCACCGCTCCGCCGCCGCGTCCTCGTCCCCCTCCCTCGCTCCTCCTCCTCCCCTCTCGTCCTTCTCGTCCTCCTCGTACGCGCCCGCTCCCGGCGCACCGTCGCCCCAGGTCGCCATTGCGCGCGCCCCACACCAGCAGCACCACCAGCAGCACCACCAGCAGCAGCAGGGGTACGCGGCGCCGAGCGCCCAGGCCCAGGCGTTCGTGCCCTCGGCGACCCCGTTCGTGCCCCGCGCGCAGCCGCAGCTGGCGCCCGGGCAGCTCGTGCCGCAGCAGGGGCAGCAGCAGGGGCAGCAGCAGGGGCAGCGAGGCGGGCGAGGGCGAGGTGGTGCGAGAGGGGGCGGCGGCGGTGGTGGACGTGGAGGGGGAGGAGGAGATGGAGGAGGTGGGCGAGGGAGGGGCCGCGGCGGACGTGGCGGCGGCGGCGGTGCGCCTGCGTGAGCGGCGGGCGCAGCGCTGTGTCGCGCCGCGCTCTCGTTCTCGCTCTCGCGCTCAGGCGGGACGAGGGACGAGCCGGAGCGGGGCAGGTACTCGTTCGTTGCAGGCGCGAGGGCGAGGGCCAGGGCGTGGGAGGGGGGCTCAGTACACGCTCTTGAGCACGTGCTCGGGCTTGTACGTCGTCGGGTGGATGAAGCCGAGGTGGGCGAGGTCGCCGACGGCGCGCAGGAACCGCGCCTGCTTCCTCCGCTCGGGCCCTCCCTCGTCCTCGTCGTCGTCGCTCGCCCTCTCGCCCTCGTCCTCCTCGCTCCCGCCCCCCTCCTCATCGCCTTCGCCGCCCTCCTCGCGCCCCGTACGCGCCCTCTTCCTGCCCCTCGAACCCGCCGTCCTCCCGCCCCAACCCTCGCCCTCGCCCTCGCCCTCGCGCTCTTCCTCCTCCGCCGCACCAATCTCCCACCCAGCCCACCACTCTCCCAAGTTGACCAACCGTCCCTGGGCGTGCGTGTCGCGGTACACGCGCCACGCGACGCCGAGGTCGCTCGGCTGCTCGTCGACAGGCCGCTGGTCGGCGTTGTCGAGCGCGGGCGGGGCGTACGCCGGGTCGGCGAGCGGGTCGAGCTTGGTGAGCTGTCGCACGAGCGAGGGGAACGGGGTTGGGTACAGGCGCTGGGTGGGGTGCAACGGCGAGGGACGGGTGTGCGGGAAAGGCGGGGCGTCAGTGTGCGTGCGAGAGTGTGAAAGGGGCCGGGAAGGAGAGAACAGAGAGAGAGAGAGAGGGGGGGGGGGCGCACCTTCATGGCCGACGGGTCGGACGTGAACCACAGCTCGTGCAGGACCAAGTCGGTCGGCGGTCGCAGCGCCGTCCTGCGCGCGTGCTCGGCCCTCTTGTCAGCGCTCGTCCCTGTCCCGCCCTGACCCAGACCTCGACAGACAGAGAGAGAGAGGGAGAGAGGCAGACAGCAAGACGCACTTGAGCCTCGCCTTGAGCCCCTCGGCCGTCTCCCTCGCGACCCTGCTAAACTCGCGATCCGCCTCTCCCGCTCCCCTCCCTCCTCCTCCTCCCGCCGCGCCCATGCCGCCAAGCGCCGCCGCCATCCCGCCGGCGAGGTTCGTGTTGAACAGGGTGCTCTTGCCCGGCGCGCGAGGCGCGGCGAGGAGCGGCTCGAGCGCGGCGAGCTGCGCCGCGAGGAAGTCGATGAGGGGCGACGACGAAGGCGGATCGGCGGACGAGGACGAGGGGGAGGCGACGGCGGCGGCGGCGGCGGCGGCGAGGGAAGGGTGCGAGTCGACAAAGGCGCCGAGGCGCGCCGAGAGGGACCGCAGGAAGTGCGGCAGCTTGGTCGACGACGCTTGGCTGTTGCGGCGACGGCACGCACGCACGATGGTCAGTAGACTCTTCTGTGCAAGTCGTGCGAGCCTCGCGGCGTCGCGTATCGTCGTCGCCGCCGAGGGAAAACGGAATAGAGAAGGAAAGACGAGGGAGGGACGCACAGCACGAGCCCGCCCAACCGGTCCACCAGCCTCCCCAAATCGCCCGCCCTCGTCCCCGTCCCCGTCCCTTCTCCCTCGTCGCCGTCCGCCGCCCCGAGCACGAGCGCGAGCACGCCCTCGAGCGGCTTGCGCTTGTCCCAGAACTCCATCGTCGCGACGAGCGCCTCGAACGCGAGGCTGCGCTGCGCGTGCCAGGTGCGCAGGCCTGAGCGCGCGCACGACACGGCTTGCGAGGGCGTGAGGGGCGGTGCGTCGGCGGCGGCGGCGGCGGTTGGCGCAGCGAGCGGGAGGGGAGGGTCGTGCGCGAGGAGGGCGGCGGCGATGGGCGAGGTTGGCGGAGCGGACTGGAACGAGGGGAGGGTGCGCAGGGCGGCGAGGATGGGTACAGGGAGCGGGTCGAGGGCGTGAGGAGGCGAGGGCGACGAGGTCGGCTCAAGGGTGAGGGTCGCGCAGGGGTGGGCCGTAAAGTGGGCCATGTACAGGTACTGCAACGGCTTCACGGTCAGTGACAGTCGCTCCCGAGAGTGTCAACACGGCGGACGAAAGTGAGAGCGCGAGACGCACCTGGATGAACGAGATGGTCGCGTCGATCGAGTGGTGGAAGTCCTCGAACGTGCGCCACAGCTCGGTGTACGCCCTCGGCGCCAGCGCGAGCGGCGGCATCCAGTCGACGAAGAGCTGTCGCGGCGCGGAAGAGAGAGTCAGTGCAAGGCCGGGCTGTCGTGGCCGGCGAGAGGAGAAAGGGGAAAAAGCGAAGAGGGGGACGCACGCCGCGCACGAGGGCGTTGAAAGCGCTCACGCCCGGGTCGACGAAGAAGCGCGCCGCGTCGAGCTGGTTGGCCGTCTTGCGCGACACGAGGCTGAAGAAGGCGTCGGCCGTCGTCGCGATGCCGATGAGGAGGGTGAGCGGCAGGAGGTCGGCGTAGCATCTGCGGGCGAGGAGCGGATGAGTGGTCGGACCGAGGGCGACAAAGGAGAAAAAGGGGACAAAGGACGCACGCTAGGGCGTCGATGAGCTGCGTGAGGACCTTGCCGTCCATCGCCTCGAGGTCCTCGAGGAGCACAACGAGCGTCGGCGCGTCCTCCGAATCTGTGTGCCACGACCATGAAGCCGAAGCTGGTCAGTTCAGGTTCCCGTGAAGAGACGGGCAGGGTCTGAGGGCGTCGCACGCACCCTTCTTGCCGAACCGGTGCTCGTACCACGCCTGGAGGTTCTGCAGGTCCTCGGGGACGATCATGGCGCTCTTGAGGGTCGACGGTGCCCAGCCCTGTGATGCAGCACGTCCGAGGAGTCAGTGAGATACCCTCTCATGACCGACCGAGTGCGCGCGCGAGAGGGAGGGAGACGAGGGACGAAAGCCTTATATATTCTTTTTTTTCTTATAAAACTTAAAACCTTAGAGGCTATTTAAGTTGCTGATTTATATTAATTTTATTGTTCATTCTTGATGTTGCTGCAGTCGCGACTCGCGAGGCGCGACACGATGCACGGGCGCGGGTGGTCGGCCGGCGACGGGTCGTCGTTGGCGTCGGCAGCGGGCGGTGGGCGTGGTGCAGGCGAGGTGAGCTGGCGGGTGAGGGACGAGTAGAGGAGGGATGACGAGCCGGGACTGGCGCCTGGGTACGTGCAGTGGGTCGGTCAGCTTCCACGTTGGGCGAGAGGAGGGAGGGCGAGGGAAGGACGAGGAGGCGCACCGATGATGAGGCCCGAACGGACGGGCGCCCTTCCTCCGAGGGCGGCGTACAGCGACTGGGCATCGCTCGGGCGCGAGCGGACGTAGGCGACGATCTGGTCGAGCGACGCGTCGTGCAGGCTCGAGAGGACCGACTGCGTTCCGGCGTGTGAGGTCGGCGATGCGGGAGAGGGGGGAAAGGGAGGGGGGCGCACTTGGATCTTGCTGTTGCAGGTCTTCCACGCCTGGTCGTACAGGGCGAGCACAGCTGGGTCTGCGGGCGGACGAGCGGGTCAGCCAGGCTGGAGGAGGTGAAGGACAGCGAGACGCACCTGCAAAGGCATCGTCGTCGGACACAGGTGACGCAAAAGGTTTGTACGGCAGCGTGAAGACGGCCTGCAGGGGCGCAGGGGCCGGAGGGAGGTCAGTGACCGGCGAAACTGATGAAGAGTGGGGAGGAGGGGGAGGAGGGAGAGACTCACCCTCGAGGTGGACGCAAAGGGCTCGGTGTAGGGCAGCGAGTCGTCCATGGCGAGCACAGCAGCGGTCGTCGAGCACCTCTAGCACGAGCAAACGGTCGAGCGATCGCCAACCCTGCGTCGACCCTCATCTCCTCGTCCTCCTCCTCCACCTCGCTCTCGCACCGCCAGAATGGGAGCAGCAGCGTCCAAGGCCAAGAGTGCACGCCCGACAAAAGTCCCCGCCTTCGCACAGAAGCCCATCGGCCACCAGGTCGGCCAAGCCCAAGGTCGCCCCGTCGAGCCGCTCCCCAAAGCCACAGACACCAAGAGCGAAGGTGCGCACCCACTCTCTCACGCACCTCAACAAGGCCGAACGTGAGCTCACCCACCCCCTCCGCCCGCAGCCGTCGTGCGCGATTCCCAGGACCCGGACCTCGCTCGCAACCTCGCCTCGCTCGGACAAGCTCTCGTCGCAGGCAAGGGCCAGCCCTCGCGCGCGTTCCGCACCGTGCGTCCCTCTCGATCCGTCCAGTTGTGCGCCCGCTCAACCGCCATACGCCCCGCAGGACAACCCCATGCTCGGCATCCTCGCCGAGCGGCAACGCGCCGACGAGGCGCTCGAGGCCTCGCCGTCGTCGCGCATCGAGAACCACATCTCGGCCGCGTCCCTGTTCAACCTGTTTGACGAGCGCAAGCAGTGCACGTCCCAGGGCGAGCTCGACGAGCTCGCGCGCGAGTACGGCATGGACCCCAAGGTCATCGAGCAGCTCGCGCGCCACATCAACTCGCCGAGCGACAGCGAGATCCCGCTCCCGTCGAGCGACCCCAACGAGCCGCCAAAGCGTCTCGTGCGTCCCCTCTCTCTGTCCCCTTCCTTGACGACCGCGACCTGACGCTTGCCCTCTCGAAACAGGCCAAGTGGGTCGACCCGCAGCTCCCCGAGCAGCCGCGGCTGCCCGCCTGAGCGCACACGCCATATGTGGCAAGCTGGACCACGTGCCCCAGCGTCGTACCTGTAGCCTTATGCAACAAGCATCGTTCGCCGTCCTTGAGTGCGCCCGTTTGCGCCCGTCGTCGAGAGCCGGCTCGAGAGGACGAGCGAATGCCTCTCTCGCAGCCGCTTGCGCGCCTCGACCCTGCCCTCCTGAGAGTGTGAGAGCCGCGACAGGACCGTCGAAAAGCGCGTCGGGCGAGCGTAAGATTTCTCATCTCCGCCCTCGTCCTCATCGCTCTTCCTCGAGGAGAGCTTGCTGTCCCGCACCCGCACCTCTCGCCCGCCGAGCCGACTTGCGACGACCGACACACGTACGCCCGACCTCGCGCACCATGGCCAGCACCAGCTACAACGGCAGCGGCGTCGACTCGCCCATCGCCTCGACTTCCGCCGCGACCCGACCAGCTCCTCCACCTGCCGCGTTCGAGCACGCCGACCTGTACGCAGACCTCGGCAGTCACCTTGTGCGTCCTGCCTACCTCCATACTGTCCTGCCGCCCGTCCCATGGGCCCGACTAGCGAGCTCACTCGTCCCTCCCTCCCTCCTTGAACAGCTCGATGCGTGGGTCAAGCCGCACGAGTCGTTCGCCGACTGCATCCTGCGGGTCGCGTACGCCGACGGCTCCGAGGGTGTCTTCACCCTCCACGGCCTGTTGGTCTCGCGGTCGCCCCTCCTCCACTCGCTCCTCTCGGCCGCCTTCCTCTCGTCAGGCCCCGCCGTGCGCCCCGTCGTCCTCCCGCTCGCGCTCCCCGACCCAGCCATCACCCCACACGCCCTCAGCCTCGTCCTCGCATCGCTGTACTCGCCCGCCGTCCTGCGCCACCTCGACGAGTCGACCGCGCCCGCCGTCCTCGCGACGGCCCACTTCCTCGCGCTCGACAAGCTCGCCGAGCGCGCGCTCGCGCTGTGCGAGGAGGTCGTCAAGCGCGCGACGACGGCCGACGAGGTCAAGCGCTGGGTCGAGTACGTCGACCGCGAAGCGGCGGCGGCCGCGCAGGGTGGTGGACCGGGCGGGTCGTCGTTGTCCGGACGCAGCAGCCCGCTCGTGCCCAACGGCGCCGTGGGCGTCAACGGCGCGCTGCCGCTGCCCGGTTCGGTCGCAGGGTGGGGCAGCACGGGCGCGGGCGCCGGTGCGGGACCGCACGAGGCGCGCCTGCGCACGCTCCTCATGGACCGCATCGTGTGCCTCCCCGACGAGCTCGGCGCGTTCGAGCCCCACACGGCGGCGGCGGCGCAGCAGGAGCTCATCCCCGTCCTCGCGAGGCTGCCGTTCGCCATGGTCAAGCAGGCCATCGAGGACTCGCGGTTCAACGTCCCGACCGACCTCGACCGCTGTGCGTCCCTCTGTCTCTCTCCCTCTCTCTCCCCTTTCACGGCTCGCCTAGCCCTCTCTCCCTCTTCCCCTCACTAACGACCCTGCCCGTCGACGTAGTCAATTTCGCAAAGAAGGTCGTCGCGGCGCGCAAGCAGCTCGCGGTCGCGGCCGCGCAGCAGCAGCAGCAGCAGCAGGGCGGCGGCGGCGCCGGCGGCGCCGTCGACTTTGAAGAGACGGTCGTGCTCCAGTTTGGCGCGTCGAGCGGACCGGGCGGCGGGTGCGCCGTCAACGTGCTGAGGAAGGCGCGCAAGCCGCAGCTGTGGAAGGCGAGCAGCGCGGCGTGAGGGAGCGCAGAGGGGCAGTGGGCGGGGAAGGGGGGGGGCACGAGGAGGAGGAGGAGGAGGAGGAGCACGAGGGGCGAGGGAGGAGGTGGAGGAGGGAGGTCCGCGAGGCGAGGAGGACGGGGAGACGGAGGAGGAGGGAGAGGCAGCAACTCGCACTTTGCATCGCAGGCCTCTGCATTTTTGCCCAGTCGCTCTCGTGCGTCTCGTGAGTGAACAGGAGACGCACTCCCAACGGCAGGCAGCTCGCGAGAGAGCAAGCTGGCTGAGACAGGCCTCGTCGTCGTCGTCTGTCCTCCTCTCGTGGTGGACGTCGACCGCCGACTCGCTCGCTTGCGCCCCGACGCGCAGCTGCACGACCAGCACCGGCTCGCCTGCACCTCAGCAACCGCCGCCCACCGCCCACCGCGCCAGCCCAGCTCGCCCTCGGTCCTCCCGCCTCGTCCTCATCTCCCCCACTTGGCCTGGGTCCTCGAGAGCGGCGATGGATCGCACCCTGGCCGCCCTCACTCGGCATGTACGTCGCCTGGTCCTCCGTCTCTCGAACGACGCTGACCTGCGCTCCCCGCCCGTGCAGTACCCACGCCGAGACGAGACGGTCACCCAGTCGCTCGCGCTCCTCGACGCCTATCGTGGCCTCCTCAACCCCGAGCAAGACGACTACAGTGCGTCGACCACTCTCCATCTCTCCCACAGTCCGAGCTGACCTCGAGTTCCCCCTCGCCGCCGACCCGCAGCGTACGACGACGGCCGAGTCGAGCTCCTCCTGTCGCTCACGGGCGTCGTCCCCGTCCCCGTCAGCGCGAGCACGTACCACTGCCCGGTCCGCCTCTGGCTCCCGCTCGACTTTCCCTCGCGCCCGCCGATCGTCTACGTCGTCCCGAGCGAGACGCTCGCTGTGCGCAAAGGGCGCAGCGTCGACGCGAGCGGCAAAGTCGGCGTGCCGTACCTCGACAACTGGGAGCGCAAGTCCGAGGTGCGTCAGGCAGATCTCACGCACTCTCCTGTCTGGTCGGGATCCTGACCTCGAGCTGCGCGCCGTGCACAGGGCTGCTCCTTGACGAGCCTCGTCGCCGACCTCATCCCGGTCTTCTCGCACCGATACCCTGTCGTGCCCGTCCAGGCCAAGCCTCGACCACCTCCACCAGCACAAGCAGCAGTCGAGCCGCAGGCGACCGGCAGCAGCTCGCACGGCACGCCGCAGCCGCCTCCGCCGCGTCCACCGCCGCCCGCCGGCGCCAGCACCGCTTCTTCCGCCCTTCCGCCTCGGCCGCCGCTCCCGCCGCAAGCAGGCGGCAGTCGTCCGAGCTCGGTGTCGCTCGGCACGCCTGCGAGGCCGTCGAGCGGGGCGGGCTTCGAGGCGCCCGCTCGGCCGCCGCTGCCGCCCGGCGTTGGAGGACCGCCTGCGCCGCCACCTGTGCCTCGAGGCCTGCCTGGCTCTTTCGTACGCCATCTTTTCTCTCTCTCTCTCTCTCACTACCGCGTCCAGGTGGGCCCACACTGACAGGGACTGTCGCGACGCAGGCGCAACCTCCTGGCCCTCCTCCAGCCTACCCGGCACAGCCGCCTCAGCCTCCTCCCCCTCACCGATCCTCTACCCTCGCCTACGGCTCGCCCCCACCTCCGCCACCGCCGATGCCGCAGCAGCCGCTGCGCCCGCCTGTACCTCCCGCAGGCCTGTCGCCCGGCCCGTCACCGCCCGGCTCGGCCGCTCGCCAGGCCACCTTCGACCCGACGGCCGCGTCAGGCGCCCCGCCGATGCCGCCACCTGTGCCGCATGTCGCGAGCCCTCATCCGGCGCCCCTGCCGTACCCGGGCAGCAGCGTCGGCCCGCTGCCCTCGCCTGGCTACCCGGCTCCTCAGCAGCAGCAGCAGCCGCCGCCGCCGCAGCAGCAACAGCCACCGGCTCCTCCTCATGGGCCACCGCCTGTCGCGTCGCCGTACCCGCCGCACGCTCAAGGCGCTCGTCCGCCTCAACCTCCCGCGCCGCGGCCGTACTCGCCCGCCGCGTCGTCGACGGCTCGCACCTCGTCGCCGGCCCCATCGGCGCAGTCTCGTCCGCCAGTGCGGGACGAGCACTACCGCCAGGCGTCGATCGACTCGGACCACACGTACCGCTCGTCGCCTGTCCAGCCGGGCCGTCGTCCGCCGCCTCAGCAGCAGCAGCAGCAGCAGCAGCAGCAGCAGCAGCCGGAGCGCGCCGACTCGCCCGCGCCGTCCGAGGCGGCGTCGTACGCGTCGTACGCCGCTCCCGGGCCACCTCATGCACAACCACCCGCACCTCGTCCAGGGCCCGACAGCGCCCATGCTCGCCGCACCTCGCACGGCTCGATCGACTCGTACTCGTCGCACGCGCGCGCCGCCCCGGCCGCCTACTCGCGGCAGCGGCACCCGTCCGAGCGCGAGCTTGAGCCGCACGCGTCGCCGCAGCACCAGTCGAAATCGCAGCCGCGCGAGCCCGCCTCGCTGCTGCACGCGCGCACCAAGCCGGCGCCGCCGCCGAGCGAGTACAGCGCAGCCGGCGAGTACGGCTCGTACATGCCGGCGGCCAGCTCGGCGTCGTCTGAACTTGAGCTCGAGAGCGAGTACGGCGCGCACGGCCCGACGGCGTCGTACCAGTCGCAGGCCCAGGCCCCGGCGCCGTCGTCTCGGTACGCGCACGACCCGGCGTCGTCGTACGACGGCTCGGCGTTCGAGCCCGTGTCCGAGTCGCGCGCGCAGGCGCACCGCCCGGTGCGACAGGCGTCGGTCGAGTCGCACTACACGAGCGTGTCGGCTCGTGCCGGTGACGGGGAGGGCTTCTACCCCCTCGCGCCGCCGGTCCCGGCGCCCCTCGCGCCGTACGGCGGCGCCGTGCCGTACCACGCGCAAGGACACGCGCCGCCGCAGGCGTACTACCAGCCGAGCGCGTCGTCCCTGTCGGGCTCGACCACGACGACCTCGCCGCCGAGGACCAACGGCGCGCCTGCCACCCGAGCGCAGCGCCGGCCCGCCGCCGCCACCGCCAAGCCCAAGCATGCTCCGCTCAACATCCTCGACCTCGCCGACGACGACGCGCTGTCGGTCCCGGGCTCGCCCTCGTCGCCCTCGACCGTGGCGACCGGCGCGGCCCCGAGCGTCAACGGCCACGGCCATGGCCACGGGCCCGGCGGCAGCACGACCTCGGCGCCGCCGCCCGTCCCGCCCAACCCTGCGCTCCTCGCCCTGCGCACTCGCGTCCACTCGAAGCTCTCGACGGCGCTGTCGCACCTCGCGAGCACGTCGTCGGCGCACCTCGCGCAGCTCGACCTCATGCGCGTCGACCTCGAAAAGGCCGTGCCCGCCATCGAGGACGAGATGGCGCGCCTCGAGGCCGTGCGCAGTGTGTGCGACACGGTCAGGGGACGGTATGCCGAGGTGGTTGGCGAGGCCGAGGCGAGGCTGAGGGAGTACGAGGCGAGGGGCGAGGGCGTCGACGTCGACGAGATCGTGTGCGGCAGCACGGTCGTCTACACTCAGTGCGTCGGTCACTCTCTCTCTCTCGGTCGTCCATGCTGTGCGCTTGCCGGGGCGCGAGCCACGGCGAGCTGCGCGGCTCGCTCGCAGCTGTTGAGGCACTGACTCTCGCTTGTTCGCGCACCCGCAGGCTCCTCGACCTCGTCGCCGAAGATGCCGCTCTCGAGGATACGATTTACGCTCTCGGGCGTGGCCTCAACTCGGGCGTTGCCAACATCGACCTCGACCGCTTCCTCAAGGTGCGCCTCTCGCTCTCCCTCCCTCTCTCTCTCTCCTTCGACGGTCACCGACGACCCTCTCTCCCTCGTGTGCAGCGCGTCCGCATCCTCGCCAAGGAGCAGTTTGCGATCCGCGCGACGATCAACAAGATTCTGCTCGGGTTGGCGATTCGGAGGGACCGGCGCGAGCGGGTCGAGGGAGGGGCCGGGCGCAGTGGTGCTGGGAGCCCGGCGAGTGGGAGAGGGACGCCGGCGGGGGCAGAGGTGTAGCGTCGACGAGGAGCGGCGGGTCGGAGGAGCGGTGCCATGCAGAGATGCTCGACGACTTGCGCACGTTGGCTCGACGAGGTGCTTTGCGAGCTTTGCCCTCTCGCCTTCGCTCCCAGCTCGAGCTCCAGTATCTCTCGTCGCGCGCTTTACGACCGGTGAGTGTGCAGGGCCGTGTCGAGGGCGAGGAGCAGGGAGGAGAGCGCCATCTCGCTTGGGTGACGAGGGCGCGCCTCGTCGCGAGCGAAATGCGGGGGAGGCGAGCCATCTCCATCTCGCCCGCCCTCTGTGCTCTCCTCCCTCGCTCTTCCTCTCTCCTACCACCACCACCACGCACACTCACTCACAGCTGAGACGATGCCCGCTGCTGCACCCGCCACCACCGACTCGTGGGTCGTCACCGCCAGCACCTCGCGCCAGCCCCTCCTCCCCTCGCCCGTCACCACCCCGACCAAGCGCGCCTCTCGCTCGTCCCGCATCTCGAACGACACCGACCACCGGGCCTTCACCCGCACCTCGCTCGACCCGGCCACCGGCCTCGAGTCGAGCGTCGAGTTCCGCATCGGCGACACGGTCGTCGTCAACGAGCTCGCCAAACTCAAGCAGAAGTTCCTCGCCCCGCCGCCGTACCTCGTCCCGCGCAAGACCGCCTCGCGCACCAAGGCCAAGGGCAAGGCCAAGGCGACCGTCACGCCCGACGACGACGACGAGGCCGAGGACGAGGACAACTGGCGGCACGAGGACGGGCTCCGTGCTGGCGACAAGGTCGCCGTCATCACGCGCCTGTTCGAGGACGTGCGCGGGCGCAAGATGGCCATGGTCCGGTGGTTTGCTCGCCCGGGCGCGGTCTGGGGCGAGCAAGGGCCGGACGAGGACCACGACGAGTTTGGCGAGGTCATGCCGGTGCGCTCCCTCTCTCTCTCTCTCTCTCTCTCTTCCTCTGTGACGAGGGCCTGCAGCTCGTCCTGCCGTACTGACGGTCGCTCGCACGCACACAGTACGAGCTCTACTTCACGTCCGACTCGACCTATCTGCAAGAGTCTCGCCTGCTGCGCCAAAAGGCGGCCGCCAACCCGTTCTCGTCGCCCTCGTCCTCGTCCCCGACCAAGCGCCGCGGCACCACCTCGTCCTCTCGCGGCGCCTCCTCCTCGTCGTTCCTCTCGTCCGCCGCGTCGTTCCGCACCCCGCTCCACAGCGACGCCGTCCCCATCTCGACCATAGCCTCGTCGGCCGAGGTCTTCTCGCCCTCGGCGCTCGGCGACACGCCCATCACGGCACAGCAGCAGCGGTCTGTACCCATGTTTGTGTGCACGCGCGTGTACGACGTCAAGCCCGTCGCGGGCGCGGGCTTCTGGGGCGAGGTCGAGTGGGACGAGAAGCGCCGCGCCGCCGTCGAGTGGTACGAGGACAAGATGCGCGACGGCGAGCGCGACGTCGCGCAGGACAAGTGGGACGTCGAGCCTGTCATGGAGGCGGGCAGCAGCGAGGACGAGGTGGACGAGGACGAGGAGCGCGAGAAGGAGGAGCGCAGGAGGGCGCGCGTTGAGAAGGCCAAGGCGGCAAAGGAGCGCAAGGAGAGGGAGCGGGCGCAGAAGGGTGGAGCGAGTGCGGACGAGTCGAGCGACGATGAGGAGGACACCTTCGTGCGTCGCAACCTCCTCTCCCTGTCTTCCTCCTGTGCCGCTCCTCTCGCGCAGCGACTGACACGTTTACCCTCGCAGGCCAACTCGGACGCCTCTTCCTCCTCCTCGGACGACAGCGACGACTCGTCGAGCGACTCGGACGAGCGCTCGTCCGACGACGACGACGACGTCCTGCGCACCCCGACCAAGCCCAAGGCGCGCTCGGCTCGCCAGCTCCCGACGCCCGCCTCGTCCTCTGCCTCGTCCCGTCGCGCCTCGACCGTCACCAAGGCCAAGCGCGCCCGGCCGTCCACGACTGCCGACTCGGGCCGGCAGGCCAAGCGCCGTCGGTTCGCCGCCAAGTCGCGCACGACCAAGGGCTCGACTACCACGGCCGCCGCGTCCCCGACGTCGGCCAACGCGCTCCCGCCGCTCCTCGACGCGCGCGAGCTCGCCAAGTTGTCGCCGTTCGACCGCGCCAAGGCGCTCCTGCACGTGTCGGCGACGCCCGAGTCGCTCCCGTGCCGCGACGAGCAGCGCGAGCGCATCCGCCAGTTCCTCGGCGACGCCATCCTCGGCAGGACGGGCGGATGCCTCTATGTTCACGGTGTGCCCGGGACAGGAAAGACGGCGACCGTGCACAGCGTCGTGCGGGAGCTGCAGAAGGACGAGGTGCGTCCACTCTCCCTCTCTCGCATCCTGGACTCGAGCCGCGGTCACTGACAGTCGGGCAAACTCCCTGCAGGACATGGACGCGTTCACGTTCGTCGAGATCAACGGCATGAAGATCAGCGAGCCCATGGCGGCCTTCTCGCACCTGTGGTCGGCCCTCGCCCCGTCGTCGACCTCGTCGTCGTCGTCGCACGCCTCGACCCCGCCGCGCAAGACGTCGCCCAAGGCGGCCCTCGCCGCCCTCGAGCACCACTTTGCCAACCCGGACCCGGCCCGCCCGACGACGGTCGTCCTCGTCGACGAGCTCGACCAGATGCTCACCAAGCGCCAGGACGTCCTGTACAACTTCTTCAACTGGCCTCACGTCGCCCACTCGCGGCTCGTCGTCGTCGCCGTCGCCAACACGATGGACCTGCCCGAGCGCGAGCTGAGCGGCAAGATCCGCAGTCGACTCGGTGCGTCTCTTGCTCTCTCAGAGTCTCTGTTCTGCCTCTCTGAACACGCACTGACACGAGCTCTCGACGTCGACAGGCACGAACCGCATCCCGTTCCAGCCCTACACGTGGGCAGAGCTCAAGCGCATCCTCGAGGCCCGCCTCGCGCTCGTCGCCCTCCCTTCCTCGTCGACCTCGACCTCGTCGCCCCCGCCGCCACCTCTCTTCGACGACGTCGCGCTGCAAAAGATCGCCAAGTCGGTCGCCGGCATCTCGGGCGACGCGCGCAAGGCGCTCGACGTCGCCCGTCGCACGCTCGACCGCGTCGCGCTCCGACTCGCGGCGTCGCCCTCGTCGGGAGCGGCAGGCTCGACCGCGCCCGTCGTGCGGTGCACGATCCAGGACGCGACGGCGGCGTACAACGACATGACGCGCACCGGTCCCGCGACCTTTGTCCGGCGCCAGTCGACGCACGCCAAGGTGCTCCTGCTCGCCGTCGCCCAGTGCGCCAAGCGCGCCGGCGTGCCCGACGTCGAGCTCGACACGGTCCTCGCGTGGCACGGCGACTTTGTGCGCCAGGCCGCGCTCGTCGACGCGCGGGCCCTGTACCCGGCGAGCAGGAGCGAGCTCGTCGGCGTCGTCGCGCAGCTGCACGCGCAGCGGCTCGTCGCCACAGAGTCGCAGCGGCTCGACGTGTTTCAGCGCGTGAGGGCGTGCGTCGACGAGGGCGACTTGTTTGCGGCGCTCAGGGAGGACGAGGTGCTCAAGGCGCACGTGCCCAAGGTGCTCTGAGGCGGGAGCGAGCGAGGAGGGGAGGGGTCCGGGTCTCTCTTTGGTACTTTCTCGCAGTCTCTTGTTGTCATAACGCACTTTCTCTCTCCTCTGCTTCTCTCGAGGCGCCGAGAGGGACGAGAGAGGCGCGGGAAAGCTCGTCGTTACGAGAACGAGGACGAGGAGGACGTCGGGTGCTACCGCAGGGCGTACGACACGACGGGGAAGAGCTCTGCAGGACGAAGAGAGTCAGTGGTGCGTCTCGAGAAAGGACGAGGCGCGAAAGGGAGAGGGAGAAAGGACGAGAGGACGCACCCTCAGGGAACCCAAGCTGGACCTCCCTCCTGACGATCTCGAGTCCGGCCCGCTCAAACACGTCGCGGAACGCCCTGTCGGACCTCGTGATCGAGCTGTCGTCGTCGTCAAAGAGCCTGCCGGCGCCGTCGGCCGCCGAGTCGGAGCACACGTTCTCCTTGACGATGATGAAGCCCTCGCACGAGCCGTCGGTGCGCGAGGTGCGCAGGGCGGCGCGAGCACGCTGGAGGAACGAGACGAGCTCGTCGTCCGAGAGGTGGCCGAGGCACCATTGGCCTTGCACCTGCGCGCAGGAAGGAGAGGGAGGGTGTCAGTCGGGGGTCGCGATGAGGGGCAAGAGAGCGAGGGACGCACGAGGTCGTAGCCCTCTTCTGCAAGATCGAGTTCCCGCTCTGGGTCGGGCCACGCAAAGTCCTCGCTGCCGACCGTCGCCGCGAGCTCGACCTTGGCGCTCGCCGACCCGTCGACGACGGGCACGGCGGGCCTGAGCGGGTCAAAGTGCTGCAAGCCCGCCTTCCAGATCCTGACGCTCTTCCTCGCCCGTGCACCTGCGTCTGCGCTCGACGGCGGCGCGAGTGCGCGCCAGCCGTCGCGGCCCGAGCGCGCGTTGCGCTCTGCCTCGGCGACGAACGCCGGGACGGGCTCGACGAGGTCGACGCTGTCGAAGAGCGGGAGGAGCGTGTCTCGCGTGACGCGGCCGATGCCGGCGCCGCAGTCGAGGGCGCGGAAGGGGCGCGACGGGCGCGGGCTTGACGCAGGGGAAGGGCGCGAGAGGTGCGGAGGGGTGATGGTCGAGAGGGAGGGGAGGAGCGAGAGGATCAACAGGCGCGACGAGGTGGCGTCGAGGCGGGGGACCGGGGTGCCTCTGTGGAGGTGCTCGAGTCAGTACGAGCGCAGAGTGAGTCGGGAGAGAGCGGGAGGAGGAGGAGACTCGCTCGCCGTAGCCTCCGAGGACGCCGTCGACGGTCGCGTTGGTCGCGGCCCAGTACGCGACGCCGGCTTCGAAGTCGGGCACTTGGTCTGCCATGGTTGCGCGTCGCAGGTTCGAGCTTGAGCGGTGTTGAGCGAGTCGAGGTTGGTTGCGCTCGAGCTGTGCGAGAGGGCGAGTGCACGAGGCGAGGACGGCACGGGCGAGGGGGTGGGCAAGGCGAGGCGTCTTGTTGAGCGTGTGCGAGTAGATCAGGGCACACAGGAGCTGGCTCGACCTCGTGGGAGCGACAGACGACGATCAGCTCGCGAGCTGTGAGCGGAGATGGAGACGGCCTGGTCGCTGTTCCCCCTCCTCGACCTGTCGCAGCTCGGGCGAGTCCAGAAGCTAGCCAGCAGCACTCGCACAGCCTCGCAACATGGCCTCCCGCGTCGCCCACTCGGCCCGCGCCCTGCGATGCCGCGCTCCTCCTCCTCCCCTCCTCATCGCCTCGTCGTCGCCGCACCGCACCCTCTTCGGCTGGGGCAAGACCAAGCTCGACGAGGCCGCTCCCCCAAAGCCCACACTCTCCCAGGACAACCTCTTTCACCCCTTGTCCCAGTCGCCCTTCCCCGAGATGCGCGCAAAGGGCGACCGCATCCGCCAACTCGCCTACTGCCCCGTCTCGCAAGACCTGCACGGCGAGAAGGTCCACGTCGCGTTCGAGTGCCCCGACTGCGGCTTTCCGACCCACGCCTCGGAGCAGCGCTGGAGGGAGGACCCCAACCACGGCCGCTACTGGCCCCGTCTCCGCGAGGCCAACGAGGACGAGCACGACCTGCGCAGCGGCCGCGAGTTGACAGAGTTCCGCCTTCCAGGTGCGTCCCCCCTCTCTCTCTCTCGCCCTCTCTCTCGCCCTCGCTGACTCATTCCCGTCGGCGCACGTTTCCCGCAGGCGAGCAGCCGTACGAGGAGGCCGTCTCGTTCGGCAACTGGGACGTCTTCCTGTACACGCGCGGCTTCCCCTCGATCGAGACGGAGCGCGCACGGCGACACGTCTCCAAGCTCTTGACGTACCCGATCACGATCGGCTCGGTCCTCCACGAGAACTCGCCCTACACGCTCCGCAACCAGCGCCTCCTCCCCGAGGGCTTGCGCTCCCTCATGGGTGCGTCCTCCGCTCTCTCTCTCTCTCCCTCTCCCTCGCCGTTACTCGTCTCGAGCTCGAGGACTGACTCGCCCTCTCTCGCCCAACACAGCCCTGCGCCGCACGCTCCACCCGCCCGAGAAGGAGGGCGCCGCCAAAGCCGGTCTCCCGCCCGCGCCGCTGCGCATCTTTGTCCTCGGCGCACGCGCCGAGTCGAGCCTGCCGTCGCACGTCCTCGCCCAGCTGTCGCACCTGTTCCCCTCGATCCCGCTCCACCTCGTCTTCATCGGGCCCGAGGCCTACATCCCCGCACCGGCACCCACCCGCTCGACCTTCTCGTCCTCGCCTTCCCCGTCCTCGTCGGCCGACGACTCGGCAGCGGCGGCGGCGGCGTCGTCGTCGGTGTACGGCGTCCCGTCGCACACGCGCATCGAGCACGACGGCCGCCTCACGGTCACGTCGCTGCGGTGCAACTACTCGGACGTGCACGACGTCCTCGGCCCGTTCGACCCGTACCAGGACGTGTTTTTCGCCTTCAGCCCCGGGTTCGGGTTCCCGGACGAGCTCGACCCGACCAAGACGCAGCTCGAGACCAACTGGAGCGCCGCCGTAAAGAGCCTCCTCGAGACCAAGTGCGCCCTGTTCTGCACCGGCTTCTCGCCCGCCGACATTGAGCGCGACGTCGTCGCGCTCGACAAGGCCGACGGCATCGCCGGCGAGTTTGACTGGCTCGTCACGCCCGGCGACAACGTGTTTGGCAGCGAAAAGTGGGAGGTCGCAGAGTTTGACCCGCGCGTCGCCGTCAAGACCAACTGGGGCGTCTGGGGCATCCGGTCCGTCCCCTCTTTTTTCTCTCTCTCGAGATGCGCTCGAGCATGTCGACGGACACTGACTCGCTCTCTCCCCTCGCTCGCGTCGTAGCGGCAAGCGGTACGAGGTTCGGGGCGCGCAGCCGGACGAGGTGGACGCATAGCACTGCAACGAGCTCTCTCTTTTCACCTCTCTGTTCTGTCTGTGTCTCTCGAGAGGCTGCGCGAGGGATCGAGAGAGATGCGGCTGCGATACAGGGCCGACGAGGTCGAGGAGCGGTGACTGCTCAGGGGCGGGAGGGGGCTACGAGCGATGGCTCGAGGGCCTAGCCGATCATGCGGAGGAAGCCGAAGCCCTGCGGAATGGGAGAGGATCGACGGTGTCAGTGGTGGCGGCTGAGGCGAGGAGGCAAGGAGAAAGGACGGACCAGGTTGATGATGACCCCGAGGACGATGGCGATTTGCGTCCTGCAGGACCCTCTCGAGCGACGTCAGTGACCGACTACGAGGGCAGGAGAGGGCGAGAGAGGGAGGAGGGCGCACCGTTTCGTGAAGAGCTGGGTGCGGAAGAAGAAGAGCGGGAGGAACGGCGCGAAGAACCCGATCGAGATGCCCTTGAGGAGCGAGTAGTAGTTGCCCGCCGTCGCTGCAGACCACGAGGAGAGTGCTCGTGTCAGGTCTCTCGGCGGCGGCGAGAGAGAGAAAGAGAGAGAGAGAGAGGAAAAGACGAGGACGCACAGGCCTCTGCCCCCGCCGCCTCCTCGCTCCCCGTCATGCCGCTCAACCACTGGTCCTCGAGCGCGCGCTGATGCTCGTCGTCGTCGCCCGGCTCGGCCGCCGCCGCTGCCGCCGCCGCACCGCGCGTCTCGCGAAACTCGGTTCGCAGCTGCTCGATGTCCTCCTCGGAGAAGCCGGCGTCGCGCAGGCGGTCGAAGCCTTGGAGCGGGGTGATCTGCGCCGCCTGGAGAGGACGAAAGGTCGTCGTCAGAGGATGATGGATAGGATTAGAGGCGAGAGAAAAGTAGGGCGGACCTGGTTCGTGTCCTCGGCGGGCTCCTCGTCCTGCTCGACGTCGCCGACCGAGCAGTGGAGCCAGATCTGCTCCTCCTCCTGGACTGCCGCTCCCTCCTCTCCTTCCCCGTCCTCTCCCGATCCGCCCGCCGCCCCTCGCTCGAGCGCATCGAGGTCGTCCTCGCCCTCGGCCGCCCTCGCCGGCCCGCTGACGGCGCTCGCCGTCCCCCTCACGACCTTGCCGAGCCCTCGCCCGACCGCCTGCAGGCCCTCGCGCAGCGCGCTGTCGCCCGGCGAGCCCTGGTCGAGCTGGGCGCGCTTCGAGAGGAGCTGCGCCGTGTAGGGCACGAGGAAGACGCCGTCGGGGAGGAGGCGGCCGAGCTGGATGAGGCGCAGGCGGCGCGGCTTGTCGTCCTCGAACAGCGTCTTGGGCCGCAAGAGTCGTAGCTGTTGGACATGGAAGTGTGAGCGCGGCATAAGGATCGAGAGGACAGGGAGAGAGGGACGCACTCGTCGCTTGACCTCGCGCACCGACTCCTTCTCGCCGACCCACAGGTCGAGCAGGTCGTCCGTCTGCCCGTCGGTGAAGCGAACGCAGAAGCTCAAGCCCGTCGGCTGAGCGCTCGAGCGACCCTCGTCGTCGTCGTCGTCGCCGTTGCCCGGCGAGAGGCCGCCGTCGAGAGGCACGTCGAGGGCGCGGCCCTTGCCCTTCCTCGCGCCGAGGGTGCTGCGGCGAGGGGCTGGCGGGAAGGCGAAGGGATCTCGGATCGAGGTAGACGACGACCTGGGTGCCGCGCTGGCTGTTGGAGGCGAGAGCTGGGCAGACGACGACGACGACGACGACGAGGCGAAGTGGGGGGCAAAGGCGGCGACGGCGGGCTGCTCGTCGGGCGAGTCGGTGAGGAGCGGTCGTTGGTCGTCTGGCAGCATGGCCTGCAGCTCAGCGTGTGAGTCTGAGGGTGTGCGAGAGGGAGGAGCCGAGCCTCGTCCTCATCTCGGTGGATCGTCCTCGTCCGAGCCTCTCGCATCGCCGCATCGCTCGCAGTGCTGCGTGCGACAGCTTGCACTCTGCTTCTTGTTCTCTCGCACCAGGTAGGCCCCGTGCTTCGCGCACGCCGTGCCCTCGGTGATGCTCAACCGAGGCGACGTCCAGCCATCTCGCTCTCCTCGGAGAGTTGGCGCAGCGGCTTCGATGGCCCCGCCGTGCCGTGCCAGAGACACGCGCTAGCAGCCCTGTCGGCATGCGCCCGCTCTGGCGAGAAGGCGCGACCGCTCGCTTCCGCCGTCGCCGCTTCTTTGCCTTCGCGGCTTGGCTTCCTCGACCTCACTTCGCCTCGCCTGCTCGCTCTCGCTCTTTTCCGCCGACCCTCTCGATTCCCTCGCCATGCGTCTCTCTCTCTTTGCTGCCGTCTGCGCCGCCGTCGTCCCGCAGCTCGTCTCGGCGACCTACTTCACTTCGCCGACGGCCGGCACGGTCTGGGGCCAAGCGACGGGCCAGCGTATCGCGTGGCACTACCAGCCGGGCGGTGCGCCGAGGGGCGACATCATCCTCGCACTCGACACGGCCAACCCCAAGTGCGTCCTCTCTCTTTCTCGCAGCGTCTCGCCGCAGCAAGACCGGTCCTGACCCGCGCTTAATTCTCGCAGGGCGGCGCAGACTCTCGTCGTCGCGACCGACGTCGACCTCACCTCCGAGTCCGTCGTGGTACCCGCCGACCTTGGCTCGCGTCGAGCCAGCCGCTGGGTCCGTCCCTCCCGTCGGCCATCTGCAGCACGAGCCGTCGAGACTGACCTTCTTCTGTCGGCCCCGAACAGATCCTGCGCATGGTCAACTCGAACAACTACGACACGGTCTACACCCAAGTCGCCGACGTCATCATCGAGTCGTTCGCGGGCAGCGCCGCACCGAGCGCGAGCGCGGCGCCGTCGACGACGGCTGGCTCGGGTGGCGCGGTCGGGAACGGCAGCGGCGACGACACGGCGACGAACCCTGCTGTCGGGAGGCCAACCTCGTCCAGTGCGTCTCTACATTCTCTCGGGCATGCCCTCTCGTCGCACGACTCAGAACACTGACTCTCGCTTTTCCCGCGCCGAGCAGGTTCCTCGCAGCGCCCTTCCTCGACGTCGTCCTCTCAGCCTGAGCAGTCGTCCTCGAGCTCGAGCGACGAGCCGTCCTCGACCATGACCGACGAACCCTCGTCGACCTCGTCCCCCTCCTCGACCCAGCTCGTCACCGCCACCGTCCTCTCAACCGCCTCGGGCGTCCTCGTCACGCTCGAGCCCTCGACGACCTCGGGCGACCCCGTGAGCGTCGTCACCGTCACGGCGAGCGGCTCGGTCGGGCAGGCGAGCGCGGTGCAGGGCGGATCGACGAGCGGTGCGAGGGGCTCGAGCGGCGAGAGGTGGGTGGGCGCGCTCGGTGCGGCGGCGGCGGTGGCGGTCGCGTACTTGCTGTAGCGCGACCTTGTGTGCATCCACGAGACTCTTGACAACTTTCCGAGGCTGCAGCGAGCTGTGCGTCGACGAGGAGACAGAGAGAGTGCCTGAAAGATTCGGCTTTCCTCGCTCGGCTTTCTTCGACTCTCAGCAAGGACGACGCGATGCGAACAGGCTCGAAGCTTTGCAGTATTAAGCACGTAAGGGTAATGGGTGAACTCGACCAAGCGAAAGCTCCTCCTTCCTCCTAATTCGTCCGTCCCTCCTCGCCTTCTCAAACCATGCCCGCCGCCCCGACGCCGGACGCGAACCCTCCCCTCTGCTTGATCGCGTCGCCCGGCGCCCCTGCCACGTGCGTCGCGACCCCGTGCTCGCCGCGCCACTGTCCGGCGAAAGGCTGCACGCCCGAGACGGCGTCGAGCGAGTAAGGGTACCGGCGCGCGGCGAGGTCGAGGCCGTGGCCGTGCTTGGCGAGGGGAGGGGCACGAGGGAGCGGGAGGTGGTTGAAGCGGAAGTCCCAGATCGAGGCGTAGCTGCGGGACGTGGCGAGAGGTCAGTTTACGAGCGCGAGAGGGAGAGGGGAAAAGAGGAGGTTCGAGCGCACGACATGCGGTAGGCGGCAAGGGCGGACGCCGTTCCGATGCAGCTGCCAGCGACGACGTCGTACCAGTGGTGGTACTGTGTCCAGAGAGAGGAGTGTGGAGGAGAAGGACGAGTCAGTGCGTGCGCTCGATAGGAAAGAGAGGCTCGGGGACGCACCTCATCGATGGTGAGCGAGCCCGCGATAAGGACGGCGCCGAGCTGTGCGTACGAACAAGAGGATGGTCAGGCGCTTGAACATGCGGGCGGCAAGAGGCGGCGTCGAGCGGTCGAGGGTCGGCGAGTTTGACACGTGGAGAGGGCGGCTCGTGCGTTTGGGAAACGAGGGCCAAGAGCTGCTGCGGAGCACTCACGAGGGGCGCAAAGAAGGCGAGCATCTTCCAGAACTGTTTACGAGGGTACGGGACGAAGGAAGAGAGGGTCAGTCGGGGCTCGATTTGGGTTTGAGAAGGTCGACTTGCCTGAGGGCGGTAGTCCGAGAAGAGCTTGAGCTTGCCGTTGAGGTACTGTGGGTCGACGAGAGCATCAGTTGATGCCTTCTGAGCGGGTCTAAGGCGAACAGGAGGGAGGTGGGCGGGAAGGCGAGGAAGTAGGACGTACGAGGCTGAGGAGGACGAGGCCTGCGAAGGCGGCCGTCGAGTGCCCGCTCGGCATGCTCTCGACGCTGTCATCGATCTCGTTGACGTCGCCAGTACAGATGTCCCTCGTGAACATGATGGCGCCGTAGCCATTGCCGAGCGCCGTGCCGCTGATGTCGGGCTTGCAGACGGCGAGAAAGTGCGGGCGCAGGCCGCCGATGAGCCACTTGACGAAGACCTGTAGACGAACGACGGGAAGGCGAGAAGAAGGCGAGAAGGAGGCGAGAGAAATGGGCGCCGAGGAGGGGTCGAGGCGAAAGGGGAGGGGGAGAGAGGAGGCAGCGTGTCAGTCGTTGGTCTCGTTCGAGCCGAGCAGCTCGACAGGACGGGAAGCACCGGACGCACCTGGAACGTCGCCGCGTTGATGAGAGAGTACAGCAGGGCGAACGTGGCCGTGTTGAGGTCCTCGAACGAGCGCACGCGAATCTGGACGAGCATGAACGAGACGAACGGGACGAAGAAGGCGATGAGGGCTGCGGCCCAGATGGGGATAATGCTGAGGAAAGAGGTCGAGGTAGGTCAGAGGTGTCCGGGGAGAGACAGGCAAGGGGGAATGCAGGCTGAGGAGGGAGGAGGACGCACTTCTTGCGCAGCGGGTAGGCGATTTCCGGGTACACGATCTCGCCGTTCTGCGCCGTCAACGTGTTCGTCAGGTCGATACTCAGGGGGCGCACGCAGAGGGTAGAGAGAGAAGGACGCACGGCGAAAGTGACGGGGAACGAGCGCGTCGGCGCCGGCGGCGCCTCGTAGACGCCGAGCGCGATGGCTCCGAGGGCCGCCATCGTCACTGCAGGTCTCGAGCGTCAGTCTGGGTCCCTGGACAGACGACGGAGAGGCCGAGGACGCACAGAGGTCGATCCAGTGCTGCTTGAACCACTGCGCGACGGTCGGACGACCATAGATCCACGCGCGCCCGTCCTTGCTGACGTCGCCGACGGGCGTCATGCCGCCGCCGTTCATGCCCTCGGCTGCGTGCTGGTGGTGCGGGTGAACGCTCTGCGAGCCGACGTGGGTCGCGTCCGACGCGCGAGGAGGAGCGTCGCCGTGCGCGTGCGCCGGGGCAGGCTTCTCGAGCGTCGGCTGCGCCTCGTTGCGGTGTCCGAACAGGGCCATCTTCGGCGAGGCTTTCTGTCGAGAGAGCGGTAGAGGGAGAGCGAGAGGAGCGACCCGCAGCGGTGGACGACGCACTCGACTTTGGCGGTTCTGCCTCTGCCTCCCAAGTTGACGCTGCGCCCCGCACCCAAGATTAGCTCTAACTGAGCTTCTCGCACGAGACTCACGACACGGTTCGCTCTGACCGCACGCCGCAGCAAGGGCTGCCGTCACGCGCATTTCCCGACGCTGCGGTCCGCAGCCACGTGGCCTCGAGCTCTCTGTCTCTCTTCCTCTCGCTCGCTCAAAGAGGGCGGCACAGACAGCTCGTTACAGCACGACGACGAGCGACTCGCACAGATACAAAGAGGGGCGCTAGGCGTCGTACAGGCCTCGGCCGCGAGACGGTGGGCGAGAGGTCGAGGGGCTGAGGGTGCCGAGGTCGCGCTTCTCGACCTTGAGCTGGTCGAGTCGGGTCGGGCGAGGGCTGCGGCGCGTTGAAGACGTCAGGACGAGAGGCAGACGTTGACGGAGAGAGAGAGAGAGAGAGGGGGGACGGACCGAGTCGTGTCGACGGCCTCGATCGGGAGGGTGAAGCGCTCCTCGTCGCAGCCGTACGCCTTGGGCGTGAGCTTGATGACCGTGTGCCTGTTGCGCTCGAGAGAGAGAGAGTCAGTAGGCCGTGGGTGAGAAAGAGAGAGAGAGAGAGGGGACGCACAGCGGGATCTTGATGTAAGGCAGCTCCTCCTGCGACAGGTTGTGGCTGCGGCGGGCTCGAGAGGTCAGGCCCGCTCGTGACTGCGACAGGATCAGAGAGAGAACGTGACGCACAAGTAGGCGTAGAGGCAGCGCAGGACGGCCTGGTGGCACACGACGAGGATGTTCTCCTGGCGCTCGAGCTCGAGGATGACGGGCTCGAGCCGGATGACGACGTCGCGGTACGACTCGCCGCCGCGGTACCGGTAGTTGAACTTGTCGTCGTCGCGCGCGTTGTAGTCCTCGGGGTAGTACTCCTGCAGGGGCGCCTGTAGTCAGTCATGCCACTCAAGCTCGAAGCAGCTCGACTCGACGGGGTCGAGGCGAGGTGCGGGCCGAGAGGGAGAGCGAGGACGCACCGCAATCTCCTCGTACGTCATGCCGTCGCACACGCCGGCGTCGAGCTCGTCGAGCGACTTCCACGTGAGCTTCTCGTACGGCAGCAGCGACGCCGTCTGGATCGTCCGGCGCAGCGTCGACGTCCACACCTGCGGTCGGTCGTTGGCCGCAGTGTCAGTACGGCGAGACACAGAGGCTCGAGACCGACAGGAGGGACGACTCGACGCACCGTGAGGGGCGTGTCGCCGAGCTTCTTCTTGATGAGGTCGGGCAGCGCCTCCATGTACTTCTCGCCCTGCGCCGACAGCGGCGCGTCGCCGCCAATCTTGCCCTCGACGTTGTACTGCGACTCGCCATGCTGCACGTGCGGCGAGGACGAGGGTCAATGAGGGGGAGGGAGGAGAGACAGAGAGAGCGAGGGAGAGGGAGAGAGGGACGGACCCGGGTAAAGTAGATCGAGCGCGGCGTCAAGTGCAGGTTCATGAGGTAGAAGGCGATGCGCGACTGGAGGTAGCCGTCGATGCGGTTCACCGTGACCTGCGCGAGCGATCGAGCAAGTCAGTGTCCTTCCTCGACGACGACAACGAGCCGGGGCAGGAGGAAGAAAGAGGACGACGAGGGACGCACCTGCTTGCCGACGTTGACCATTTGGCACCACGTCTGGTCCTTGTCGAGCTCGGGGTCGAACGGCTCGTAGCTCTCCTCGTAGTGCTTGATGCGCTCGCGGAAGTCGCGCTCGGCCTGCTCGGGCGGCTGGCCGTCATAGTCCGGGTCGCCGCTCGCCACCTTGACGGCAATGTTGGCCGCGATGACGGCCGGGTCGGTGCACAGCGACTCGATGAAGAGGAGCTTGAGGCCGGGCTCGCGCTTGATGCGGTCGGCGAGCGCCTTGCGGCGCTTGCGCGTCGAGTTGGTCGCGTCTGTTTCGCCGGCACAAGGTCAGGCTCGACAACGACGACGACAACGACGGCGGCGACGACGAGGGAGCAAGGGGGGCGCACCGTGGATGCCGACATTGCCGCCGGCCTTGAGCCACCGGATCAGGTCCTCGAGGCACTCGGACGCCATGGCCTCGCGCGCCTTGCTCGCCTCCTCGTTCTTCGTGTCGAAAAAGTTGCTCGACTGGTCCGCCTTGTGGCCCGACTCCTCGGCCATGCGGCGGTAGATCTGGCGGCGGTACTGCCCGACGTTGAACACCTTGACCTGCGCGCGAGAGGGAGAGACTAGGGTCAGCTCGACGAGGCGTGGGCGAGGAGGACCCGGCGTCGAGAGGGGGGCGGACCTGGTACTCGAGCCACTGCAGGGGACGTGACAGCAAGTCAGGGCACGCTCGAGGAAGAAAATGAGAAGGGCGAGGAGACGCGCGAGGAGGTAGCGCTGCAGCTTGTTCGACAGGTAGCTCTTTCCGCGAGCAGGCAAGCCGACCATGGCGACGACGATCTTGGCCTCGGAATAGTCGGGCTTCTCGACTGCGTACGTCGAGTCCCTCGTCAGGTGACGCTCTCAAGGGCGGAAGGAGATCCAAGGGGGAGAAGAGGGACGCACTCGTGCTGCCGGCGCTCATGCCAAAGCTGACCTCCTTGGTGCCGAGGTCGTGGCCGCGGTCGCGGTGGTTGATCGTACCGCCGCTCGTCGTGTTGCTCAGGAGTGAGCTCGTCGACGAGTTGGCCGTCGAGTAGGGCCTGCGCGCAAGCGAGAGAGGGTCAGTAGGTTCGTCGGGCACTTCAACTACTCGCCCCGCCGCGAGCAGCGCCCGGCGGGCGAGACAGAGAGGACGCGACTCGACGCACCAGGTTCCACGGTGCTCCTCCCTCGGGCTCTGGACCGGGCTCGTGACATTGCTCCCCGGGAGCGACGACGAGCCCGTGCCGCCGCTCGTCTTGCGCGACAAGCTCGCGCCGCGGTTGAGCGCCATACCGGGCACCGGGTACGGGCTCGGTGCGGCGCTCGGTCCGAGGTCGGGGCTCATGCCCGTCACGGGCGAGGGCGACATGGTGCCGGAGAGGAGGGGCGAGGTGACGGCCGAGGTCGAGGGCGAACCGTCGGGGCCGCCGGGCCGCTGCGTGAAGCGGAACGAGGCGGCGCGCGAGAAGGACGCCGAGCGGGACACGGTCGTGCTCGAGCGGCCTGAGGGCGGGGGATGGGCGGGGTCGGTGGGAGGCGAGGGGGCAGATGAGGATGGCGTCGGCGAGGGGCCCGCGGGCTTGGTCGGCTGCTGGGGCGGCTGCATCGCAAGTCGAGGCGTGCGGAGACTCGCTGTCCTGCTGAGCCGGGCGAGGTGGTGCGAGCAGAGTGAGAGCGAGCGAGCGTCGAGGTGGGGGCGGACCCTCTTGCTCTCGCTCTCGCTCGTCCTCAACGTCGACCGGTGCATGGACAACAGCAGCAGAACGTTGCAGATACATCAATAGACAGGCGGGAACGCGCACGAGCCCAGAACCGCAAAAGCGAGACACCTTCCTCCCCTCCTCCTCCTCCTCGCGCCCGCGCTCAGGCGTTCTTCTTCTCGGCCCCGACGGCCGCTTCCTCGCCCGCCGCGCCCCACCCGAACCACCCGCCGGCCTTCCTCGTGCCAGCCGCCGCACCAGCACCCGCAGCAGGCGGGAACCCGCTCGCCTCGTCGCGCCCAATCTCCTCGAACGAGCTCGACGCGCTCATCCTCGTGCCCGCCGCCGTCCCAGACGCCGACTCCGTCGACGCATCGCTGTCGTCCCTCTCGCTGTCGTCGCTCCCGCCCGCCCCGGCGCCCCCACGACGGCGCGCCCCCTCCTGCTGCGCACGGGCCGTCGTCGCGCCCGCGGCGCCCATCGGGTGCAGGAGCGCGTTGCCGGCCGCGAGCGCCGCGGGCGCGTACGTGCGCAAGAGGCCACCGGCGAGGTGGGCGAGCTGGGCCGCGCCGGCGCCCGAGGCTGACGAGGGGACGGCCGTGCCTGGCTCGGCGAGGACGGGCGGCGCGTGGGCGGCGCCGCCGTTGTCGCGAGGCCGAGCACCGGCGGCGGCGGTGGCGGTGGCGTCGGCGTCGGGGCCGAGGATTGAGCCGAGGACGAGGGCGCGCAGGCGGCGCACGGCGGCGTTGGCGTAGCCGAGGCCGGCGCGGGTCGCAGAGGTGCGGGCGTCGGCGAGCGCGGCGTCGATGTCGTCCTCGTGCGAGGTGAGGAACGGCGACAGGTGGTGGATGTAGATGTAGGTCGAGCCCTGTTGCTCGTCTCGCTGTCAGTGCTGTGCATCGAGTGAGAGCGAGAGAGGGTGCGCACCTGGATCTGGGGGAGGACGAGCCAGAGCATGACGAGCGTCTTGACCTCGTGGTAGAACGGGAACCTGCACCGCGTCTGTCGTCAGTCTCGTCTCGAGACAGAACACACACACACAGAGAGAGAGAGAGAGAGAGGGACGCACCAGCTAACGCTCCACTCTGCCCAGTGCTCCCACGTCCAAACGCACGCCACGACGCACCAGTACATGAGCCAGCGCTCGAGGCGTTCGGCCTGCTCCTGCGGCGTCAGGCCCGAGCTCGCCGCCGGGCGCAGGGCCTTGTACGACGCGTACAGCGGGTACAGGACCGAGGTCGACGTGCTGCGCGGGAGGACGGGGAGGGGAGAAGTGGGGGCGCGCGGTGTCAGTACGAGGGTCTTGGGGCTCGGGTCGCAAGGTGGTGCGCCAGACACAGAGAGCAGAGTGACTGCTCGACCGCCCTCGCCGTGCGCAAGCTCGCCCACTCGCCTCCTCCTGCCTCCCCGCCTCTGGCGCCGAAGCTCCAGGCCGCTCCCCCCTCCCTCGACAGACGAGGACAGAGGACGCACATGACGATCTTGCACAGGTAGTAGAACATGGCGGCAGCAGGCGGGTCCTCGGGCTGGGGTCGTGGGTCTGGAAGATCCGAGGGACGAACGGCTGATGAGAAGTCGCGGAAGGGTCAGGCGGCGTGGCGGGCGGGTTGCGCGGCGGTGGAGCGCGCGTGGGTCGAGTGCGGTGTGCGTGTGTGGGCCGGAGCGGTGGCACAGGCGAGCTGGGCGCGAGTGAGGTGGGGGAAGAGAGGCAAGAGTCGGGCGAAGGTCTGCCGACGACTCGCCCGAGGGCGCGCTCATCTTCGGCGGGCGAACGAGCCTGTCCTCGCTGCTCTCGTGACTGTAGAGAGACCTTCCGAGCCCTCCCGAACCGAGCCAGCGGGCGACCATCTCTCGCTCGAGCAGCTCGAGTCCTCGTTCTCGCGGCGCCGAACGACGAGGGCACGGCACGACAAGTGACAGACAGGGAGGAAGGCAAGAAGGAGGAGGAGCTAGTAGTGGAGGGCTACGAACGAGGCGCAGAAGAGGGGGGACGACTAGGGTCGGCGAAGAAGGGGAAGAGGAGGAAGGGCGTCTAGGACCGGGAGGGGGGGAACCGCGAGGAGAACAATACAGGGACCTGCAAGGGGTGAGGCGAGGCGACGGTGACGGTGGCGACGATGGCGAGAGGAGCACGCGGGAGTGGAGAGAGGTGACGGGCTCAGCACGAGCAGCCGCCCTCGTTGGGCGTCGTGTTGGTCGGCGTCACGCTCACGTCGATCACTGTGCGCGCGGTGCGAGTGCTAGTCAGTGCACCGCCCAGGGTACAAGGAAGAGAGAGAGAGAGAGGCAGAAGGACGCACTTTGGTTGGCCTGCTGCTGCTCGCCGCCCTCGCGGTCCATGCCGGGCAGCGCCTGGGCAATCTTGCGGAACAGCGTCTTGACGTTGTGCCCGGCTTTGGCCGACGTCTCAATGAACATGACGTTGAGCTCCTTGGACTTTTGCTCGGCCTCGTCGGTCGTCACTTGCCTGTTGGGCGGGCGGCGCAGAGGTGGGGTCAGTGCGCGCGCGGCGAGGAGGGAGGAAAAGGGAGAGCAGGGGAACGAACCGCTTGTCGTTGAGGTCCGTCTTGTTGCCGACGAGGACAATGATGACATCGTTGCCGCGCTCAGAGCGCACGTCGTCGACCCACTTGCTCGTGTTCAAGAACGACGCCCGGTCTGTCGGCCGCAGGGGAGACTCTCAATGAGCGAGTGCTCTTCTCGCTCGCGCGACACGTCGACGAGAGAGGAGGAGGAGGAGGGGACGCACTCGTGATGTCGTACACGACGACAGCGACGCTCGAGTCGCGAATGTAGCTCGGGATCAGGCTGCGGAAGCGCTCCTGGCCGGCCGTGTCCCACAGCTGGAGGCGGACGGTGCGGTCCTCGAGATACATCGTCTTGGACAGAAAGTCGATGCCTGTCGGGGTTACGAGGGCGTGCGCGTCAGTCGAGGGGCGGCAAAAGGGGGAGAGGTGGGAGGAGGCGAGGACGAACCGATGGTGGCCTGGTACGTGTTGTCGAACGTGTCGTACCTGCGGGTGGACGGTAGCGCGATCAGTGTGACGCTCGGTTTGCGAGAGGGTACAAGAGCAGGACGCACATGAAGCGGGTGATGAGGGACGTCTTGCCGACGCTCTGCTCGCCGAGGAACACGAGCTTGAACCTGGCGCGAGGGGGAGGGGGCAAGGTCAGTCGCGGGGGTTTCTCGGTACGACCCGACTGAGAGAAGAGAGCGGACGCCACTTTTTGAGGGCTGCGTGGGCAAACTCGGAGGCTTGCGGTGCGGGAGCCTGCGAGCTGGCGGGGGCGGCGGGGGTGATCGCGACGGCGGCGGCGGCGGCCTGAGCCTGGGACTGGGCGGGCTGCTGGGGCGCGGCGTCGGTCGACTGGCGGGTGGACGGAGGAGCGTCGGTGGAAGCACGCGGTGCGGTGTGGTCGTCGGTGGTGGCCGGCGGAGATGCGGCGGCGGGGGGAGGGGCAGCAGCGCCGTCGGTGGAAGAGCGAGGTGGGTCGGCGGCGGGCTCGTTGTCGGCCGAGGTGCGCGGTGCGGTCTCTTCGGTAGACATGGCGGCGAGTCTGGCAAGCAAGGTGGGAAGTAGAGACGAGGAGAGCCTCAAGAGGTGCCCGTCGTCGCCTCCTCGCTCCTCGATCAGAGCGACGACCAGCCTCCTCTCTCTGTCGCGTACAGCCAACAGCCGGCACACTCGACTGCACGCAGCCTACCCATGGCCACCGCACAACCACCCGCCGCCGCAGAGGGCGACCTCACCCTCGGCCAGCTCCTCACCCGCGCCCTCCGCTCCGCCGACCGCATCCTCCAAGCTCCTGCGCCCAACGACCCCAAACTCCAGTCCGACCTTGCAAACACTCTCGCAGACCTCGACCTCTCGAGCAAGCTCATCGACCACCTCGGCGTCCTGTCGCCCAACGACTCGCTCGACGACCTCTCGACCCGCAACCTGCGCTGCCTCGTCGTCCCCGCCCTCCAGGCCCAGCTCGCACTCGCCGTCCGCACTCGCGGCGGCCAAGAGCGCCTCGAGTGGCTCCACCGCGCGCGCGACCACTGGACCCGGTTCCTCGACCTCGTCGACCGCTACGCCGTCCTCGGCGCACCAGGCGCACCAGGCGACGACGACGCCGCCGACGAGCGCCGCAAGGCCCTCCAGGGCCCGCGCATCGGCGACACGGACCCGGCAAGGAGGCGCGCGGGCAAGATCGCCCAGTTCAAGATGGAGCGCGACATCAAGCGCACCCTCGACGAGCTGCGCGCCCGGCGCCGCACCCGCCGCGTTCGTGGGTCCACCGCCCCGACCGCCGCGTCCTCCTCGACGTCCGCCGCCCCGGCCGCCGCCGCCGCCGACGTCGACGACGACTACCCGTCGTCGTCCGACGACGAGGACGACGCGACGGCGTCGGTCGCGCGCCCGCTCCTCCTCAACCTCCTGACGCTGCACGCCCTGCGCGCCCACGCCGACCTCGACTCGATCGCGCACGAGTCGGACCTGCTCGAGCACGGCCTCAAGCTGAGCGAGATCCCGAGCCCGGGCCCGCACGCCGCCGCGAGCGGCGCCAGGACGGACGGGCGCGCGAGCCAGCGCGACGGCGACGGCGACGGCGACGCGGACCGGTGGAGGCTCGACAGCGTGGGCGACAAGGCCGGCGGTGGGCCCATGCTGTCGCCCGGCGGCAAGGTCCTGCGGCCGTTCACGATCCTCCCCTCGTCGTCCAACGGCGGCGCGTCGTCGTCGTCCGGGCAGCTCTCGACGCGCCTCCGGCTCCAGTCCGAGGTCTTCCGCGAGTCGTGGCGGCTCCCGACCATGACGATCGACGAGTACCTCGAGCAGGAGGAGCAGGCTGGACGGGTCCTCCAGGGCGGAGGGGAGCGCACGACGGACGAGGTCGAGCAGGCGAGGAGGGACGAGCGCGCGGACGACGAGGAGGACGACACGAGGGAGGGATACGAGCGCGTCGAGAGGGGGCTGCGCAAGGCGAGGGAGTGGGACGACTACCGGGACGAGCACCGCAAGGGCGAGGGCAACATGTGCGTCCTCCCTCCTCTCTCTCTCTCTTTCTCGACCTCTCTCTCGGCTCTCTCAGGGTTTCTCGTACTGACTCGTCTCGCCCTCTCGCTCGTCGTCCACAGGCACAACCGCGGATAGCTGTCCCTGCCCCCTCTCTGCAACTCGCACCTCGTTTGGCCTTCTCATTCTCTCGAACCGCATCTCGACGGCGAGGAGAGCGAGAGAGTCCGAACGCGACGGGGCAATGACGGAGAGATGAGAGTGCAAGAAGACTACAAAGACGAGGAGAGAGGGCAAAAAGCGAGTCGAGGGACAGGTGCGTGCACGAGGAACAGGGAGGAGCTCGAGTACAACAGGAGGGAGGGGGTCAAGGCGCGCGCGAGGGGGGCAATCACAAACAGGGGTCCTGCATCTCCATCTGCATCGTCTCGGGAGGTCGGCGCCGCAGCTCGTCCCGCCCCTGGGTCTAGCGCGCCATCCTGCGGCCGCCTCGGTCCTCGTCCGCTCTACTCGGCTGCCGCCCGCTTCGGCAGCAGCGGCGCCTGCTCGCCCACCCGGTACTGCCGCTGCTGCTGCTGCTGCTGGTCGTAGTAGTGGTCGATCGGCTCGACGTCGTCGTCGTCGGCGTGCGCGCCGTGGCCGCTCAGGGCCCGAAAGGGCGGCGACACCGGCGGCGACCCGGCCGGGAGCGCATCGCGGTGCAGGCCCGTCCAGTGCGGGAAGCTCGTGATGCCGTTGTACGTGAAGGTGCCGTAGCAGAGGAACGCAAAGCTGTGCAGGGCAAAGGAACAAAGTCAGCTCGGGTCGAGGCGAAGAGGTGGAAAGGGGACAAAAGGGAGCGAGCCGACGCACCCGACGACCTGCAGGACCTTGAACGACTCCCAGCCAAGGAAGAGGCTGACGGCCCAGATGCCGATGACGCGGCACGAGTCGATGGTCGAGCGGGCCGTGGCCGAGACGCTGCGGGAGGAGGAGAGGGTGAGTGACCTGCTGCGGCGCCGTCTCTCCTTCGACGCAGACGAGGAAAGAGGGGACGTACGTGCGGGTGACGGCGAGACCGCAGCTGTACAAGGGCGAGAGGAGAGTAAGCCCCGCGGTCGAGGTGGACGAGGAGGGAGAGGGCGAGGACGAGGACGCACAAGTTGAAGCACGCGATCGAGAACGCGATGACGATGCTCGACGACCACACCTTGGGGTGGTCGATGATCTCGTGCCAGCCCTGCTTGACGTCGAAGTAGGGCCCGGCGCGGGCACCGTAGAAGTACGAGATGGCGAACAGGCCGACCATGGTCGTCAGGAGGCCGAACACGCCCTCGTAGCCCGCCGCGAGCTGCACGACAAGTATGTGTCAGTAGGTGTCGGGCGAGAGAGGGGGAACGCGGGAGCTGGTGCAGAGAGGGAGAGGGGGACGCACGAGAGGCTCGACCGTGTGGTGCTCCATGATGCGCTCCTCGATGACGAATTGCGAGGCGGCTGTAAGGAGAGGGACGATGGTCAGGGTCTCGTCGCAGACGAAGAGAGGCGAGAGGAGGACGCACTGAAGATCTGCGCGACGAGGACGAGCGCGACGCCGACGAGCGGACTGACGCCCGCGTCCTCGCTCGCCGCCTCGGGGCCCTTGTCGTTGCCGATGAGCGACGAGCTGCCGACGACGCCGACGCCGAACATGCACACGACGAGCGCGACCCACTGGGCCCGGGTCAGGTCGCGCTTGAGGAAGACGACCGAGAAGACGCCGACCCAGAGGACGAGCGCGCCGCGCAGCATCTGGTAGATCGACACGGGGACGAAGAAGAGCCCGATGTTCATGCACGTCGTGCCGAGGATGTCGCACACGGCGGGCGTCCAGAACAGGAGCGCCTTGCGCCAGTCGATCCTCTCCGGGGCGGCGCCCGCAGCGGCGGCGACGCCGTCCGGCTTGAGGTGCGCGTCGCCGTGCTCAACGTCGTCGTCGTCGTTGCCGAGGAGCGGCTCGTGCTGCAGCGAGACGCCCGAGTCGTCGTAGTTGGGCTTGGCCGCGAACGCGGCGGCGCGACGGCGCTTGGCGACCATCTTGAACGGGTTCAGGCGCGAGTTGAGGAACGAGAAGGCGATGAGGCAGAACGTCTCGCCGAGGAACATGGTCGCCGTCTGCGGGGCGACAGCCGTCGTCAGTGTGTGAAGAAAAGGGTCACGAGGCGGAAGCGAGGACGCACCTGCCACACGGGCTGTTCGAAGTTGCGTCGCTTCGACGGGTCGAGTGCGTCGCAGTTGGAGACGCACTGCATATCTTGCCACTTGCTCCACAGGCCTGCGCAACGAAAGCTCTGGGTGAGTGAGGGGAGGACCGGGTTGAACGAGAGGCTGCCGCGACGCACTGTTGCTGCACCCACACACGAGCATGCCCATGACGAGGAGCGCGACGATCTGGCGGTTGGGCGCCTTGGGCGGTGTGGCAGACATGTTGGGAGTCGGCGAGTGGGGGCGAAGGAGGGGCCGGCGGGTCGAGGAGAGAAGGTCGGCGAGGGGCTGCCGCGGCGTGGCAGTACTAGCGGCGGATGCGGAGCTCCTTGTCGAGTGTGCTGGACCGTGTAGAGCGACGATGGAGCGCAGTCGAGGGCTTATCGAGGCGGGCGCGAGTGTGGGGGAGGCGAGGGAGGGGGAGCTGGTGGCGGCTGAACGAGTGCTGGGCGGTGGCGTGGGCCGCTAGAGCGTGCTGGTCGAGTGCGCTGAGAGACTCGTCGGTGCGAGCGAGCAGCTGTGCGGTGTGTGTCAAGAGCGAGAGTCTCGCCTCCTCGGCGTCGGACGTCGGACGTCGGCCGCAAGCGAGGGTTGACTCTCTCCGCTCGAGCTGGAGTGCGAGCTGTCTGAGACGGTCGTGTACATTATCTTAGCACTGTACGACCTGCTGCACCTATTTCTCGAGCCCGAGTTCGCCCACCGCCTCGTCGACGTCGACTCCGCGGCCGAGCACCTCTTCTCCGTCCGCTCCTTGCTCGCCTCGTCTCGCTCATGGTTGCTGCTCCCGACGACGATGGCTTTACCTCGGTGACGCACAAGAAGCCTGTGCGTCCGCCGCGCAACCGCAAGGGCAAGAACCGCTTCATCGAGCGCACGCTCGACCAGAAGCTCGAGGCGCGGTACGACGCCCTGCGACGCAGCGGGTACCTCGACAAGTGCCGAGGTGCGTCCTGCGCTCTCTCCTCGGGGCCTCCGCCGAGCCTGACCGGTCCTTGCCCGTGCGCAGAAATGGTCCGCCTCGCGCTCTCGCCGCCGGCGGTGAGTGAGCGCGAGGAGGCGCCCCCTGCGCCCTGTCCACCGCCTACATGCGTCGTCTGCCTCGGTCTCGGCAGCATCAGCGAGTCGAGCAAGGCGCAGGACCAGTACGTGCTCCTCAAGGAGGTCCTCGACGAGCTCAACGACGAGGTGCGTCTCCTTCTCTCCTCGCCGGCCTGCCTCGAACGCGACCCTGATGCGCTTTCGCCGACCTGCAGATCGACGAGACGGTGTTGACCGAGTTCTACGACCCGGTTTTTTCTCCAGAAGATGCCGCTTTCCTTTCGGCTCAAGGTCACGAGGTCCTCCCGTCCGACGTGCGTCCTCTCTCTCTTTCCTCGTCCCCGACACGACCCTGACTTTGTCTCTCGAACAGCACCCTCTAGTTCTCGACCGGCCAACGCTCCTCTATATCCCGCACGGCCCCCGCACGCTCTTCGAGGCGCTCCTGCGCGCCAATTGGACCTCGCCGGCGCAGCTGCAACGCGTCGTCCTTCTCGCCAATCGGCTCGACCTGTACGACGACCCGACCTACTCTGGGTCGCTCAAGAGCAAGTCGCGACGAGAAGACGAGGCGCAGCAGGACGGTGACGAGCTGGGTGAGAGCGCCGAGTACATCGTCCGAGCAGGTGCGCCCCTCCTCTCGCCTGCCTCTCTTCGCAGACTCAGGACCTGACCCACAAATACGACACAGCCGAGCTCTTCCACATCGTGCCCTTTCCGCCGACCAAGGAGCACCTCGAGGCGTTCAACGACCTCGCACTCGAGTGGGCCGTGCCGGCGCGGCTCGAGGGCAAGGACCCGGCCTTCTGGCTCGCCGACGAGTCGGGCGAGTCGACGGAGGACGTCGAGGTTGACGAGACGGCGGCGGCAGTTGAGGCGCTGTCGCTCGGGACGACGACGACGTAGTCACGAGGACGAACTGCTGCAACAGCTCGCTGTCGTTCTCGCGCATCGCGAGCGACCGCCACGTCTCGATGGACCTTGGCGTGTGACGAGAGGGCAGCGAGGAGAGCAGAGCTGAGGGCGGTCCCGTACCAGCGAGGCGGCTGCCCGCACCTTGTCCGACTGCGGGCTTTTCATTGACGGCCGACGGCACGGGTCCGCGAGGCTGGCCGCGGGACGGACAAGGTCCTCGGCAGTGGTGCTCGTCGTTTGCCTGCTAGCGGGGCGAGCGGGTTGAACGAACCGAGGGCTGCGGGACGCGCAGAGAGAGAGAGAGAGAGAATCGCGAGCGAGAGGTTCGAGCGGACGGACGCGAGCCGAACCTGCTCCAGCTTCTCGACGCTCGGCACCGCCTGAGACGACGGCTGGAAATTGAGCAGCGATCTCATCGTTCCAGAAAGGAAGCGCAGCGCAGTGAGCGCAGGTCAAGCCGCCGGTCGGCGCACGGGCACGGGCCGCGAGCCAAGTGGGAAGCTGGCCCGGTTGCGCCCCCAGCTCGGGGCTGCCGAGCTTCGCGCACCGTCCCGGACTGTCGCTGGTCGGCAAGGCAGCGCAAGGTGGACGTGTCGACCCGAGCGAGAGAGAGAGTTGTCGGCGCGAGAGTGGCCGCGAGAGGAAGGCGGCGCGAGCCTCGACCGCAATGTTCGACTCGGCGACGGCCGGTCTGCGCCGATCGCGCTTCCCATCTCGCTCGACTCGTTTGGACCGGCCTTGCCTGCGAGCTTGCGTGGTTCCTCCTCCCTCAACCTCGCTCCTCCTCCCCCGTCTCGTCGTCTCGCCTCTGCACCCTCGGCACCGCCAAGTCGGCGCCCAACCTTTGTTCGCACCAACAGCCCCCGGTCGGGCTCGAACGGGCATCACTCAACCTGGAGACCTCCAGCTCTCGCTCGTTAGCGTTCGCCCCTTGACGCATCCTCCCTCGCTCCTCTCTCGCCACATCGTCTGCGACCAACACTCGTTCGCCTACTTCGCCACCTGAGCACCGCCAGCACCCGCACCGCGCGTCGACCGCTCGCTCCACCGGCCAGCCCGTCGTCGCCGTCGTCCTCCTCCCACCTCCGAGGGTTCGCAAAGTGCGTCCGCCCTCTCGCCCATCGCTCGGCGGGTGTACAGGGCCAGTGCTGTGCCCCAGTGGAGCAGTGACTGACCGCTTCTGTCCCATTGACAGGGCCTCGCCGTCGGTCCTCGATCGTTCCGCCCCTCGCCCCTCATCCAACACCCGCCTTTTGTCCCCGGTCGTCATGGCGCACTACCTCGACTCGCTGTTCGACCTGGGCGCGTACCAGCCCCAGCCTGCACTCGACGTCGACGAGGCGACCGAGTTCCTCACGCCCGCCGACTTTGGCCTCGACGCGACCATCTTCTCCGACCCCGGCCCTGTCCCGACCCGCACGAGGGGGCCAGCTGGCCTCGCCTCCTCGCACAGCAACTACACCCACTTCCCCGACCTCGGCCAGTCGGTCGGCGGCACCGCGACGAGCGGCCTCGGCGTCTCGACCTCGTCGACCGCGTTCGCCCTCCTCGACCCGGACTCGTCGTACGGCGGCAGCGCACCGAGGGCCGCGTCGCCGCACCCGATGCGCACGTTTGCGCGCGACGGGCGCCTCAAGAGCAAGCTCATGGGCGTCGGCCACGACGGCGGCTTCCTCACGTCGCCCCTCATCGTCGCGCCGCCTCGAGTCGACAGCCGCACGGGCAGGGTCGCCGCGCACGAGATCGCCATCGACTCGCCCATCGCGCCGACGGGCATGGCGCCCCAGTCGTCCCTCATGACGCCGGGCAACTCGTACCACGGCTCGGCCGCCGCCGCCGCGTCGACGACGAGCGACATGACGCCGAGCCTGAGCCGCGGCAGCTCATCGGCGTTCATGATCGGCGGCAGCCAGTCGTCGACGACGCTCATGTCCAAGACGAGCAGCCGGTCGGGCGCCGCCGTGCAGCGCGAGGCCGTCTCGTCCGAGCGCACCGGCCTCGGCATGGGCATCATCGGCGTCCCCGACCTGCAGGTCGGCGACGTGTACGGCGACGGCGCCGACGGCGACATCGACGTCGAGATGCTCCCGAGCTTCGGCATGCGGCGCACGTCGACGCACGGGCAGCGCAGCTACCCGACCGCCATGTCGACGTACGCCGACGAGCCGCCGCGGCACGCGAGGTGCGTCACGCACGGCGGCGCGCAGACGCGCTTCGTCGACTACGAGCACGTGCCGCAGTCGCCCGCCGCGTACGCGCAAGCTCCTCCTCCGCCGCCCGCCAACATGCGCCCGACCCGGGCCATGCCGGCGCGCACGCTCAACAAGGCCAAGTCGTGCTCGGCGCTCTCGATCTCGACCCGCCAGCAGTCTCGTCGCGGCTCGAACGCGTACGAGCCTCTCACGCCGACGTCGGCGCACCAGTCGACGTTCCCGCACGACCCGGCGGCGCCGTACGCCCCGGACCTCACCATCTCCCAGATCGGCAACCAGGGCCTCCTCAGCTTTGCCGACCTGTACAACTTTGACGGCGCCGACAACAACCTCAAGCAGGACGGCCTCGACGCCGCCGTCGTCGGCCTGCACGGCATGACGGGCGTCACGGGCCTCCTTCCCGAGCCGTACGGCCCGCCGTCGGCCGCCTCGTCGCCGTCGACGCCCTACCTGTCGGACCCGTCGCCCGACCAGAGCCACCAGTACCAGGGCCTCGACGACGTCACGTCGACGGCCATGCTCGCCGCGTCGTCCGTCGACTCGGCCTTCTCGGCGCACGGCGTCGCGCCGGCGGCAGGCGGTCACCGCGCCGCGTACCTGCCGGCGCACCGCGCGCACTACGTCGGCGAGCACGACCTCGTCGAGGCGCACATGGTCGTGCCGCAGCAGCAGCAGCCTCGCCAGCGCCAGGCGTCGGCGGCGGCGTCGTACGGCCCCGGCTCGCGCAACTTCTCGTACCCGACTCGGTACCCGCCGCCGCAGCAGCAGCAGCCGCAGCCGCAGTTCGACCAGATGCAGTGGGCCGGGTCGTCGCAGGGCCTGTCGCACCTCGTCGCGCCGCCGATGCCGCCCGTTCCCTTGACGCCTCGTCACCGCGAGCACCCGAACCCGAACCACCACCGCGCCCACACGGGCCCGGCGGCGTCGCGCATCGCCGACGCGTCGAGCTGGCTCCCGCCGCCGCCGCCGATGCCGCAGCACATGTTCGTCCAGGACGAGTACGACCGCAAGTTGGCCCAGTTCGACTCGCTGTACGACCCGGCGCAGGGTCACGGTCCCGGCCAGCACCGTCGCGAGGCCACCCAGTCGTCGAAGCGCGGGCGCGACGACGACGAGGACGACTACGACTGCTACGACTCGTTCGAGCCGATCCCGACCTCGCCAGAGCTCGACGCCGCCGGCACGAGGCAGAAGCGCCTGCGGTCGGTCGCCTCGGCGCCGTGCCTCCCGTCTCGTCGCCTGCGACCCGGCCCTCGGCCCAAGGGCAGCAAGTCGCCCGCCGAGCAGCACCAGTCGGTCTTCTCGGCGACGCTCTCGCCGCCGGTCCCGCAAATCCGCCGCGGCACGTCGCCCTTTAGCTCGCCCCTCTTCTCGGACGACGAGGACGGCCGGTTCCCCGACCGCGACGGCAACGGCAACCCGGCGACGGCGGCGACCATCACCTACGTCCCTGGCCCGCCACCTTTGCCCGGCCAGCCTCGCAGCTCGGTCCCGAGGGATGTGATCCAGTCGCTCTACTCGGGCATCGCGGGCCACACGACGACGAGCGGCGAGAAGGTCGGCAAGCGCTACGTGTGCCTCATCGAGGGCTGCGGGCGCGCCTTTCCTCGCAAGAGCGCCATCGAGAGCCACATCCAGACGCACCTCGAGGACAAGCCCTTTGTCTGCCCTCACGACGACTGGTGCGCTCTCGTTCTCTCTCTTTGTCTGTCTGTCTAGCGAGCCGTACTTACACCCTCTCCTCTCGCAGCGGCGCCTCGTTCGTCCGACAGCACGACTTGCGGCGGCACGAGCGCATCCACTCGGACAACAAGCCGTTCCCGTGCGGCTGCGGCAAGGCGTTCGCTCGTGGCGACGCCCTCACTCGGCATCGAGCTCGCGGCATCTGCTCGGGTGCGGCCGGCGGACGCTGAGCGGCGCCGTCGTCGTCGCCACCTTCTCAACCCGTGTCGCCCTCTCGTCGTTCTCGCCCTTTCGCCGTCCCCTTCTCGTTGTTGCCTTCATCACCCGAACCCTTTCCTTCACGTCGTCCTCCTTCCCTCTGTCCACATCTCGTCCGTGCCGTAGCACCCGTCGTCGCCGACGGCTCCCTCGCGCCTTTTCCTCCCTTTCACGCCCCCTCTTTCTGCATCTGCTCCGTCATTCGGACTCTCCCCTCTCCCTCTCTCTCTTTGTGCATGCCCCTCCTGCCGTTCATCGTCCGTATTGTCCTCGAGCGCCCTCGTCATGAGCATTCAGTTCATCCTCGCCGATCTCTCTCTTTCTCTCTCGAGCGTGAGCGTCGTCGTGAGAGCGAGCACTAGAGCGAGAGCGACAGGCATAGGGCAAAGGAAGTTGCGAGATGCAGTGAGAGGCTACGCCTGCTCCTCGACGACCACCGCCTTCTTGCCGCCCTTGTTGCCCTTGCGCTTCGCCTTGCCCTTCTTGGGCGGCGGCGCTGCTGCCTCGGGCTCGACGTCCGCAAGCTCCTCACCCGCCTCGACCTCTCCCGCCAGCTCAGCCTCGGCATCGTCCGCCTCGGCAGCCGGCTCCTCCTCGACGACCTTGGCGCCCTTGCCCTTCCTGCCCTTGGTCGCCGACGCGTGGTCCTCGAGCGCCGTCGACGCCTGGATGCCAAAGATCTTCGAGTGGCCCGTGCCGCCGACGAGCTGGTCGACGAGGCCGACCGTGCCCCGCGTCGTGAGGTACTTGGCCGACGCGCCGCGCACCATGAGCGGCTTGCGGAGGAGGGCGTCGAGCTGGGTGCGCAGGGCGCGAACCTTGGCCGCCGACTGCGAGCGCTTCTTGCGCGAGGGCTGGACAGGGCCGTCGGGGTCGGAGCTGCGAGAGGGGACGCAGGTTAGGTCGGCTCGAGGCGCGAGGAGAGGAAGAGGGAGAGAGAGGGCGACGCACTTGTCGTCGTCAAGGTCGATCTCCATCGCCTCGGCGGCGTCGCGCAGCCACTTGTCGTCGTGAGCGGCCTTGGTGGCGCGGTGGTGCGCAACGTCGATCTCCTTGGCCAGGTCGACGCGCTTCTTGAGCTGGTCGAGGATCGAGAAGTCGGTCGGGAGCGCCGGGAGCTCGGTGTCTGCGAGACGATGAGGCCAGGAAACGGTCAGTACGTGCTGCAGAGACAGAGAGGGGGAGTGGACAGGGCCGACGCACTCTTGCCGAGGCTCGCCATCAACATCCTCTGCACCTTCTTCTCCTCGGGCGCGACGATCTGCAGCGCAAGGCCCTCGGTGCCGGCACGAGCGGTGCGACCCGATCGGTGGACGTAGGTGTCGGCGGCACGAGGGAGCTGGTAGTGGACGACGTGCGAGACGGCCGGGATGTCGAGTCCACGAGCGGCCACGTCAGTCGCGAGAAGGACGGCGTCGGGCGACGACTTGAACCTGCAGGAGGACGTGCGTCAGGGTCGAGAAACGCCGGGGAGAGATGAGAGAGAAGGGACGCACTTGTCGAGCGCCTTGAGGCGTTGACGCTGCTGCATGCCCGAGTGGAGCGGGATGACGTTGACCTTGAGCAGCTCGAGGAGCGGGTGCAGGCGCCGGATGCCGTCGATCGAGGCCAGGAAGACGATCGTACGCGACGGGTACCGCAGGAGGAAGTGGTACAGGTAGATGTCCTGTCGCGCCAGAGCGGGTGGGTCAGGCCTGCGCAGACGAGACGAGCGACGAGAGGAAGAGGCTGGGCGCACCTTCTCGTTCTGGAGGCACTCGACCTTGCACTCGCGCAACGTCTCGACGAGGCCGTTCTCGGGGCTGAGGTCGATGATCTCAGGCTCGGCGTCGCGAAAGTCGAGCGTGTCGAGCAGGTCGTCGAGGCTCGACATGCCGCCGGCCTCGGACTTGGGCACGAAGCGCTTGGGGCCTTTGCGCTTGAGGTTGCGCTGCAGCTCGCGCGACATCGTGGCCGAGAAGACGAAGGTGCGCATGTCGGGGCGAGCGTTGACGAGGCCGAGGTTCGAGCGCGTCGTGACGGCCGAGCTGAAGTCGTTGACGAAGCCCGTGTCGCCCTTGGCGCTGCGGTCAGAGACCGTCGTCAGTACAGTGTACAGTCGTGAGGTGTACGCGGGTCGTGTGACGGAAGAAAGAGAGAAAGGGGCGGTCGACTCACGTTCCTCGGCGGGTCAAGCGGACGATGTTGTCGAGCTCGGCAAAATGCCCGTTCTCGATCATGCGGTCGGCCTCGTCGATGACGAGGAACTTCATGCCCTTGATGTCGCGAACGAGCGAGTCCATCTGCGAGGCGGGAGGAAAGAGGGCGTGAGTGGGGGTCCGAAACAAGGCGAGGGAGGAGAGGGTCGAGGAAAGTCGGACGCACGTCGCCGATCAAGTCCCACAGACGACCTGGCGTCGCGACGATGATGTCGGCGCCCTTTTCGAGCTGCCGCTTCTGCTTCTCAATGCTCATGCCGCCCGTGATGGCGACGACCTGGGCGAGCTTGCCGCGCACGCGCTTGCGAGGGTCCTCGTCGGCGAGTGCGGCGAGCTCGGGCGTGGATGGGAGAAGAGGGAGGGTGCGGACGGCGAGCGACGCGAGCGACGCGCGCACTTGGAGGGCGAGCTCGCGAGTCGGGCAGAGGATGAGGGCCGCGAGGCGGGACGGCTCGGACGCGTCGTCGCCCTCGTCGTCGTCGGACGTGGCCGATGAGGGCGATGCGGCGCGTGGTGGAGGAGGGGCGGAGAGGATATGGGCGAGGATCGGGAGGCCGTAGGCGAGCGTCTTGCCCGAGCCCGTCTGCGCGATGCCGACGAGGTCGCGCTCGGTCGCCCCGGCGGCGACAGCGGCAGCGTCGGCGAGCAGCGCGCGCTCCTGGATCGCGGTCGGCTTGGCGAACTTGAGCTCGGCGAGGGCGCGGTAGAGCGGGTTCGGGAGGGGGAGGTGCGACCAGGCTGGGAGGACCGCTTGGACTGCGCGCGAGGAGAGGCCGCGTGAGCATGCGCGCTCGAGAGAGCCTGATGAGAAGTACCGGGCAGGAGAAGTGAGGGACGCACCGTCAACAGGCTCGACCGGGGCGTCCTCGTGCTGCACCGGCGCCGCCGCTTCTGCCTCGTCTCGCGACCGCTTCTTGCCCTTGGCCTTGGCCTTCTTCTCCTTGCCCTCCTTCTGCTCCGCCGCTGTAGGTGCTGCGTCCTGGCCTGGCGCGACCTCGTCTGCTGCTGCCGCCGCCTCCGCCTCGTCGCCCGGGAAGCTGAGCTCCTCGTCGTCCTGGAACGTGAGCTGCTCGTCGTCGGCGAACGCCGGCGCATCGTCCTCGTCCTCGACGTCGTTGACGTCGACAAAGCCGTCGTCGACATCTTCTGCTCGCCCCTTGCCCTTGCGGCTCTTCTTCGCCGGCGGCGGCTCGTCGGCGTCCTCGCGGACCTGCAGGGGCGGAAGGTGTCAGGTCCTGCTTGAGAGCGCGCTCGAGTAGAGAATCTGCGACGCACCTTGAAGACAGCCCGCCCGTCCTCTACCACGACGTCGACACCGTCAATCTCGTCGACCTCGAGGAGGCCGCCGTCGTCGTCGAAGCCGATCTCGGCGGGGAGGACGAGGCGCTTCCACTGGAGGTCGCGCGTGGCGGTCGGGCGGAACCGCGGTGCGGCCTTGGGCTGCGCCTTGGAGCTGGTCGCGGTCGACGACGACGACGAGGCGGTGCGGGTCGACGAGGTTCCGCCGCGCTTCTTGTTGCGCAGGCGCGCTGCAGCGTGGGCGTTGAGCGGCATGGCGGAGGTGCGCGTGTGCAGCTGTAAGTGGCGCGTGTGCTCTAGCCCGTCGAGTGGGCGAGCGAGTTGAACGGGAGCCGAACCCGACGCTGAGCTCGAGGACGAGGAGGGCTGGACCTCTGCGACCCTCGACACGCTCTGTGAGGCCGTCGAGGCTCAGAAGCACCGTAACACAGTTCCTCAGCTGGCTCGAGCCTGCCAGCAAACACCCAGCTGTGGGTGTTCGCGCGTCCTCCTCGACCCCGCCTTGTTCTCATCTGCGTTCGCGCTTCCTGGCCGCGGTCGCACACGAGAGGTCCAACCTCGCAGCTGTACAGGACCAGAAAGCTTGTCAAGAGCTCCTCTCCAGCCCTTTAGCTCTCGCGTCCGCACCCTGTCTCTCTGCACGGCTCGTGCGCACGAGAGCTGGACTCTCGAACCGATTTCCAGCTTGCGAACGGCACGCAGAGGGACTCATGACCGACGCGAGCTCTCTGCAGGTGACACAGAGTGCGAGTCTCGAGAGAAAAAGGCTTTGCGCGACGAGACGACGAGGGAGAAGGCACGAAAAGAAGCTCGTTGCAGCGCGACGACCTCGACGACACCCTCACGGCTCCTCCGAGCCCAGGTCCCCCTCCTCACCCTGCCACTCGGCCTCGACGAGCCAGAGCCGCCCGACGCACTCGTCCTCGCCCTCGTCGTCAAACTCCCGCCACTCCCTGTCCGCCTCGCTCACGTCGCACTCGTCCGCCTCCCACACCTGCTCGTCGTCGAGCCCCTCGTCGACGCCGTCGTCGGTCGCCTGGTAGCCGTCCTCGAGGTGCGGGTGCGACGCCGGCTCGGCGACGTAGCGCTGCGCGGCGGCCGCCGTGCGCGCGAAGACGAGGCCCGAGAGCGAGTCGTCATCGAGCGTCGGCGTCGGCGAGGGCGAGAGGCGAGGAGAAGGGACGGCATGCGAGGTTGGAGCGAGGAGAGAAGTGCTGCTGTTCGACGAGGCGGTGGGAAGGCGCAAGAGGGGGGAGGAAGGAGAGGTGGCCGTCGAGGAGGAGAAGCTGAGGTCGAAGTTGAGTTCGGCGGAGCGCACGAGGCTCCACGCCTCGTAGTCGCTCGACGCGTCGGCGCCCCAGCCGCCGATCCCTTCCGGCCAGCCGAAGCCACCGGTCGACATCGCCTCGTCCTGGTCCGCCGAGCCCTCGAGCCCGCCGTCGCTGACCTCGCTCGGGTGCGACGCCGCTCTCGGCGCCTCGGTCGACTCGAGCTCGACGCCGCGCCACTCGAGCTCGATGTCGAACAGTCGGCAGTAGACGCGCGTGTCGAGGATGCTGCACGGCGGGTGAGCGACCTCGCCGACGTGGAGGAACTTGAGCTGAGGCAGGCCGGCAATGGCGTCGACGACGGGGCTGTCGCTGGCCGACGAGCTCCAGCAGTCATGCCATACGACGTTTGGAAGCTCGAGGCGCTCGAGGTTGGGCGCCGACTGGCAGAGCGCGGCGAAGGACACGTCGTGCATGACGACGCTGTCGAGGACGACGATGCGCAGGCTGTTGAAGCGGCGAGGAACGTCGAACAGGTAGTCCCAGGGGCAGGCGTCCCACCGGTCGAGCGTGTTGCGCTGTACTTGACTGAGTTGCGGCCGCAGGATGAACGACTCGAGTGCGGGAGGGAGGATCGTGCGCATGTCCAGGTGGAACGCGCCGGGCCTCAACGTGAGGTGCCGAACGCTGTTGAGGCACAGCTGGAGGGTGGCCCAGTCGTCGCTGTAACTCTCGAGCTCGAGTTGTCCGACAGGCAGGTGCACGACGTCGGGGTAGAACGACAACGGCCCGTAAAAGCCTCGCAGGGCGAGCGACTCGAGCCTTGCGAAGGGCAGCGCCTCGACGAACGACGTGAATCGATAAAGGTCGTCCTCGTCGTACATTTCGGCGTCGCGCGAGGCGATCGTGAGGTGGCGGAGGCGGGGGAGGGAGGCGAGCGCGGCGAGCCAGCCCGCCGACGGATCGGGCCAGACCGAGACGGCGGTCGTGTTGGGGCACAGGCGCATGAGCGTCACGGCCCAGTTCATGAAGGCGGGCGGGTGGTCGTGGAAGAGCGACAGGGCCTCGACGTTGTCGAACAGGTCGACGAACCCTTCGAGGCGCTTGACCTGGACGCCGAGCGTCGGCTGCTGGATGACGCGGTTCAGGAGCGTGTGGGCGTCCTCGACGGACCTCGTCGCGAGGATGCGGGTCGGGTCGTACAGGAGGCCGCGCCGGGCGGGCTCGAGGAACTGGCGCGACACGAGCGCGAGCGAGCCGAGGGTCGTGATCACGTCTGCGGGTGCGGGCTCAGGGTCAGCATGTTCGGCCCCCTTTCGTGACGTCGAGTCGAAAGTAATGGAGAGGGAGCGAGAGGACTTACCCTGGACGTCGCTGAACAAGACGATGAACGAGCAGACGAGGTCGACGAGCTCCTCGGGCAACTTGGCGAGCCCGTGCGGGCCGAGCGCGTCCATAGTCGGGGCTTGAGGGTCGTGTGCGGCTTGAGGTACGAGCTGTGTGTGTAGCTGGTCAGCGCGGCGAGTCGACGGATGCCGAGATGAGAGGTGGGGAGGGGGAGGAGAAGCTGGCGCACCTGGGTGGCCTGCGAGGTTGGGCCGGCTGGTAGACGGGCGCAGAGCGCCTTGTGACGCGTACTCGAGCAGACCCTGGTGCCTAGAGCGAGGCGAGCGAGGAGGAGAGGGGGAGCAAAGGGCGGGGCGCACGCCGCTCGCGCCGCCCGCGCTTTGGTCGCACAGTTTGCGCTCGATCGAGGGAGAGAGGGAACTGAACGTGTAGCAACAGGGGAGGGGCTGCAAGGGACAAGGGGATGTACAGAACAGAGAGCGCCTCACGACTCGTCCATCGCGTCCGCCGCCGGCGTCCCTCCTCCAGCGACGACCGGCTGCACCGCCGCGCTCATCGACGGCGGGTTGGTCGCCTCCTCCGTGGCCGCCGCCGCCGCGTCCTGCCGCTTCTTGTCGAGCTCGCGCGCCGCTTCGTCGTGCTGGAGCGACTTGGTCTTGCGGTCGGCGACCATGCCGCGCAGCTGCGCCTCGAACCGTTTCTGTACGTCGACGAGTCAGTACGGGGGCGAGGGGAGGGAAGGAGGGTGAAGGAGAAGAGGACGCACCTTGAACAGGACGTTGGTCGCCTTGGCGATCTCGGTCTCCTTCTTCTCGATGGCCTTGTCGAGGCTCGCCATGGCCTCGGCCGCCTCCTTGATCTGGTTGCGCAGCTCGAGCGTCTCGGCGTCGCCCGCCTGCGCCTGCGGCTCGTCGTCGTCGTCGTCGTCGTCCGAGCTGCCGCCGAACAGGCCGTCGCCGTCGTCGTCCGAGTCGGACCCGGCCGCGTCCTTGGTCCCGAGCCCGAGGTCCTTCTCGATCTCCTTGGCGAGGTCGCTGTCGTACCCGCTGCCGCTCCCGGCGTCCTCGCTCTCGTCGTCGTAGTCGTCGCCGCCGCGCTGGCTCTCGCCGTCGTCGCCGAGGAACGGCGCGGGCGAGCTCGCGGCGCCGTCGGGTCGAGGTGTCGGCGCCGCCGACTCGCTGCCCTTCTGGCCCTGGGTCGGGTCGTAGTCCTCGTCGTCGGACGGCACGTCGTAGTCGAGCATCTCTGCGCGGCGCACGAGACGACGTGAGCGAGTGAGGCGTGCGAGATGAGGGAGAGGGCGGTCGAGACGCACCGACTTGAACTTGCTCTGCGCGAGCGTCTCCTTCCAGCAGCTTCTCGACGGCCGCCTCGACTTGCTCGATCGTCTGTGGGAGAAGTGCGCGCCAGTGAGCAGGACTCGGGCGAGAGAGAGGGTGCGACGAGAGGGCAAGGGAGAGCGGGACGCACTCTGCGGTTGATGCGGCGACGGAAGCGGCGCTTGCGGACGTGCTTGAGCGGCGGCGTGATGCCGTGCGGGTAGACAAAGTCCTCGATGTTGAACACCTTGTCGCGCGTCGCCTGCGTCTCGTCCTGGATCTCCTCCTCGACCAGGAGCATCTGCGACACGTCGGCGACCTTGACCGTCTGGCCGCCGACGCCCGTCAGGCGCTGGCTCTCGAGCAGGGCCGGGAGGTCGACGAGCTTGGCGCCGTACAGCTTCTTGCCGAGGTGGAAGACGGCGCGGCGCGAGTCCTTGAACTTGAACCAGGTGTCGGGCGCGAGGTCGCGGCGGTCGACCTGCTCCTTGAGCTTGGGGGCGATCTCGGGCGGCACGCGCAGGATAAAGTGCTCCTCGACGGCGAGGGGCTCGTCCGGGTCCGAGTCGAGCTCGCGGTCCCAGCCGACCGAGTCGACCGGGTTGGGCCCAGGACCTCCTCCGCCCTGGCCGACCCGGAGCCGCAGCCGCCTGCTGCCGTCGCCGCCGCCTCCTCCTCGCCCGGCAAACTCGTCGTCCGAGTCGCCCGTCGTGACGCGGCTCTTGCGCGCGCGGCGTGGGCGGCTGGCGGCGATGGTGAGGCCGTCCATGGCGGTGAGGCGGCAGGGAGGCGGGGGAGCTGGCGAGCGCGGCCGGGAGGAGGTTGCGGCTGCCAGGCGGGTACAGAGCTGTGCTTGGCGAGCCGGGCGAGCTGGCGAGCGTGTCGAGCCGAGGTGAGGGAGAGAAGAGCGACCTGGCGAGGAACCTCATCTCCTGGCTCTGTCGTTGCTCGCCAACCCTCTCTGCGGGCTTGAGCGCACTGCTGCGCACGCGCACAACTCGAATGAAGGTCCTGCTGGACCACCTGTCGAGGCGCAGGCGGTGCCGGCGTCCCGCTCTCGCGACCGCCCCTCTCGAAGGAATCAGCACGGCAACGCCGCGCACGGCCACCAGAGCTGTCGCCGACTCGGTCCGTCAGATTGTGGTACTGCTCGCCGGAACTTTCGCGCAACCACTCGCCGCAAGACGAGAGCGGGGGCGTGAGGACGCCTTGTCCCGATTTCCTCGAGGAACCGCTTCCTCTGCTTGAGCGGCTGCTCGACTTTGGCTCGCGCCGGGTAGCGCGCGTGCACGCAGTCGTACTCTGCGCGTGCCGCACGACCCGGCGGCGGCCCTGCTGCTGCGTGCGCTGCCTGGTCCACGCTTCTCTCGCAGCTCGCCTTCGCTCAGCGTGCTCGCGACGGCCCCTCCCGGGCTAGCGGGACACTGCTGCATCGCCCGTCTCTACGTCCGTGCGGCTACGGTCGGCGGCGGTCTCGGGGCGAGGGCGGCTCGTTTGCGGGACTGCCTCGAAGGCTAAAGCCTCTCGCTCGCTGGGGGAGGCAGAGGCATCTTGCCGCGTCTTCCCGCGCTTTCTCAGTCTTCAGAGCTCCTGTACAGCTCCTGCAGCTACAGACGCTCGAAGCCCTCGCCCCAGGAGGGGCACGCAGCGACGCGGGCGAGTCGCCGACGGGTTCGAGCCCCTCGAGTCGAGCTCCACAAGCCTGGACCGGAAGCGTTCGGGCTGCGCAGTTGAGGCCGCCGCACGCGGTCCTGCTTTGACGGTCTGATGCCGAGCGCCGCCTGTGCGAGAGCGCGGCAGTGAGCAAAGAGACGAAGCGCACGAGCCGCCCTGTGTCTCTCGGACGTCGCTCGCGCGCTTCCGTCGCTGCTTCCCACGTTGGTACTGAGACCGTCGGAGAGCAAAGCCTGCCGAGACTGGCAACGATCAGGGCGACAGAGCGTAGCCGCCTCGTGCGACGTGCACGTGCATGCGCATCTCGCGGCCGTCTCAGCGGACCTCGGGCTCTCTGTGTCGCTGCACGGCCGCCGTGCTTTTGTTCTCGCGGTCGCACTCGCGAGCAAGTGAGAGCCAGTCCGCAGCGCGAGCGCGTCAGGCGGGTTCGCACGGTTCTGTTCCAGCTCCCCGCACTTGACGCCAGCTCGTGGACCGATAACGAGCGCGTGTCCGTCGACCTCGCTCTCTCGCACGCCAACCGCCCCGCGACCACCTGCAGGCTTGCCGCGCCGCCGCAGCCATGCCCCGCCCACCGCTGGCGTCCTCGCCGTCCGAGCCCTCGCCGCGACCTGTCCTCGGCACCTCTGCCTCGTCCTCGGTCATCCGGTCCTCGGTTGCCGACGCGCCAACTCGCTCGCCAGCACCTGCAGTCGCCCTCGAGCCGGCCAAGGGCGGTCGACCGAGCCTCCCGAACGGCGGTGCGGCGTCCTCACCCGCCATCGCGACGATGAGCGGCTCGCCTTCGTCGTCCTCGGTCGGCGACCGTCTCGGCAACGGCGACCGCTCCACGACGACCGCCAGCGACAGCGCGACGACCTCCAGCACGCCCGGCAAGAGCTCGGATGGGTTCCCGACACTCGGCGAGGTCGACCTCGCGCTGCAGGACGCGGTGCCGGCCGAGAGCGGCACGGCGGGCTCTCGCTCCACGGAGCCGCCCAGCGCACAGCCGGTCGTCGTTCGAGACAGACTTGCGCCCAATGTGCTCGGCATGGTGCTCGAGGCGCAGGACGGCGCCCAAGGAGGCGCACCACCGTCGCACGCGTGGTCGCCGCCGCCGCCGCCGGGTTCCGCTCTCGGCATGATCATGGGCGGGCTGCCGCTCGCGCTGCAGCTCAGCAACGGCCCGTTCGACCCGACTGCGAGGAGGACGGGGATCTGCAAGTTCTTCAACGCGTCCAAGGTGCGCCCCGCCTTCCTCCCTCTCGCGAGCCTTCTCGGGGAGCCGGGTGCAGGAGCCTGACCCTCTTTCACCGACTCGCAGGGCTTCGGTTTCATCCTCGACCACAACGCGCACGAGCTGGGTAACGACGAGGGTGCGCTCGCCGTCGCCGGCCACTTTCCCTTGCGCAGAAACGGACTGACCCCGTCGCTCGCGCAGTGTTTGTGCACTATACGGTCATCGCGGCGGTCTCGAGCGGCACCAGAGGCTTCAAGTCTCTTCTCGAGGTGCGTGGCCAACCTTTCGTCGACCGTCGGGCCGTCACTGACCGGTTCCGTTCCTTCTCGCGCAGGGAGAAGCTGTGCGTCGACTTGGTCCTCTCGTCTATGCCGAAATGAGCTGACCTTCTGCGCCACACAGGTCGAGTACTCTATCGTACAAGGCCCGAAAGGCTGGCAGGCGCACAACGTCACGGGCCCGAACGGTGCGTCCACTTTCCGCTCGCCTTCCGAGTCGTCAACGTCACGAACTGACTCTGCGCCGCCGCAGGTGCTCCCTGTATCGGCACGCCGCCCAGCGGCATCCCCAAGCCCTCTTTGGTGCCGAGTTCGGGCAGCCCGCAGTCGAAAAGCGGCATGCGCCGACCGTCGGTCGCCTCGAGCGCGTTCGCCTCGCCCATGCGCAGCACTCGCCCCGACAACCTGTACGGCTCGAGCCTCGCCGATGACAGCTCTCGCAGTGAGTCTTGTCTCTCCCTCTTCACGGAGGAGGTGATAGCCCCAGTCGACTGACCTCGAGCGAGTCAACAGCTTCGCTCGGCTCGCCGACCTCTCGTCCGCTCCGCCTTCACATGGGTGGCCAAGGTCCGCCCTACTCGAACGGCGGCCTGCCGCCGTCGCCGCACCTGTTTCAGCCCGTCATCATGGACCCGTACGGCTCGCCGATGCAGCACCACCCGCCGCCGCTCCCCTTCCACCTCCCGCCCTTCCAGCACGACGGCGAGCAGTCGCCTCACGGCGCGCCCTACTACGGCTCGCCCGACGCCGGCGCCCTCGTGCACTCGCCGATGGCGCCAGGGTTCGGCTCGCCGTACAGTCCGATGCATCCGCTCGGACCGCCGCCGCCTGGCATGGACGCCTACCCGATCTCGTCGTCCGCCTCTCAAGGGCCGCCCCTCTCGCCGCTCCACGCCTACCCGAGCCCGACATCGCCCTTCTTCCTCAACGGCTACCCGATCTCGAACTCGCCCACGTCGCCCCAGTACCCGCCGCCGCACCTCTTCTCGGGCCCGAGCCCGTACCCGGCTTACCCGGCCTTCCTGCCGGGCATGCCCGGCCCACCGCCGCCGTCGATGTACTTCGACCCGTCGAGTGGCCCGCCGTCATCGCCGCCGGGCTTGATCCAGCAGGCATACCCGATCTCGTCGGCCGGCGAGAGCGGCGGACCTGGCGGCGGCCCGCCCGCCCAGCCGTCGTCGGTCAAGGTCGTCGACACGCCGAGCGGCATGGCCATCGGCTGGGCCGAGGACGACTCGTCGCCCGTTGACGCTGGCGACGGCGGTGCGCCTGCGCTCGAGGCGGCGGCGCCAAGGACGGCCACGAAGCAGCCGGCGCCGTTGCCCGGCGCCGAGCGCCCGGCCTCGGCCTCGTCCTAGCACGACCCGCCTTTCGCGACGTTCTCTCGATGCTCCTCTCTCCAGGTTGTACAGCTTCAGGCGGCTGGCGAGCTCGTCGTGCTCCTCGCGCCCCCTTCTTCTCGTCGTACGCCGCTTTTCCCCTGTTCCTTCCCTGTCCCACCACCGTACCCCTTCCCTCCTGTACTCGTCTCGAGCAATGACAAGCCCGGTTTCGCGGATCGTGCGCGACGAGGAGAGGCTGCGAGAGGCGCGTGCACAGTCGAGCGACCTTCTCAAACTGCAGCGAGTCGGGCCAGCCGCTCTCTTCTCGCTTTCCGCCTCTCGCTAGCGTGCTCAGCTCCTTCTGCTCAAGAGTGGCCGCAAGCCCACGAAGCACGAGCGCTGTGCGAGGAGGCAGGTCACGCCTGCGAGTGCGCTCGAGCGCGTCGTGCGAAATCGCCGAGACGACCTCAGACCTGGACGAGCGTTGGCCAAATAGTTGCTGAAGAGCAGCTGAAGAGAGCAACAGTGAGCTCGTCAAGCTGCTTGGTGTGGTCTCGTTCGCTCGCCCGCGGTGCGCTCGAGGACGCGTCTCGGCGCGACGTGCTCGCCCTCCTCCTCCTCAAACCCACCTCTCGCTCGCCGACGTCGCACCAGCTGCACTCGAGACTTGCTTGCACCGACCAAGCACCTACATCTGCGCGGCCTCGCTCCTCGCCCCGTGCCCGACTCTCCGCCCGCTCGCCTCGGCGTGATCAGCACTTCGCCTCCTCGACACCACCCATCGCGTGCGCCCAGCGCTCTACAGTTGCACCATGGCCGCCCTCCCGACCATCAACCTCGGCCTCGACTAGTGAGTGCACCAGTCACACCCCTCCCTGCCGCCGTCGCTGACTTCTCTCCCCCCGCCCCGCCCCTCTCCGCGCAGCGATGAGGACCTCGAGCAGATCAAGACCTTCTTGACCAAGTTCCGCACGCGTCCGGGCAAGCGGCGAGCAGTCGCCGAGGACGACAACATCGACCAGGACGAGATGGCAGACGAGGCGGATGCGGAGCCGAGGACCAAGTACCTGGACCAGCTCGTGCGTCCCTTCTCTCTCACCCGTGCTGCCCCTCGCCCAGCCCTACTGACTCCTCCTGGTCCCACCGCAACAGCAACGAGTGTCGAACCGCGACGACGAGCGGATAGTCATCGACCTCGAGGACCTCAAGCAGGTGCGCACCCGTCCTCTCTTGTCCCAGCCTGCTCTTCGTACACGCGGCGGTGCTCACCCTCTCCCCCACACACAGGAGGGCGAGGCGGGACGTGCGCTTGTCGGGCAGATCGAGCGCAACACGCAGCGCTACGTCAAGCTCTTCAGCCGCGCCATCGACGAGGTGATGCCGCCCAAGACGGTCGACATCGGCCCCAAGTCGGACATCCTCGACGTCATGCAGTACCACCGCAACAACAAGAACGCGCAGAACGAGGAGGCCGGCCAAGCCGTGTTCCCGCCGCAGCTGTTGCGCCGCTAGTGCGTCTCGCGCCCTCTCCTCCTCCTGCCGCTCGTCGCCCTTACTGACTCAGTCCTCTCCCGCAGCAACCTGTACTTCCGCCCTCTCGCCAATGAGCCCGTCCTCGCCGTTCGCCAAGTTCGCGGCGCCCACCTCGGCAAGCTCATCACGGTGCGCGGCATCGTCACGCGCGTGTCCGAGGTCAAGCCGCTCCTCCAGGTCAACGCCTACACGTGCGACTCGTGCGGCGCCGAGATCTTCCAGGACGTGCAGGGCCGCAAGGTCACGCCGCTCGACGCCTGCATCAGCGAGGTGTGCGAGCAGAACCAGAGCCGGGGCCAGCTCTACATGCAGACGCGCGCGTCCAAGTTCACGCCGTTCCAGGAGTGCCGCATTCAGGAAATGGTGCGTCCCGCCTCTCTCTCTCTCTCTCTCGCAGAGAGTAGAGCCGGTGACTGACCCAGTCGATCTCGCAGGCGGATCAAGTTCCCGTCGGCCACATCCCTCGGACCATGGTCATCCACCTGTACGGCAACCAGACGCGCTCCGTCTCGCCGGGCGACGTCATCAACGTCGGCGGCATCTTCCTCCCGATCCCGTACGAGGGCCTCAAGGCGCTGCGCATGGGCCTCCTCACCGACTCGTACCTCGAGGCGCACCACGTCCAGCAGCTCAAGAAGCAGTACGAGTCGATGCAGCTCACGCCCGAGATCACGCGCGAGATCGAGGAGCTCAAGTCGGTGCCCGGCCTGTTCTCGCGCCTCGCGTCGAGCATCGCGCCCGAGATCTTTGGCCACGAGGACGTCAAGCGCGCCCTGTTGCTCCTCCTCGTCGGCGGCGTCACCAAGTCGGTCGGCGACGGCATGAAGATCCGCGGCGACATCAACATCTGCCTCATGGGCGATCCCGGTGTCGCCAAGTCGCAGCTGCTCAAGTACATCGCCAAGGTCGCGCCTCGCGGCGTCTACACGACCGGTCGCGGTTCGTCCGGCGTCGGTCTCACGGCTGCCGTCCTGCGTGACCCCGTCACCGACGAGTTTGTCCTCGGTTCGTCCTCGCGTTCCCTCTTTTGTCCTTCCCGAGAAGTGCGGCCCTGACCTTTCGTCGCCGTCGTCCCCAGAGGGAGGTGCGCTCGTCCTCGCCGACAACGGCATCTGCTGCATCGACGAGTTTGACAAAATGGACGAGTCGGACAGGTGCGTCCTGCGTCGTCCTCTCTTTGCCCTCTCGCCGGCACTGTTGCTCACCCGCTCGCCTCGCTCGCAGGACGGCCATCCACGAGGTCATGGAGCAGCAGACGATCTCGATCTCCAAGGCGGGCATCACGACGACGCTCAACGCCCGCACGTCGATCCTCGCCGCCGCCAACCCGCTGTACGGCCGGTACAACCCCAAGATCTCGCCCGTCGACAACATCAACCTCCCCGCCGCCCTCTTGTCCCGTTTCGACCTCCTCTTCCTCATCCTCGACACGCCCTCGCGCGACGACGACGAGCGCCTCGCACAGCACGTCGCCTACGTCCACATGCACCGCGAGGCGCCCCCTCTCGCGCTCGAGCCCGTGTCGCCGACCGTCCTGCGGCACTACATCGCCCTCGCCCGGCAGGTCCGCCCTGTCGTGCCCAAGCACGTCGCCGACAAGGTCGTCAACGAGTACGTCGGGCTGCGCCGGCGCCAGAAGCAGGACGACGACCGCCAGCAGTTCTTCACCTACACGTCGGCCCGCACCCTCCTCGGCGTCCTGCGCGTCGCCCAGGCCTGCGCTCGGTTGCGCTTCTCGCCCGAGGTCGACGAGGACGACGTCAAGGAGGCGCTGCGGCTCATGGAGGCGTCCAAGTCGAGCCTGCACGACCACGAGCACCGCGACCAGGCCGACGACCGCACGTCGCGCTCGCGCGTGTACGAGCTCATCAAGGGCATGGCGAGGAGCGGCGCGGGCCGCATGGACGTCGACGAGGACGACGACGAGTTTGTCGACGAGGGCGACGACGCCGAGCGCTTCAACCCGGTCCAGAGCATGGCCGAGGTGCGCGAGCGCGCGTTCGCGCAGGGCTTTACCCAGGAGGAGCTCGACGTGCGTCCCTAGTCTCTCTCTCTCTATCTCTCTCTGTCTCGACGGTGAGCCACGTCACTGACTTCCTCTCTCCTGCGCAACAGGACGCCATCTCGGCGTACGAGGAGCTCGCCGTCTGGATCGTCGACGAGGCGAGGACGACGCTCACGTTCACGGATGTCTGAGGGGGAGCGGCAGCGGGATCTCTCTGTCTGTACGATAGTGTGTCTGTGACTGTGACTGTAACGCAGTACCTCGCTCTCGGCTCGCGCGAAAGGAACTCGCGAGAGGAGAGGGCTCGAGCGCGCTCGCAAGCTCTTGCGTGGCCCTTGTGAGGTCTCGGCAAGCGCACGCTGCTTCGAGCGTGACACCATTTGATAAGAGCGTGCGGCACAGGCGCTCGAATGGCAGCCATGCCGCAGCAGGAGAGCCACGGAGCGAGCAGAGAGAGGAGGCTTCGGCAAGGCGCCGAGCCGGCCTGAGCGCTCGAGGCGAGGTCGAGCAAGCTGCCGCCCGCCGCTCTCGGTAGCGAGCGCATAAGCTCTCGCTCGAGGAAGGGACGCTCTCGCGTCGTCGGAAGAACTCGCTCGTCGTCGCTGTGCCGCTCTCAAAGAAGCTCGAGGAGTGCGTGCGACGGTGTGTGTGTTGCAGGTAAAGATGACAGGGGCGGGCACTACAGCGCGGACGGAAGGGACGAAGGCAAAGAGGGAGGAGAGAGCGCATAGAAGGAAGAGAGACTGAGAAGGACCCGCGAGAAACCCGACGACGACCGACGACCGACGACCGACGACCGACGACGACGACGACGCCCAAGCCTACTCGTTCGAGAGGCCGACGACGAGGCTCGGGAGCTCGTGCTCCTGGAGCGACTCGTTCGAGAGGCCGACGACCTGGCTCACGTCGCCGCCGCCTGCGACCTCGCCGCCGCCGGTCACGTCGTCGAGCGGCTGGGTCTCGAGGACGGGCTGCATGTGGCCGCCGTTGTGCTGCTGCTTCGACGACGGCGAGGAGGAGGAGGCGGCGGCGGGGGGCGACACGTCGACGAGGGCAGGGCCGGCGCCCGACTTTGCCGCCTTGACCTTTGCGTTGTCGGCCCGGAGGCCCTCGATGTGGGCGAGGTACTCCTCGGTGACGCCGCCAGTGACGTACTCGCCGGTAAAGACCGAGCAGTCAAACTCCTGGATGTCGGGGTTGAACTGGGCGCACGACTGGACCAAGTCGGGCAGGGTCTGGAAGATGGTGAGGTCGGCGCCGATGTACTGCGAGATCTCGTCCTCGGTGCGACCATGTGCGACGAGCTCTTTGCGACTCGGCATATCAATGCCGTAGACGGCCGGGTGGCGGATGGGCGGGGCACACGAGGCCATGATGACCTTGCGGGCGCCGGCGTCGCGCGCCATCTGGATGATCTCCTTGGACGTCGTGCCGCGCACGATCGAGTCGTCGACGATCAGGACCGTCTTGTCGGCAAACTCGAGCGCCATGGCGTTGAGCTTGCGGCGCACGTTCTTGCGGCGCAGCTCCTGCCCGGGCATGATGAACGTGCGCCCGACGTACCGGTTCTTGACAAACCCTTCCCGGTACGGCACGCCCAGGTTCTGCGCGAGCTGGAGGGCGGCGACGCGGCTCGTGTCCGGGACCGGGATGACGACGTCGACCTTGATGCCCTCGGCGGCGAGCTTCTTGCGCGCGTTCTCGGCGAGGGCGTCGCCCATGGCCATGCGCGAGCGGTAGACCGAGATGCCGTCGAGGACCGAGTCGGGCCTCGCGAAGTACACGAACTCGAACATGTCCGGAGCGATGGTACGCTCCGGGACACATTGACGAGTCACGAGTCCTTCGCGAGTGATGATGATGGCCTCGCCTGCGAGCGCAAGAAGCGCCAAAGTCAGCTCTCGTCCCGCGCCTCGTCCCGGCGCCTCGACAGACACACATCGCGAGAGAGAGAGGGAAAGAGAGTGCTCACCGGGCTTGACGTCGGTCCAGTCCTGGAAGCCGAGCGCGTCGCACACGACGCTCTCGGACGCCATCATGTAGTCCCACCCGCCGTCGACCGTCTCGCTCCTGCGCCTCGCCCAGCCCATGGGCCGGATGCCGTGCGGGTCGCGGAAGCCAAAGATGCCGTAGCCGGCAATCATGGCCGTGCACGCGTACGCGCCCGACGTCGTCTGCATGACCTCGCGCACGGCGCGGAAGATGTCGTCGCCGTCGATGCGGAACTTGCCCGTCTTCTGGAGCGCGTCGGCGAGGAGGTTGAGGAGGAGCTCAGAGTCGGACGACGTGTTGATATGGCGGTGGGCGTAGTGGTCGAGGTAGTAGCGCAGGTGGTCGGTGTTGGTCAAGTTGCCGTTCTGCGGGCGCGCACGGGGTCCGAGGGTCGTCAGGATCGAGGGTTCGGCACTCGTGCGTGTCTAGGGAGGCCGCGAGACACGCAGGGAGCGGTGCGGCGGCCTCGCTCGAGTTGAGAAGGTTGCCGACTCACGTGCGCGAAGACGATGCCGTACGGCGAGTTGACGTAGAACGGCTGCGCCTCGGACTGTGCCGACGAACCAGCAGTCGGGTACCGAGCTGCGAGAGACGAGAGAGCGAGAGTGAGTCCCGGGCGCGACGAGTCAAGCGAGTCAAGCGAGAGAGAGGGGACGGACCGTGGCCGACGCCCATGCCGCCGATGAGCTGGCTGAGCGACTTGGCGTCGAGGAGGTCGCGAACCATGCCGTTGCCCTTGCACTGGTAGAAGCGGCCCTTGGGCCCGCACGTGACGACGCCGCAGGCATCCTGGCTGCCGAGGGGAACCGAGGTGCGGGTGGGGGGCAAGTTGGTCAGCTCGCGCGCTCTTGACTCGGGTCGTCGTTGTCGGGGACGCGCGGAGAGCTCGACGGAAGAGGGACGGACCCGCGGTGCTGGAGGAGCTGGAGGCCTTCTGCAAGCTCGGGCGCGACGTTGTTCTGCGAAGCGAGGAGGATTGCGAGGACGCCGCCTGCAGGGTAGGGACGGTTCGAAGGGACAGAGTCAGTTGCAGGGTTCGAACGACGCGAGTCGACGTCGGCGGCGGGCGATAGACCCCGCAGGAAGCGGGACTAGGGCGGACGGAGCGAGACGGAGACGAGGGGGAAGGGACGAGGACGCACACATGGTGACGGTGCTGGAGGGCTCGAGGCGAGAGGCCGGCTCGGCGAAGGTGCGAGTTGGGCTGTGTGTCGAGCGTGTGCGGGCTCACACGGTAGCTGCGCGACGCGAGCAAGCGGGGGAGGATCAAGCAAGCGAGCGACGGAGCCGTGCTCTCGCCGAATCGCTGCCACCGCCAAGTCCCCCTCTCTCGCCTCCCACGAGGCAGACCACACTCCGACCATGCTCCCAACCTTGACCAGGTGGGCTCAGCACGCCGCACCCGCAGCACAGCGCCTCCAGCAGCTCGCAAAGCTCCGCTGCGACCTCCTCGGCACCGTCTACAACCCCAACTCGCTCCGCACCGGCTCAAAGGTCCTCAAGGCGCGCCTCAGGGGTCCCGCCATGCTCCGGTACTACGGCGACCGCTTCAGCAGCTTCCGTGGCCTCAACAACGCCATCCCGGGACTCGAGCTGCGCGACCTCGTCGAGGAGACTCGGTCCGTCTCCCTCTCGCACTGTGCGCCACGGTGCAGCCTGACTGACAAGCTCGTTCCCTCCCTGCAGGCTACTCGACATCGAGACGCTGCGCAAGCGCGGCAAGGTCAAGCCCAAGAAGGGTGCGTCCGACTCGCTCTCCCCTCCCTCGCACTCGCGCCGCTCCCAAGCGGCCGTCTGCGTCGATGAAGGGCGACCAGCAGCTGACCAGCACTCATCACGCAGGCCAGGGTCGCCGCGCCTCGATGAAGAAGCGGTAGATCCACCTCGCCGCTCCTCCTCCCCGTCGTTCCACCTCGCGCCCCTCGCATGGCTCCCCTTTCCTCGTTGTACCCGCATACCCGAGCGCGCACCTCGTGCGCTGTATCGCAATCTCAAGGCCGTACCATTCCCTGACGAGCACCCGAGCGAGAGCGAGAGCTGCGCGAGAGCGCGAGAGGACCGAGTCTGGCTCGCACGCCTCACTGTGAGCTTTGCGCGCCCGGCCGAGAAACTGCTGCAAGCTCGGGAAGAGAACCGCGAGCCACAGACCAGCGACGGACGCGAGGACGAGTCGCCGTGAGCCTCTGCCGCGAGCGAGTCGGCCGGCTCTCGCTCTCTCCCCCACTTTCACCTCGCCATCCCCGCCATGGACTACGAGCAGAACGCCCACCTCGCCGCTGCGCCCGCCTACGCGCTCGAGTCCGACTCAGAGTCGGACTGGGACGACGACGAGCGCCCTCCCCACTCGACCACCGCCGCCGCCAAGCAGCTCGCGCCCGACGCCGCCGTGTCGCTCGAGAGTGGTGGGCAGGGGCTCGAGAAGGGTCAGGAGGCGGTCTTTTTGCTCGGCGAGGCGGGCGAGCGGCTCGCGCAGGGGGTGCAGCTCGATGACGCGGCGCGGGCGATCAAGGTGCTCGTCGAGGGGGAGCAGGTGCGCCCAACTCTCTCTGTGGGCTCGCCAGGGGTGCACGAGCTGACTGCCTGAGTGTCACAGGTCGGCCACGTCGTTCCTCCAGCCGCAGCGGCCCCCGGCCCTACCCTCGTCTTCCTCACCACCGCCCTCCCCCTCGCCTCGCTCCACCCACTCGCGTCGACCCTCCTCGAGGCCCTGCAGCCGACAGTCGTCACCATCGTCTCGTCGTACCACCTCCCGTCGTACATCCCGCCGGTCAAGCGGGTCGACCCCTCGTCCGCCTCGAGCGCGCCCATCCTGTCCCTCGCCTCGCCGTCGCCCTCTCCCGCCGTCATTCAGCTGCGCTCGACCGGCGCGTTGTCCCCCTTCACGACCCCGAACCTGCACCACGGCCTCGGCTCGTCCCTCCTCACCCTCTCGCACCTCTCGCCCTCGACCACGTCGTCGACGCTCCTCCTCCTCCCGACGACGACGCCGCCGCAACCGCTCAACGGGCCCTTCTCGCTCGCGTCGCCCGTCGGCATGACGTCTGGCAGCGCCGGGACGCTGTACGACGCCGGCGGTCCGACGAGCCTGAGCGACCCGGGCGCCCTCTTCCGCGAGCTGGTCGGGCTCGGCGGCCCGAGGAGGACCGCGGCGGCGCCGAGCGCGGCACTGCGCGAGGTCAAGGCGGCGCTCGGGTGGGACTGGTGGAGTCCAGAGAGGCAGGGCGGTACCGCTTTCGAGTGGCTCGAGCGGCAGAGGAGGGACAAGCGGCGCGAGCAGGCGGGCAGCATGTACACGTGAGGCGACTTGGGTGCAAGTCTCCCCACTCGAGCGTGCGCGGTCGTCGACGTCGAGGTCGAGGAGGAGAGGCTCGGGCGGGGGATCGGCACGTGCACGAAGATCCACGCTTCGCGCTTCCCGCTCCTTCCTGCCTTGGCGGCACGACCGGGTCCCGCTCGCGCTCTCGCTCTCTTCCGCTCGATTTCTTCGTCCCGGCCACTGTTCTCCAAGCTTCTGGAGGAGATGGCCTTGACCCGGGTGCGTCGACCGCGCTCTCTCTCCCCTTCTCTTCCCTCTTCCTCCCCCACCGTCGCTCACCCCGCGCCCCACACCCGTAGCCACTGGACTTGTCTATCACGCGCCACTCGACGACCCGAAGCACGCCCACGCCCTCGCCGCACACCTCGGGCGAGCCCCTGTCCCGCACCCGAACCCGCACGACCGCCATGTTGGACCGCACGACGAGCGACGAGGGCAGCGACGACCACCACCACAAGCGCGAGCTCGCCGCTCTCGCGGCGCGGTACTCGCTCGGCTCGCCCTTGTCGCGCGTGCGCACCCGCACCGACTCGTCGTGCCTGTGGCAGCACGTCTCGCCCGACGCGCCTCGCCCGCTCGACCAGGCCCCGAGCGGGCCGCAGCAGGTCCTGTACGACGACGAGTTCGTCACCCTCACGGCGACAGCGCTCGTCGTGCGGCACCTGCTCTTCCGCCGCGAAGTCAGGATACCGCTCGCGCGCATCCACTCGGCGCGCGCCTTCTGCTCGCCGGCCCAGCTCGTCAAACTCGCCGCGTCGGGCCTCCCCTCCTCCTCGCCGTCGTCGACGTCGCCTCGCCGGCGCACCAAGCACGCGCCCGAACCTCGAGCGCCTCGAGGCGTCGTCGTGAGCGGGCTCGGGTCGACGGGCGTCATCTGGGCGAGGGACGCGGTGCGGGTCAAGGACGGGCGGTGGAAAGAGAGGGCCGTCGTCGTCGACGCCGACGGGTGGCTCGGCCGGGTCGGGTTCACGGTCGACGACGCAGAGGCGTGGTGGGCAGCATGGACGCAGGCGACGGGGCAGGCGCATTGTTGAAGGTCGAGGAGGAGCGGGTTCTCTCGAGCGGTCCTGGTCTGTGCGCCGCCGTCCATGTTGTGCCTTTACTTCAGTCTCGCTCGCATTGCCATTGTCGTTCGTCTCTCTCTCTCTTCTTCGGCGTGAGAGGTTCGCCAGCCTCGTGAGCGCTCATTCGAGAGGAGGCCCAAGCGCGCTTCGAACGCTCGACGAGGACGAAGGGAGAGTGCGGGGCTACAACGCGGACTTGCGGTGCTCCAAAATCGTCCGCGCACGAACGCCAAGCTCGAGGTCGCTCGTGGCGGACGCTGAGCGCGAGCGGTCCGCATCCAAGCTTGCCCTCCTTCTCCTCACTGCTTGTGCGCGCCTCGCTGCGTCCGCCCTCTCTCGCTCTCGTCACTGCGCTCGCAGGCGATGGAGCTTGCAGCCTCCCTTGTCTCGGCGGTCCTCCACTCTGGCTGGCGCCGCGCCGGGCAGCGAGCGAAAAGCTTGCGGCCCTTGCCTCGGACTTGTCACAATCTCGGCCGCCAGCCGTCCGCTTCTCCAGACTCGCGGCTCGAGAGCCCGTTTTAGGCTGCGGTTGTCGATGAGCAGCCAGGTGGAGCAGCTCGAGCGCTTCGCCTGTCGATTCTCGCTCCGCCTCGTTCGCTTCACCCGACGCACGGCGCCAAGATCTTCTCAGCACGCTCGCACGCCTCTCTGCACCTCTCGCACCAACGGTGGAACGACAGCAGCACAAGGACGCAACGAGCTCGCCCGAGGCCCTAAACCCTCGCCCCCGCCTTCTCCCGACCCCGACTTGGTCCTCCACGACTTTACCCGCGCCGGCCCTCCACGCCTCTCTGCTCCTTTCCCTCATCTCCGTCCACCCTCTCCTCTCGACGACTCGACCCGTCCACGACTGTCGATGCACAAGGACCTCATGAACCACGACTCGGCCAAGCTCGAGCAGGCCAACACGTCGGTGCAGGCGCCGGTGCCCGTGCGCTTCGCCAAGCACGACCCGGAGGACCCAGCCGAGGGATGGAGCCGGCTCAAGCGCTACCGAGGTGCGCACACACTCTCTCCCGTCGTCTTCTGGCGGCCTTCCCAAGTCGAGCCGGGACACTCGCGCTTACCTCTTCCTCGCCGTCCTCGCGCAGCACTCGGCCTCGCCATGGCGGTGACCTACTGCTCGGCCTTTAACGCGTCGGTGAGTCCCCTCCTGACCGGCCTGGACCGTGAGGGCGAGGCAGGAAGAGGAAGCTGACCTTTCTCTCGTTCCCGCAGGCCAACGGCGCCGCCAGCGGCGGTTTCCGCGCCGACCATCCAGGCGTCACGGCCAACGAGTTCCAGGCGTCGTCCTTCACCTACCTCGCCATGCTCGGCATCGGCCCGCTCGTGCTCGCGCCCGTCTCGGAAACGTTCGGTCGCCGCCCCCAGATCTGCATCTGTACCTTCATGTGCGTCCCCTCCCGCCGTCTACGAGCCTACACAAACTCGCAGAAGGGCACCGGACCTCGTCGGGAAGAGCGACGGGCACTGACCGTCGCGCGCTCGGGCCCCTCGCAGCATCCTCGTCCTCTTCCTCGGCCAGGCCTTGGCGCCCAACGTCGAATCGCTCATCTTCTGCCGCCTCATCCAGGGGTGCGCATCGACCCTCTTTCCCTCTCGTTCGAGGGCCAGAACCTGACGACGACGTCCCGCAGTGTCGCCGCCAGTGTCGAGGGTCCGGTCGCCGCCGGCGTCGTCGCCGACCTTTGGCCCAAGCGCATTCGCGGCCCGGCCATGGGTATCTTCGTCCTCTGCGTCTTCACCGCCAACGCGACTGGCCCGACGGCGATGAACTGGGCGGCGCAGAAGCTCAACTGGCACTGGGGTGCGTCCCTCCCTCCTCTCCCTCTTTCTCTCCTCGAGCGGCCTCTTACTCCCTTATTGACGTTCGTCGTCGACAGTCTACTGGATCCAGATGTGCTCGAACGGCCTGTGCTTCTTCCTGTGCCTCTTCTTCTTCCCTGAGCCGTGCGTCCCCTCCGTCTCGTCCCCTCCCTCTCGTCCCCTCCCTCTCGTCCCCTCTCTCGTCGAGGGTTACTGACCTATTTCTCCCTCTAGCCGTGCCGACGTCATCCTCGGCAAGCGCTGCAAGCAGCTCGAGAAGGAGACGGGCCGCCCCCACTACGTCGACGGCGCCGAGCAATTCGAGGGCTGGTGGATGGCGCTCAAGATCTCGTCGACGCGCCCTCTCCTCTATCTTTTTACCGAGCCGATCGTCATGGCGCTCGCACTCTGGGTCGGCGTCGCTTGGGGCATGGTCTTCCTGTACATCGGCGCGGTCGTGCACGTCATGCGCGAGACGTACGGCTTCTCGCAGGGCCAGGGCGCGACGTGCCTCATGACCGGCTGCATCGGCGCCCTCATCTCGTACGGCCTTCACCTTACCGTCCAGGAGCCGATGTACGCTCGGGCCGTCGTTCGCGGCCACGGCAAGGCCAGGCCCGAGGTCCGCCTCTACTCGGCGGCGGTCGGCGCGCTCCTCTTTGCCGGCGGTGCGTTCGGCTTTGCCTGGACCGCCCGAGAGTCGATCCACTGGATCGTGCCCTGCATCTTCGTTACCCTCACGAATGTCGGCATGTGCGTCCCTCTTTCCTCCCTCTCGCACAGCCCCATCGTGTCGGCCTCTCCTCGAGAACGATACTGACCCTCTCGGTCCCTCTCACACAGCTACTCGATCTACCTCGCGACATACCTTTACATCGGCGACGTCTACGACCGCTACTCGTCGTCGGGACAGGCCGCTCAGTCGCTCCTTCGCAACATCCTCGGCGCGACCGTGCGTCCCGAGTTCCTCTCTTCCTCCTCTCTTGCGCACCCACACTGACGCCTCACCTGCCTCTGCAGTTCCCCTTCTTCGGCGTCACCATGTACGACAAGCTCGGCTTCGACTGGGCGTCGATGCTTGTCGGCTTTATCGCGCTCGCTCTTGCCGTCGTTCCATGGGGCTTGATCGCCGGTGCGTCCCTCCTCTTTCTCCCCTTCTCCCGCACGACATCGACTGACATCTCCAACACGTACAGTCGGTCCCAAGCTGCGCGCCAAGTCGCGCGTCGCTCGCTCGATGGAGCAGCACGAGGGCCAGGTCCTCGCCGACGACGTCGAGCCGCCCCAGATGACCGAGGTCGAGATGCCCTAGACTCGACGCTCGACGGCGCGGTAACGTTCCTCTCTGCTAGAGTTCCCCTACACGTCCAAGGACCATCACGTACATCTGTAGAGCTGTGCATCCCAGACTCGAGTTTCTCTCGTGCTGCTTCCTCTCGTCTTTGAGCTTCTCGAGCTCCACACTGCGTAGCGGTCCCTTTGCGAGCGCGAGAAAGCGAACGTGCCAGGCTCGCTCGTCGAGTGCTCGCCAGGTCGGGCGCTTCTCTCTGCGGCGTGTTGGCCAAACGAGGGTTCAGCTCCGAGACTCGGCCGTCGAGCTGGCTGCGGCGCGCAGTATCCACGCTCCCTGCGCAGTTGCAGTGCCCAACTCGACAGCAAGATATCGCGAGAAGAAGCACGCGGGCGAACAGGGGAAGACAGGGTGGTCCGAGCGGACCTTCTCAAGTTGACCTCCACGCTGAGCGCGCGAAAGGAGGGAGCGGTCTCGCTTTCGCGCCCGGCGCGGCCAAGCTTGCGACACCGACGAGCAGAGCGTGCCCGAGCTGCTTGAGCTTGCGAGGCTGCGCCGAGCAGGCAAGCTGAAGCCGTGGCAGGAGGGCCGACCGCCCTCGAAAAAAACGAGAGGCCCGCGCACGGCGAAGCGAGCTCGGGCGAGTCGAGGCGGGCGTGAGCTCGCGTGCCCGGCTGAGCGCTGTCGAGCGGTCTGCACCCCGATTCTCCTCGTGAGCTGTGGAGCCGGCAACGAGACGAGCCGGGCGCGAGCTTCCCGCGAAGGCAGGGCGAAAAAAGAGGGCGTCGCAACGCAGGTCGGTTCGGCCGCGGCGCGGCTCGTGGCGACCGTCGATCGCAGATTTGCACAATTGCTCGAGTGCGCGGATGCCGGGCGAGGGTCCGACAGAACAGGGTGCGAGCGCCTCGTGGACTCGCCGAGGAGGACCGTGCCCGGTCGAGCGTGAGACGGCCCCCTCACTTGAGGGTGCTCCCCTCGACCTGAGCCTGCTCAAAAGCCGCCCTTCCTGCGAGCAGACCTCTCCCTCCTTCTTCTGTACCTCCCTCGTCGACTCCCTACCAGCATGCTCGCCGCCGTCTCGCTCGCCCTCGCCGCGCTCTCGGCCGTCACCGCCGCCCCGGTTCCCGTCGTCGAGTCGTCGGTCGCGCTCCCCAACTCGACCCAGGTCAACCAGACGGCGTACTGGTACACGCAGGACGGCCGTGCCGGTGCTTGCGGCTCGTACTCGACCGACGCCGACGTCGTCGTCGGCCTCCCGCTCGAGTTCTACGCCAAGTACGACGCCGTCTCGCCGTACTGCGGCTCGTTCGTCGTCGTCAAGGGCGACAACAACAAGACGGTCACTGCGCTCGTCGCCGACGCCTCGACCCTCAACGACACGCTCACCCTCTCGGTCGCTGCGTGGCGCTCGCTCGACGGCGACGCCGGCCTGAGTGCGTCTCCCTTCTCTCGCCGTATCCTGTTCCCTCTCCGCCTCTTCCGTGGTACTGACGCATTTGCTCTTGACAGCCACCGTCGACTGGCGCTTCGCCAACAAGACCGAGGCCGCCGCCGCCGCCAAGGCCCTCAAGGACACGCCCGCCTCCTCGGCCGTCGAGACGCCCGCCGCCGCCACCTCGGCCAAGGCCCCGACCTGGACCAGCTCGCACGCCGCCGCCCCCCCGTCGTCGTCGTCGTCGTCGACCTGGGCCGAGCACACCGCCGCCGCCACCACCTCGCCTGCCGCCGAGAAGAAGGAGTCGTCGACCGCCTCGTCGTCGGCCGCCTGGACCTCGCCCTCGTCTTCCTCGTCGGCCTGGCGCTCGTCGTCGTCGTCGGCTTGGTCGGCTGAGCACGCCGCTCCCTCTTCGTCGTCGGCCGAGGCCGAGAAGAAGGCCGCCGCCTCGTCCTCCTCGACCTGGACGCCCGAGCACTCGTCGACCTCGACCTCGACCAAGGAGTGGAAGGAGACGTCGACCTCGACCTACGAGGCCCCCAAGACCACGACGACCGTCAAGCGTGCGTCCTCTCTTACTCGACTCGATTCGACCTTCCCAACCCCGCTGACCCTCTCGTTCCTCCTTTCCTTGCCTCCCCTCGCCCCGTCGCCGCCCTCTCTCCCCCTCTTATCTCGCTCGCCTTGTCCCCGCCCTTCTATAGCCTCGACCACCACCACCACCTCGCAGTGGGTCGCCCCCAAGACGACCACGACGCAGGCGCCCAAGACCACCCAACAGGCGTCGTCGGCGTCGTCGGGCACCTACTCCGGCAGTGCGACCTTCTACTCGCAGGGCGGCAACGCCGGCTCGTGCGGCAACTACGCCTCGGACTCGGACTACGTCGTCGCCGTCAACGCCGCCCAGATGAACTCGGGCTGGTGCGGCCGCACGGTCAAGATCACCAACAAGGCCAACGGCGCCACCATCACCGCCAAGGTCGCCGACACGTGCCCGGGCTGCTCGTACGGCTCGCTCGACCTCTCTACCGGCGGTCCGTCCCTTCTCGCTCCCTCTCCCTCGCTCGAGCCCGTTCCTGACTCCCTTTCCCTCCCCAGCTTTCGGCGCCATCGGCAACTACGACACCGGCGTACTTCCTATCGCGTGGAACTTCGTGTAGGGCGCTCGAGCAGAATGGCGGCGACGCGAGGAGCAGGAGACGTAGACCATAGACTTGGCTCGAGCCTCGGCTCGAGGGGAAAATGTAGATAGACCGGTTCCCTTCTTCTCGCGCCTCCCTTCTCTGTGTTCTCTCCGAGAGTATGGAGAGCTAGAGAAATGAAAGAAGCTGGCTTCGTCCGCTCGAGAGGCGACGCGAGGAGGAGCTGAGGAGCGTTCGGGCGGCACCGTCACGGAAGCCCTCTCGCGGATGGCCTGAAAGCCACGAGAAGCTCAGGGCCGAGCTACAGTCTGCCCTGTTCTCGTAGAGACAGCGAACGACAGCGTGCGAGCCTGCTCGATCTCGTGCGCTGGTGCCGCCGCCGCTGCAGAGGCCACACGCCGTCTCGCTCTTAGACAGTTCGCCGCTCGGACAAAGCTGGAGGCAGGGATCAAAGGTGTAGTTGCACGTGCGCAGCTAAGCATACGATGCGGATGGCAAGGAGTGGCAGAGGAGGAACGGTTCGACGTAGTCGGCTTCGAGGTCACTCCGCGTCACCTGCTCCCGCCTGCACGAGCGCCGCCCTGAGCTCACCTGGTGCTTCGCACAGCCCTCCAGAACGCGCCCCAGCCGACTGCAGCGCGCCCAGCACCCTCCTCGACCTCGCCCACCTCCGCCTCATCACCCAACTCGACGGTCAACATGGCGCCGCCCACCTCGCTCGCCGAGCTGCGTGCACTCAAGCGCACAGAGCTGCAGGCCCTCTGCAAGGTGCGCCCGTCTGTTTCCCCCGCCCCTCTGTGCCCGCGACGACAAAGCTGACGCCCCTCGCCCACCCCCTCGCGCGCCTCGATGTACAGGACAACAACATCAAGGCCGGCGGCAAGAACGAGTACCTCATCAACCAGCTTGCCAGCAAGTTCGCTCTGTGCGTCCCCCTGTCTCCTTGTCGTCCCTGTCGAGCGACTCGCGCTGAGCGCCGAACGCGCACTTGCAGCGGCGACACGGCGACAGCTTCCCCGTCGACTTCTACGACCACGAGCAAGACGCCCCAGAGCACCGTCGACAAGGGCAAGAAGGCCGTCGCACCTAGCCCGGTCGCAGCTCTCGACACGGCCGAGGCCTCCTCGCTCGGTGCGTCCGCATCTCTCCCACGACCTCGAGCCGACCTGTTCGCTAAGTTGTCCTGCGCCAACAGAAAACATCTCTCTGCCTTCCGCCCTGCACTCGCTCTCGGTCCAGGTCACGTCGCTCAAGGCAGAGCTCGAGCGCCAGTCGGCATCTCTCGACGAGCTCAAGCGCGCCGCTCCTGTCGAGCCCGTCACCATGGGCGCGGTCGAGGGCCTCGTCAAGCGCAAGATCGAGGCGTTCGAGCACGACCGCCGCGACGAGGTCACCGACCTGCTCAAGGAGCGCGACGACCGCATCTCGCTCCTCTTCTCGAGCCTCCACGAGCAAGATGAGCTCGTCTTGAACCTCGCCGACAACCTCGACGAGCTCGAGAAGGCCGCTGTGCCTAAGTGCGCCAAGTGCGAGCAGCTCGAGGCGGCCCTCGACACCCTCCGGCGTGACGTCTGCTCGCGGCTCGACCGCCTCGAGGCTCGCCCGGCGCCCCACCCCGTCGCGACCAGCACTCCCGCCTTCGTCGAAGCGCCGCCTACGTCATCGCGTACCGTCCCGATGGCCAGCCCTGCCCTCTCGGACGCGCCGCCGACCCGTTCCCTCGTCTCGTTCCTCCCGCCCACCGGCTCTCCCTCCACCCCGGCGTTCGCCCTCGACTCGCCCCTCATTGCCCAGCGCCAGAGCGTCGGTGCGCGCAAGGGCACGCCCTTCAAGGCCGGCGCACTCGCCCACGAGGACGAGCCCGTCACCGCCGTCCCGAGCCACATGCTCGCCGCCGTCGCGTCTGCGGGCCGCCTCAGTCAGCGCGGCACGCCGTTCCGCATGCCCGACGACGACGACGCGGCGAGCCCGGCACCTGTTGCCGCAGCGCTCGGCAAGCACGCGCGCTCGTCCATCCTCGTCGGCGCCGAGCGCACCGACTGCGCCGGCCGCCAATCTCTCGCGCCGGCGTTCGGCACGTCGTTCGCCGCCGAGGCGAGCGTCAACTCGAACGACGGCTTCCACACGGCGCCCGTCTCGGTCCAGGAGCCGGCCGGTGAGGTCGGCGTGGGCGCGAGCGCGAGGGAGGGCGACATGCGCCTGAGCAAGCGCGTGCGCGTGAGCTCGGCGTGCAGCTCGGGCTCGATCGTCGACAACGGCGAGCCTGAGGACAGTACGACGGGCGAGGGCGAGGACGACGAGGAGCCGGTCGACTCGTTCGCGCGCGAGGAGGACGAGCGCGACCCGGACGCGCAGAGCGAGGCCGACGCCGAAGTGCGCGACTACCTCGTCGCGACCAAGACGGGCGACTCGCCCTCGACGGCGCGCAAGCCCGCCGCCGCCAAGTCGGCGCCGCACTCGCCCGCCGTCTCGATCCACGACCCGAGCTTCTTCGCCTCGGCCGCCTCGTCGCCCGGGCCGCGCACGACCCTCACCCCGACGCGCCGCACCTCGACCTTCTCGTTCACGTTCGGCCCCGGCGACGAGAACGTGCCGGGCTCGTCCGCCCTCTCGACGTCCGCCACCGCCGCGGCCTCGACGAGCCGCAAGTCGCTCCCGCTCGCCGCCCTCCCCTTCCCCATCGTGTCGCCCTTCCGCGCCGCTCCCTCGCACGCCACGAGCGCCCGCAAGGGGACGCCGGGCACGAGCGCGAGCGCCAAGAAGGCGACCATGGCGAGCTTCTTCGGCGGCAGCGCGACGGCGAACCGCTCGAGCGCAGCCGGCGCCAGCCTGTTTGGCGCCTCGGCCGCGCCCTCGGCGTTCGCGTCGGCGAGCAAGCCTCGCGGACGTGCGGGCACGCTCAGCCTCGGCGGCGGCAGCTCGTCGTCGTCGTCGTCGGCGATTGGCAAGCTGTCGACGCCGCTCGCGCCGAGGACGCTTTTCGGGACCGAGGGCGGCGGCGAGGGACGGTTCGGCGAGGCCGAGGGAGAAGAGGAGGAGGTCGCGAGTCCCGCCAAGGGCGGCTGGAGGTGGGAGCGTGGGGCGTTCGGCGCCGTCGGGACGCTCTGAGCGACGAGCCTGTCTATATCTTCCCTCTTCGTCCTTTCCTCTCTCTTTCGTACCCTTCCTTCCTTCCTCTCCTTAGTTCCTTCTCGCGTCACGTAGTCGAGCTTTCCTCGTGTATTTTATCGGTTCGGGTTCAGAGTCTCGTGCACGTTCCCACCGCGAAAGCTCGTCTCGCCCGCAAAGCTATGTACACCCTGCCCTCCCTCGCTCACCCTGCTCGTCTCATCGTCACACTCATGCGCTCTGCTGCCGCCGCTGCTGCCCGTCGACAAACGCGGCCAATCCCCTCCCGAGCTCCCTCACCTTCTCGGCGTCCCTCCTCGCGCGCTTCAAGCTCTCGCCAAACGCGCGCTCGAGGTCCTTGGCCCGGCCGCCACGCTCCGTCTCGAGGACGGCGAGCAGGCCCGCGCTCTGGTCGGCGGCGAGCTCGGCGCGCGCGAGCGCCGAGCGCACGAGCCCGTGCGCGAGCGAGAGGTCGGCCGGTCCCGGTGCGGGCGCCGCCGCCGGCTTGTTCTTGCTACCGCCGCCAAAGAGGCCGCCGCCGCGAGACGACGAGGCGCCGAGCGCCGAGCGCGCGAGGGAGCACTCGGCGAGGTGCGCCTCGAGGGCGGCGACGCGCGTCGAGAGGTACGCCTGCGAGAGGCTGCGCGAGACGTGTGCGGGCTCGAGGGGCGTGTGCGTGTCGCGTGGCGGGGCGGGAGGCGCGACGAGGGCGGCGCTCGAGGAGGAGGGTAGAGAAGGGGAGGGTGCGGGAGCGGGCGAGAGGGCGCGCGCGTACTCGAGCGCGGCGCGCTGCAGCGCCTGGGCACTCGCGAGCGCTGCGTCGGTCGGCGCCGCTGCGGACGACGATGACGACGACGCTCCGTCGACGTCGCCGTCCCTGCGGCGCGCAAGGAACGTCTCGAGCGAGACGAGGCTCGCGACGAGGGCGCGCTGCGGCGCTGGGCGGTCGAGGACGCGAGCGGATGGCGCGTCGGACGCGGTCGGGGACGAGAGGGCGCGCGAGGGCGAGGTGCGCGAGAGGAGGGCGACGAGGTGCGAGAGCTCGGGCGACAGGTCGGCAGTCGAGGTCGAGGTCGAGGAGGGCGACGAGGGCGGGTGCGAGCGCGACCAGAAGCCGAAGAAGGACGACAACGGCGAGGCGTGCTTGTTGGCCTGCTCGCGGATCGTCGGCGCGCCGGCGGGCACGAGCTGGTCGAGCGCGTCGCCCTCGAGGCTGTGCCCACCGTCGCGCGCGAGCACAGGCACGAGGCCGCCGACAAAGTAGCCCTGCGCGCGGTCGTTCTCGACCCGGCGCTCGTCGGTGCCCGGTTGCCACAGGTCGGCGATGCGGGCGCTCAGCTCGCCGAGCTTGCGGGTCGCGACGAGCGTCTCGCGGGCCTCCCACGCGCGGTCGGCGGCGCGGTCCGGGTGCGGGTCGGTCGTCGGGCTCGCGCTCAGGGCGAGGTAGATGCGGTCCCAGCCGTCGCGGGCGGCCTCGAGGCGGGCGCGGCCGCCGATGCGCTCGCGGACGCCGGCGAGGCGCTCCTCGAGCTCGACGGCGGCGCGGTCGACGCCGCCCTGGTCGACGTGGCGCTCCCACGCGGCGCCGGCGAGGCTGCTGTCGTCGAGCGCGATGCCGCGACGGGCTGCGCGCTCGAGGGCGTACGCGAGGTACTGCTCGGCGAGGAGCCAGCCGCCGTCGCCGACCTGGCGCCCCTGCGAGGCGACGACGGCGGCGGCGTCGTGCTTGGCGCCGATCATGTCGCCGCCCATGCGCGAGACGGCGAACGGGCTCGCGCTCGCGGCGGCGGAAGGGGCGGCCGAGAGGGGCGAGGCGACCATGCCGGCGCCCCAGGTCTGGGCGATGTAGGCGCCGCGAATGGCGGCGCGGGCGAGGAGGCCGAGGCGTGGGTCGGTGCCGCCGCGCTTGTCGATGTGGAGGCCGGACCAGCCGGGCTGCTCTGCGAGCCAGTCGTCCGGGTCGTCGAGGTTGAGCGAGGGGGCGAGGGCGACGTGCTCGACGTAGAGGTGGACGGCGACGAGGGCGGTGGCGGCGGATGCGACGATGGCGACCGAGCCGTACACGGCGTAGCGGAACAGCTGGCCGAAGAACGAGGCCGTGTGGACGAGGGGCGAGGCATAGTCCTCGACGGGGAGGTTGGTCGGCGGGAGCGGGGCGAGGGGCACGGCTGGGTCGGGTTCTTGGCCTGGTTCGGGGAGGGGTGCGGGTGCGGGTTCTTGCGGGGTGGTGAACGAGGGCGGGCGGGCGTAGTGGCGGCGTGGCGAGGGTGCGAGTCCGAGGTGGGGAGATGAGGAGGCGGCGGCGACGACGGGGGTCGAGGGGCGAGCGAAGGTGCGGGTGCGCGGGGTCGCTCGTGCGATTGCCCTGGTGGAGCGTGACAGCATGTCTGTCTAGGTCGAAGGTGGCCCTAGTGAGGTGTGAGATGAGCGAGCCGCCCTGCCTCTCTGAACTGATGAGCTTGGTCGAGGTGCGAATCGTCGCGACTCAGCTCTCACCTCGCTCTCGCCTCTGCACCCCACTCGAGCACGGCCAAGATGCCGGCCCTACCTCAGCAACCAGCACCGAGCGGCCGCCACTCGATCCTCCCGCTCTTCCCCTTGCTCGCCTCGCACAACCCCTCGACTCGCCTCGACGCCGCTCTCCACCTCGTCCAGGCCCTCCCCCATGGCACGCCCAGCACCGCCAACGACCCCGACACCCCGTACGCCCTCAAGCGCCTCGTCGCCGGCCTCGCCTCGTCCAACGACGCCGCCCGTCAAGGCTTCGCCGTCGCCCTCACCCAGCTCGTCGCCCTCCTCCCCTCCGACTCGCCCCTAGCCCGCAACATCCTCGCCCAGGTCTTTGACCAGACCACCCCGAAGCAGGGCGCAGACCCGCGCGAGGAGCGCGACCTCTACTTTGCCCGCCTCATGGGCCTCCACGCCCTCGTCCGCTCGGGTGTCCTCGTCCGGCCCACCGACCCCGCCGGCGCAGACCGCTGGAAGGAGTGCGTCGGCGGCCTCGTCTCGCTCGCCAACAAAAAGACCTGGATCCGCGAGCCGAGCTACTGGGTCGTGTGCGACGCCCTCGCCGCCCTGTGCGCCGCGCCCGACTCGCTCCCGTGGAAGCACGACGCCCTCCAGTGGGCCGTACAGCGCCTCGTCGGCGACTCGCGCGAGAAGGCCCGCGGCTTCAGCCCGGAAAAGGTCGCCGTCGTCCTCGTCCTCCAGGCCCACAACGTCGTGCGTCCCCCCCTCCTTCCCTACACTCCCTCTCTCTCACTCAAGAGGCCATCGTACTGAATCTGGCGCACGCCCCTGCAGGACGCCGACTGGCCCACCCTCCTGTCGCCGACCTTCCCGTCGGGCTCGGTCCTCGCGCGCTCGTCCCTGTCGGCCCTCGCGTCGGCTCTCCGCGGCGCGTCGTCGTCCTCGTCGGCCGACGGCGGCGCGAGCATGCCCAAGCAGGGCTCGAACGCCGTCAAGACGTCCAAGGGCGCGCCCGCACCCGCCGCCGGCCAGGCGCCCCACTTTGTGTGGACTCTCCTCGCCGACGCCTACTTCCCTCCCTCCTCCTCCTCCTCGACGACCGCCGCCGCCGCCGCCGCCGCCGCCAAGACGGAGCGCGCGCCGTTCTCGGCCTTCTGGGCCGCCTGCGTCGACCGCTCCCTGTTCGCCTCGTCGTCCCTGCCGCTCAAGGCCCTCGGCTTCTCCCTCATCACCCTCTTCCTGTCGCGCGTCCCGCCCGCCGACGTCGCGTCCCTCCTGTCGCCGCACGCCCTGCGCGTCCTCGCCAACCACCTGCGCCGCGAGATGAGCGGCTCGGGCGGCGAAAAGACGCTCCTGCGCGTCGCCGACAAGCTCGTCACGTCGACCCTGCCCGCCTACTTTGCCGCGTCCGACTCGAACCGCCAGGCGGCGCTCGCGACCCTCAAGCGCCTCGTCGCCGCGCCCGACTCGCAGTACAACGCGTTCGACACCAAGGTCCTCGAGCGCATCGTCGTCAAGCTCGACGTTGCCGGCGTGCGCGGCTGGGTCGCCCACCTGCGCGGCGTCTTCCTCGCGCCGACCGTCGACGACTCGGCCTCGTCGTCGGCGACCAACGGCGACGGCGACGACGTCGACCCCGAGGCCGGCAACGACAACGCGCTCGTCGAGGACGCCCAGGCGCGCGACAAGCGCCTGACGGCCCAGCGCAACTGGGCCCTCGACCAGCTCCTGTTTGTCGTGCGCAACGCGAGCGTCGCAAAGGACGACGACGTCGTCACGGCCCTGCTCGAGTTCCTCGCCGTCGTCGGCTGGTTCGACATTGTCAGCGAGGCGACCAAGGGCGCTGTGCGTCCCGCTTTTCCTCTCTCTCTTTGCCTCCTCGCTCCGAGTACGAGACTGACCCGTCGCATGTCTTTCTGCAGCGCTCCTACGTCCCGTCGACGCCCCTCACGGCCGCGCACCGCACCGCGACCCGCACGCGCTTCTTCTCGATCCTCGCGTCGCTCGTCGCGGCCACGGCCCCGCTCGGCGGCGCCGCATGGCTCCACCGCGCCCTCGCCCTCCTCGACAACCTCGCCGCCGACTCGAAGCACTTTGCGCGCGCGGCGACGTCGGGCCAGGACGGCGACAACGACGAGGACGACGAGGACGAGGGCGAGGGCGCGGCCTACGACGCACGCCTGCGCGAGCTGTACCCGCAGCTGAGCGGCGCCGAGGGCCCGAGGCCCGCTGCGCGCGCGCTCGTCGAGGGCGTGCGGCTCGTCGCGTGGGACGAGGGACGCGACGACGCGGCCGACGTGCTCGAGGGCGCTGTCGACGCCGTCGAGGCGCTCTTCCCCGCGCTGTCGGCCTCGACCGACGAGGACGACGACGACGCCGAGGACGACGACGAGGACAAGCCCGAGCCGGCGACGGTCGTCGTCGACGTGCTCCTCGCGCTCCTGAGGCGCCCGAGCGCGTTCGTCAAGGCGTTCGCCGGCCCGGTCGTGCTCAAGGGCCTCGCCGAGGACGTCGGCCTCCAGGCCGTCGAGCTCCTGCGCGACGTTGTTGCGCCGGAGGAGGACGAGGTCGACGAGGAGGAGCAGCAGGACGGCGAGGGCGAGGCGTCGACCGACAAGAAGGCGAGCAAGAAGGCCGCCGCCGCCGCCTCGGGCGACGACTCGGACGACGACGGCGCGAGCTCGTCCGACAGCGAGTCGGACAGCGACGACGACGGCGGGTTCGAGGTCGACGAGGCGTTCAAGAACGAGCTCCTCGCCGCGCTCGAGGCCGGCGGCATGGGCGTCCCGGGCGACGACGAGGCGATGCGCGACGACGACGGCGCCGGGAGCGACGACGAGGAGCTCCTCGACGACGAGGCCATGCTCGAGCTCGACGACAAGCTGGCCGACATCTTCCGCGCCAACGGCGGCGGCCGCAAGAGCAAGAAGCGTGCGTCCTGCGCTTCCCTCTCTCTCGTCTCTCTCCTTCTCTGTTGGAGCACGACTGATAAGAGCCTCACGGTCGACACACAGGTGACCGCCAGGACGACCTGCACTACCGCCTGCGCGTCCTCGACCTCCTCGACGTCCTCGCCCACACCAAGGCCGCCTCGGCCCTCCTCATCCCGCTCTACGTCCCGCTGTTCAACCTGATCCGCACGGCGTCGTCGTCGGTCGAGTCGGAGCTCCAGGCCAAGGCGGGCAAGCTCCTGCGGTTCCTCGTCCAGCCGCGCAAGTCGGCCGACGCGGCCGCGCTCGTCGAGCCCTCGGACGAGAGCTCGCACGCCGCCCTCGAGGCCCTCGACGACCTGCACCGCGCCGCCGCCGCGTGCGACGCCCCGGCGCTCGCGCCGCTGTGCGCCCAGGTCGCCGTCGCCCTCGTCAAGGCGGCCGTCGCGCTCGCGCCCGCCGCGTCGCGCGCCCACGCCCTCGAGCACGTCGCGCGCGTCACGGTCCAGTCGTTCGAGGCGTACCTGACGACCAAGAACGCCAAGACGCGCGTCCAGCCGCAGCTCACGGCCGACGTGGCCAAGCGCGCGCCCGGCGCCGCGTGGGGCATCCTCCCGCGCGTGCTCGAGCTCGCGAAGGGCGACGGCGGCAAGGTCAACGCGTTCAGGCGCATGCAGGCGTTCGAGGTCGCCCAGTCGCTCGTGACGAGCTACGCCAGCCTTGTGCGTCCCCCGCTCGTTCCCCTCCCTCTCCCTCGTGCGCCGTCCTGTCACTGACCCTGCCCCTCCTCGTCCGCAGAAGACTGCCGAGTCCAAGTCGGCTGTCCTCGCCGCCATGCCCGCCTACCGCTCCGCCCTCTTTACCGCCCTCTCGACCTCGCTCACGTCGTCGTCGTCGGCCGCGGCCGAGTTTGACGCCGCGCGCCTCAAGCTCCTCGCCAAGCAGGCCCTCGCGTCGGCGCGCCTCGCCGTCTCGCTCTCGTCCCAGGCCGACGCCGCCGAGGCGTGGCGCCCGCAAGAGTGGAGCGGCCTCGTCGCCGACGCGGCAAAGAGCGACCGGTTCAAGGGCGCCGTCGGCGTCACGACGCTCGTCAAGCAGCTCGTCGGCGTCCTCGGCGCGACGGTCGCCGACGACACCAAGTCGGCGTCGAAGAAGGACAAGAAGCGCAAGGCGGGCGAGGGCCAGTCGGCGGCGTCGTCGGCCAAGGAGCAGCAGGGCACGCCGGCCAAGAAGGCAAAGGCGTCGCCGGCCAAGGGCACGCCGTCCTCTGCCGCCGCCGCCGCCGCCGCCGCGTCCCCGGCAGCGTCCAAGGGCAAGAAGGCGGCACCCGCCGCGCCCGTCGTCGCCAACGGCGAGGCCGAGGTGCAGGACGAGTCGGTCGAGGTCGACGCTGCGGGCGACGACTCGATGGTGCTCGACGGCGCAGAGGCGGCAAGCGGTGCGGGCGACGGCTCGACGCCGAGCAAGAAGGGCAAGAAGGACAAGAAGGACAAGAAGCGCAGGCGCGAGTCGGCGGGCAAGGCCTGAGGCGGAAGAGGAGGAGGAGGTCGGACCGGCGCGCCTTAGATTATCGTGTCTCTTGTCTCTCTCGCATTCCCCTTGCATTGTATCTCTCTCTTCGGCACCTGCCTGTGCAGCGAGAGAGACTGTGGTCGACGAGGTTGACGACTTGGCCAGCCTCCGCTGAGATCGGCTCCAGCTGCTCACTCTCCTCGTCTCTACACAGCTCCTTGAGCCTCGCGACTAGCTACACGAGGTCCAAGAGCGCCGCTCGACCGCCCACCATGCCGCCCCGACGCCGCCCGAGCGCGCCCAACACGCCGCTCCTCGGGTCCGACGCCGACGACTTGCTCGCCTTCACCTCGTCGGCGACCGACCTGGGCAGCTCGGTAGCGTCGTCGTACCGCCACGGCTTCAGCACCCCGGCCACCGCCAGCCCGATACCCGCCAGCCGAACCACGCTGCTCGGCACGGCGTCGTCCACCAGCCGGCGGGAAGGCGGTGCAGGGCGAGGGCGCAGCGGCTTCATCTACCGCTCAAAGTCGGCGTCCGGCCAGGGCCTCATCAAGGTCCGAGATCGGCTCCAGCTGCTGTACAACGGGCGGCGCGAGGCGAGGACGAGGTTCGCGTGGCTCGCGACGGCCGTCGTCTTGCTCACCTGGTTCCTCCTCAAGCGCATGTGCGTCCGCCTTCTTTCTCTCGCCCCTATGTCCTCGTCCGAGTCTGTGACTCTACCCGAGCGCGGCGCTGACAGCTCGCCCTCCCCGCAGCCGACACTTTGGCCGCGAGGCGGCCATCCCGTGCGACGCGCTCCACCAGCCCGGGCGGCTCCTCGTCAACCTCACGTCGCCGCTGCACACGCACTGGCGACCTCTGGCCGACCAACGGTGTCCGCCCTTGCCCAAGTACCTGCCGGCGCTGTGGCAGGTGACGCACGGGCCCGACCGCGACCTTCCTCACTACCGCGCGTCGACCTTCTCGAACGAGTACCAGCGCATCGCCGCCGAGCGCCTGCCCCTCACGACTCGCGTCGCCGACGCTGCTCTCGTTCGCGCCAACCCGGACCCGATACCCTTCCTGCGCCGGCGCCGCGCCCACCCGCCGACCGTCCTCGTCATCGGCGACTCGGTCGACCGCAACGGCCTCGTCCAGTTCTGCCAGCTGTTCCGCCGCAACGTCACCATCTCGCACTACCACGACATCTCGCGGCAACCTCCCGGCCCGTACCCGCTCGACCTCACCAAGGAGCACGGCCCCAAGTTTGACGGGTGGGACCAGCGCGGGCTCATGCACCGGTGCGAGTTGCCGTTCGCCGACGGGTCCGGCGTCGCCCTGCGCGTCATCAACGGCTTCCACTACGGCATGGACGCGCTCGACGAGTTCAACACGCCCGACCACAACGACTGGCACGCGCCGGGCAAGGTCGAGACGCGCATCGACGACCTGTTCCTCCCCGCCATCGAGCAGCTCGGCGGTGTCGACAAGATCGACGTCGTCCAGATTCACAGCGGCATGTGGGACTTGGTGCGTCCCGGCTCGCCCCTACTCTCGTACCCCTCGTCGCCCAACCTCCTCTCGATTGAGCTAACTCTCCTTCGTCCCTCCCTGTTCCTCCTGTCCTCCCTTCTCCCTCGCCCTCGCCCCGCCTCTCAATCGTCCCGCACCCAGGCCCTGTTCGGCATGCAGGACGACAAGACGCGGTGGCTCCTCACGACGCCCCTCACGCCCGAGCAGCTCGCGTGGTGGCAGGAGCGCATGCGCCACGCCATCGACCACGTCCGCCAGCGGTTCCCCAAGGCCCGCATCGTCCTCCGCAAGCTCCACCGCACCGACGACGCCGTCGCCGGGACGCAGTACATCACGAACTGTGCGTCCTCGACTTTCCCTGCGCCGCCGAGCCTCCTCGCTCGAGGAGGCGCGGCTTGAGTTCGGCGAGGTCGATCCGTCACTGACTCGAATTCCTCTCGACAGTGTACGCTCGACCCACTTGCGACAAGCCGACGAGCCTCGGCGACACCGTTTCGCAGGAGCAGCACTGACCCTCTCTCTCGTCCGCAGGCGCGTTCACCAACTGCGGCACCTGCAGGAGGAGGTCGCTCGGTCCGAGGGCCTGCCCATCTTCGGTCCGTCCTGCCCTCTCACTCTTGCGGCGTTGCGCTCGCGCTCCAGCCGCTTAGACGACGATGTACTGACCGACCCTCTCTCTCGCGCAGACTTTGGCCACGTCCTCGAGGGCTACCAGCTCTTCCAGGAAAAGGTGCACCCGCTCCTCGTGCCCGGCGGCGTCGTGTACGCGCACAACATTGTGCACCAGCTGCGACTCGCGCTCGAGAGTCGCAAGAGCTGGCGGCGGGGCTGGCTGTGGGATTCCTGAGGAGCGCCTCGGGCGAGATGGGGGGCGGGTCCTTGCATTGCACGTCTGCGCATCCTCGTGAGCTCGTCGAAGAGAGCGACCGTAAGGCGGCGGGTTTGATTTTGGGCGCAAGGCGATCGAAGCGACTCATGAGCATGGGCGAGAGAGGGTCGGCGACGAACAGAGTGACCCGCCTCTTCTCTTGCTCGACCAGCTCGCTCTTGCCGACCAGCGACCTACCGCCGCACTGCCCAGCAGTACCGACTCTGCCTTGCAGGTGCGCCCACAGCTCTCTCCACCTCTCGTGCCGGCCCCGCCTCCTCCTCCCCCAGATCGCCCCCTCTCGCCGGGGACCTTCCACTCGTCCGACAACAACGCGCCAGGGTCAGCGTGCCCGCCAGCAGGGCCCTGTCAGCTCTGTCTACCGCGTCCGCTCGCCGCGGCAGCCTCTGGTGCCTGTCGAGAACAGCGAGGAACTGACGCTCGCCCCCCACCGCCGGACAGCTCTGCCGTCCACCTCATCAAGCACCGCACGAGCGAGCAAGCTTCGACCACAACTCGGCTCTGCAGCTCGCCAGGAATGAGCAGGGCGGGCTCGACTATGGCCGCAGCAGGAGCGGGCGGCGACACCTCGCCGGAGGTCGAGTTCGTGCGTCCCACCTCTTCCCTCTCTTCCTCGCCGCCTACCGCCAGGAGCTAATCGCGCCATGCCGACACGCAGACCTTTCTCCGACCGATGCACCAGCCGCGCACCCTCGCGCGCCCCGCGTCGTCCTACCTCTCCAACCCGACCTCGCCGACCCCTCCCTCACGCCCGACCTCGCCGCCGCCTGTGCCGGTCGCAGTACCCTCAGCATCCCAACAGCGCGCACTGAGCCCCAAGCCGATGCGCAACGGCGCACCTCGCCTCGGCGGGCTCGGCCTGGGCGGCATCGCTCCTCCTGAACCACCACCCCACTTTCGCTCGCCGTCCCTGCCCCGACCAGCGCCCACACCGCCTCCTCGACCCACCTCAGCCGCACCTCCTCCTCTTCCTGAGCGCCGACCCGCGTCGCCGGCCACCTTCGCGCCCTCGGCTTCGGCCGTCACGACCCGCCCGTTCCTGTCGCCCGAGCTGGACAAGCCGACGGTCCGCACCGGCGCGTTCGCGCTCGACACGCACGCCGCACCCGATCAGGTCCTTCCCGGACCGAGGAGCCGTGACGTGACGCCCGAGGGCGCCAAGGGCGTGGCGGCCCGCGCAGCGGCGCCCGCAGAGCCGGTCGCCAGCAGCGCTCGTCCTGCCGACGTGCCGGCTCGCGCCGAGGCGGTCGAGGACGACAGCGAGGACGAGCTCGAGCAGGCGCCGCACGAGCCCGAGTGGCTCCAGCCGTCGCCGCAGGCCGAGCGGTCCCTCGACAGCCTCGCCTTCGCACCCGTCGTCGAGCCGACTCGCGACGTCGAGGCGGACCGCTTCGTCGCCGGCGACCCGACGTCGCTACTCGGCGCCGTCGCTACGGCCTCGAGCAGGAGCGCCGTCGATGTGGGTCCTGCCGGGCCTGCAGAGTCGGACGACTCGGACGACGAGGACGGCGACTTTGACGATGCGCGATCCTCGGCCCCGTCGCTCGCCGCCTCGGCCGACGATGCGCCGGTCGTCAGCGTCGTCGACGATGACGCGCATGCGCAGTCAGTCGCTGTCGCCGTGCCCGAGGAGGACGAGCCAGAGGAGGACGAGGAGGTCGTTCTCGACGGTCCGTCGAGCGTCTCGCCGGCGTCGTCCCGCCCGGGCAGCACCTTCGAGGCGCCCGCGCCAGCAGATGACGAGCCGGCGCCGGCGCCGCTCGACGTCTTGCGGTCCGACGAGCGAGCGCAGCCGCAGCACGTCGCCGTCGCGCTCCTCGCGCGCGCCGAGCGGTCGAGCTCGTCTGCGGGCTCGCATGGCGGCGACGGCGTCGACGACACGGCGACCGACGACCACGTCGACGACGAGTCGGTCGCCGTGTCGTCGCCTGCGCTCAGCCGCAGCACGTCGTTCGCGGGCAGCCTCGCGTCCGAGTACTCGTCGCACGAGCCCGTCGTCAACTCGCACCCGCCCCCTTCCTCCCAGCTCGACGAGCCGACATCCACATCGCTCGACCTCGCCGCCAATCCGCCGTTCGCGCCCACGTCCCAGGTCGAGCTGGCGCGAGACGAGTCGGTCGGCGAGAAGGAGGATCAGCGAGATGCGGCCGCCGTCTATCCCTCGCCGCCGTCGTCGCCGTCGTATTCGCCCGCGCCCGAGCGCGTGTCGAGCACGACGAGCGCTCCCGTCGCCCCGACGAGCGACTTGTCTGAGCCGGTCGAGTCCGCTCCTGCAGCAGCACCTGCGCCCATCGACAAGTCGCCCTCGTCCTCCTCGTCGACGGCCCCCTCGTCTCAGCAAACGTCCCGCCCTGCGACCCTACCCGCATCGCCCTCGTTTAACTCGTACGCCGGCCTCGGCCTGCGCCTGCCCTCGTCGCTCGGCCGCAACAAGCGGTCGTCCTTCGTCCCGCCAGCGTCGCCACCCGTCTCGCCAGAGACCGCCGAGCAAGGCCTCCCGACCCTGGTCGTCTCGGACGCCTCGGCGGCGCAAAGCAACGTCGGCGCCGCCTCGAGCTCGTCGCCGCGATCGGACGACGCCAAGGAGGCCGCGTCGGTCAAGGACGAGCTCTCGGCGCCGACCGTGCCCGTTGCCACGTCGCCCATCGCCCGCGACTATGCGCACCTCCCACCCGAGCCCAACACGCCGACGACCGCCGACAACAACGAGCTCGGCGTCGACTCGTCGCCGACGGCCGCCGCTGAGCCCGAGGCGGCGCCCACTCCTCGCCCCCGGCGCGAGGCCGAGCTGCCGGCGCTCGACGAGGAGCCCGCCGTCTTCTCGTCAGCCGACATCCTCGCGGCGCCCGTCTTTGGCGACGACGACGAGTTCACGCCGGCGTCGTCGGCCAGTAACTCGCCGGCGCTCACGGCGCGAACCGCCGGGTCCGACTTTGCCGACGTCAACGACGTCCCCGAGGCGCCGCTAGCGGCACCGGCGCACGACGAGCGTCGAGCTCTCGACGCAGCGTCGCCCTCAGCTGTTGTTGAGGAGCCGGCGGGCCCGAGCGGTCCCGGCGTCGTCGACGTCGGCGTCGCGGTTGCAGGCGCGATCGTCATGGGCGGCCTCGCCGTCGGGACGTCCGCCCTGCGAGGGCTCGCGGGCTGGGCCTGGCGCAGCGAGCCTGCAGCCGCGTCGGCGCCGGCAGCCCAAGCCGCTGCGCCGGTTGCGCGGGTCGAGCCGCCGGCGCAGGCCGACGTGCCCGCCGAGGAGCAGAAGGTGCCGGGCGGGACCGAGACGGCACGGTCGGTGTCGTCGAGCGAGCGGGCCGAGTCGTCGGTCGTGTCGACCGACTGGGGCGAGATGGAGTTTGACGCGCCTGAGGGTGCGTCCCTCGTTCTCTTTTTTTCCTTCCTCCCCTCTCGACCATCCCTCCCTGACCGAGTCAATCTTCCTGCAGGCTTCCTCGACGAGTTCAAGCAGGCCATGCAGGAGATCGGCGTCGCCGAGCTCGAGGCCGAGGACTTGGCGGCGCAGCAAGCGGCCTACCTCGCCGCGTCGCGCCAGCACGACGAGGCGCTCGAGGGCGAGCCTCGTCCCGAGCCGACGTCGTCCTCTGGCGAGTCGACGCCGGCGGGCTCGGTGCGCACGGTCGTCTTCCCGTCGGCGGCACCGCGCTCGAGTCGGCCGTCGTCCATCTCGGGCGGGTCCGTGCGCTCGGCGCGCCGCCAGCAGCGCCCGCTCACGCCGGCCGACGAGGGCGACGAGATGGACGAGCTCGACCGCATGCTTGCGCCCGTCTGGGACGGGCGCGGCTACGTGCAAGAGCGTCGCGCGTCCCCGGCGGCGTCGGTTGCTCGTGCCGCGCCGGTCGCGCCCGCCTCGCCGACCAAGTACGGCTACGCCGCACCGCCAGGCCTCGCGGGCAGTACACCTTTGTCGCGCACGCTCTCGCCGCCGTCGTCGGCGCTGTCGCGCTCGACGTCGTCCATCAGCTCGTCCCTGTCGTCGCGCGCACCCCCTACCGCCAAGCAGCAGCAGCAGTCGAGCCCGTCGCGCTTCGGCCGCAGCCTGTTCGCCCTCGGCTCGTCGTCGAAGGAGCCCAAGTCGCCCAAGGGCGCCAAGCTCAAGAAGGGCCGGCCCGAGCACGGCTCGAGCGCCGCTCCGCCGTCGCCGCTCAAGGCGCAGTCGCCCAAGGTCGCCTCGCCGCAGTCAGCCAAGTCGCTCTCGTCGATAGACGAGGACGGCCGGTCGGCGTACACGTCGGCGTCGCACAAGCCGCCTTCCCGCCGTCGCTCGTTCGTCTCGTTCGGCGGCAGCACCATCGGCAGCGGCGGCGGCTCTGCCGCACCCGTCACCTCGATCGAGTCGCGCATCGCCGACACGACGTACGTGCACTACGGCTCGTCGGCGCCCAAGGCCAAGCGCCGCGAGTCGGCCGCATCGATCGCCGCCGACTTGTACGCCTCGCGCGACCCGGTCCTCATCCCTGGCGTCCCTGCCTCGCCCTCGGCGTTCACCTCGCTCCTCCCGCCGCAGCCTGAATCGAGCCCGCCGAGGCGCCGCTCGTCGCTGCGCTCGCCGCAGGCCGAGAGCAAGCTCGCGCGCGTGCGGTTCGCCAACGCGACTCGCGGGCTCGGCTTGAGGAGCGTCGCCGAGGACGAGGCCGAGCGTGGCGGCGACGACGTTGCGCTCAAGTGGATCGGCGTCGGGCGAGGACGGTACGGCAACTTGACGATTAAGGTGCGCTCGCTCCCCTTCCTCTCTTCTTCCTCCTCGACTCGGGCCTCTCACTGACTCTCTCTCTCGTTCGCGCACGCAGGAGGGCGAAGAGATGGACATCCTGTACGACGACCAGGTCAAGTCGATCAAGGGCAAGTGGCGGAGCTTCGGCTCGGAGCAGAGTCGCGACTGGAGCAACGTCCGGATCGACTGAGCGGCGCGAGGAGGAGGAGGAGGTCGGACGAGCACTGTATCTTTATCTCGCTCTCTCTATGTCGCACTGTCACTGTATCGAGTCGCTCTTTGATCATGCATCGCAAGAGGGAGAGAGAGGGAGGAAGGACAACAACAAGGAGGGAGATAGACAAAGTCGAGGCTCGAGCGCCAGAGAGGCCCGCCTCGTCACGCACCGACCGCCGCCCCTTGAACCGACGCTCCTCGCCCTTCAGACTCCTCCTCGGCGGCCGCAGCAGCTGCAGCAGCGGCGGTCTTGACGCTCGACGCGAGCTGCTCGAGGTCGAACTCGAGGAAAGACCAACCCTCGCCCGCGACGTCGAGCGTGTCGTCCTCACTCTGCGCTCCGTCCTCGTCCTCGTCGTCCTCGTCCTGCTCCTCGCCCTCCCGAGCGTCAAACAGCTCGAGCCCAGCAAACGCCTCCTTGTCGGCCCTCGCCGCCGCCGCCGCAGCGCTGCTCTTCCTCCTCCGCCTGCGCTCGCCGTCCACCACCTCGCAGCCTCCTTCTCCGCCCGCCGTCGACGCCTTGGTGACTACCGCCTCGACGACGTACCGCACCTCGGTGTCGCCGACCTTGAGCAGCGCCGGCTTGTACAGCGAGTCGCCGCCGTGCGGCGACTTTGGCGCGTGCCCGGCGCGAGCTGCTCGAGGAGGCCGCACCGCGCGCTGCATGCCGACGATGGCGCGAGCGGACGAAGCGGGGACGGCGGGCACGGACGGCGCGTCGCCGCCGCTGGACGAAGTCGAGCCGATGCCGCTCGGGCCCGCGCTCGGACCCCCTCCTGCGCCCGACTCGGCGTCGCGCCTCGCCCTCGCCCGCACTCGAGGCGGCTTGGGCGGTTTCGGGGGCTTGTACCTCGGCTGTACGGGCGTCGGGTGCGCGACCTGGAACGGGACGGCGAACGGCGAAGGTGGCGCGACGGGCGGCGTCGACGACGCCTCGCGGCGGATCTGGCGTCGCGCGTCGCGCTTGAGGCGGCGCATCTCGGCCTGCTCGTCGGGCGTGCGGTTGTTGGGGATGGGCGCTGGGCCGCGCAGGCGTGCTGGTGGAAAGATCGAGACGGCGCCTGTGACCGGGTCGGTCGCGAGCTGGAGGGGCGGCGGCGTCGTGCTCGAGATCGACGAGGACGCGGTGACGAAGGCGAGGTCGTCGGTGTCGAAGGGGACGTCGAATGAGGAGAAGAGGGCGCCGGGTGAGGCGGGAGGGGACGACGAGGAAGACGACGAGGACGAGCCGTCGCCGCAGTCGAGGCGCACGACGCGCGTTACCTGGACGCTGCCGCCGCCGAGCCCGGCGAGCATCTGGCCCAACGTGCGCAGCGACTCGTCCATGTCGTCCTGCACGAGGCCGACGAGCGTGCCGTCGTCGAGGACGCCGAGCTCGTAGACGGCGACGCCGCCGCCCTCGACAAGCCGCCACTTGAGCTGGGTGCGGAGCTTCTCGAGGCGGTGCAGCGACGTCGGCGTGAGGAGCTTGAGCTTGTACTCGATCTGTGTGCGGGGCTCGAGGTCAGTACAGGGAAACTGAGGAGGTGTGGAAAGGAGGAGAGAGCGGACGCACGTGGCCCTGGTGGTCCACCTCTGGCTCGAGCGTCTCCATTCGGCCCTCGCGCACCGTGATCTCCTCGAGCGCCGGCGCCGACGACAGCTTGGCGGTGGCGCCCCTCGCGAGCGACAGGACGTCAAAGTCCTCGGCGAGCCCGTCGAGAAGCTCGAGCTCCTCGACTGACGAGCGGCGACGGCGGCCGGGCGACGAGGACGAGGACGAGGAGGACAGGTCGGGCGTGGCGAGGGCGAGGGGCGAAGGCGTGGTGCCGCCGGACGAGCGCGAGAGCCAGGGCTGCGGGCGGGCGGCCGGGTGGGTGAGCGCGCGCACACGGGGCGAGGATGCGAGGAGGACGGGGGCGCACCGAAGGTAATCGAGGCGACTCGGAGTAGGTCTCGCCGAACATGGCCGCAGTCGAGCGCGCGCGCTGTCGGCGAGCGACGAGGGACGGAGGACGACGAGGTCGGTGGCGGCTGTATGCCGACGGGGCGGGGTTGTGGGGGCCGCGAGGTGGTGGCAAAGGCGAGTGGTTGTCGGTGCAGCGTGTCGCGGTGGTGCTTGCGGCCCTCGAGGCGTGTACGAGCCGAGTGGGGTCGAGGTCGGGGGAGGAGATGAGGAGGACGACTCGAGTGGGGGCGAGGGCGACTCGGGGCCGGCGCGAGGGCGGGCTTGGTGCGGCGCAGAGAGTAGAGTCGACGAGCGGCAGGAGAAGGCTCTAGCAGGCTAATCGGGTCACCATGCGCGAGTGTGAGCAGGTCGACTCGAGTTGCGACTCAGCCGCGAGAGCGAGCCCACCAGCTTGACTCTCGCTCTCGCTCGACCAGGCCCTGCCGACTGCAATAGAGGTACATGACACTAGTCTCGCTACAGCCTATGCAAGCTGCCCCTGGTGCGCAACCAACAGCGCCGCCGACCCGAGCCGCACCCGCACGTCGTGGTGGTCGACGTCGTGAGCTGCGCGCGGACCGAACGGTGAGTCGAGGGTCTTGCCGTGACAGAGAGCGGTGAGAGAGCGACGCACTGTCCTCGACCTCGCCCCAACGGTCAATCTGGCTCTGCACCTCGACGTGCGCCGCGTGCGCCGCCTCGTCGACCGTCAGGTGGCCCTCGACGAGCGCGAGCGCAATCAGGTACGACTTGGACGCGAGCACCGCACGCTCGAACGCTGTTGCGGGGAGAGCGGACGTCAATGCGAGTGCGGGAGAGTCGCCGAGGAACGAGAGAGAGAAGGCGAGGCGCACCGGCGAGCTTGAAGTGGTCAAACTCGGACGCGACGGCGCCGAGCTTGAGCACCGTCGCGTCCGACTGCTTGTTGCCGAGGATGCCCTCGTACAGCTTGATCTCGACGCCGTACGTCTCCTCGACCCACGAGATGAGCGGCTTCCAGTGCGCGTCCTGCAGCCGCGTCAGTCGCTCCGGGAACGACTCGTGGAAGCTGCGGGGTGCAGCGTCAGGTATCGCTCGACGAGAAGGCCCTAGAGAGAAAGAAAAAAAAGGACGGACCAGACAGTGTCGGTGTCGAGGTACCGCAAGAGGTACGCGACGACGTCCTTGCGCGCCTCGGCCGTGTTGAGCCCGTCGAGGGCGCGCGCAGCGATCGAGGTCTGCGTGTGAGAGTGCTCATCAGTGTCTAGTCTTCGTGACGAACAGGCGAGAGAGCGACGGGCGCACCATGGGGAGGGTGTGAGGCTTGAGGACGGTCGTCTGGTTCTCCCACTCGTCGGCGATGCAGAGCGCGACGGGCAGGCGCTCCTTGGGCACGAGGAGCTGAGTGCCGCCGGGCGTCTTGAGCGTGCGCTTGTCGAGGAGGACGGCGTAGTCGCCTGTGTGTATAGGAAGGGTCAGTCCGCGAGGAGGAGAGGGAGAGGAGAGGACGAAGATGGGGCGCACCGTCGCGAGGCTCGAGGGCGACCGACTTCCAGAAGCGGCGCATCATGGTCTCGGCACCTGTTGTACACGGTTGCACGAGTCAGCTCTGTTCCCTGGGCAAGTGGGAGACAGAGTGGACGTACGGCTGGTCTGCGAGTCGGGGGCGGCAGGGGTGGCCGAGACGGGGGCGGACGTGCTGGCGCAGCGGGCGCACTGAAGCGCAGGAGCGCGCAGGGTCCTGGTGGCGAGCGAGCGGAGCATCTTGAGCTGGTGGAAGAGCTGGACGGGGAGAAGCGAGAGGAGCTCGGCAGAGGACAAGACCTGCCTCCTCCCCTCACCGCCACACTCGCTCAGTGAGCCACGCAAGGTGCGAGTCTCGTCAGTGAACCTCCAGGAACCACCCACTGACCCTGCGTCCCCCTCGCGCAGCCACTTCCCTCGCCTCCTCATCGCCTTTCCTCCCCCGACTCTCCCTCATCGCCCATGTCCGCCTCTGGCCTCAGTTCGCGCGAGGCCCGCCAGACCTACCACCCGGGCGGCTACGGCGTCTCCGAGGGCCTCAAGCGCGCACGTCGCCCCTTCCGCACCCGCAACTTTGTCACGGGCTCGCTCATCTTTGGGTTCGCCGCGAGCGTCTACTTCTATTCGATCCGCGCCGTCGCCCAGGACGACTTTAGCGACCTCGACCAGCCCCTGTCGGACGACAAGCGCCGCAGCCTCACCTCGATCGAGGAGCAGCAGCGTGAGCGCGACGAGCTCCGCCTCGCCGCAAAGGGCGGCCCGCTCGTGCCCGCACCAGGCTCGGTCGCCGCCGCCGCCGGCTCGTCGCCCGTCGACGGTCTCGCGGCAGCACCCGCATCGGCGCCCTCGTCGTCGTCGTCGTCGGGCGTCCTGTCGCTCGTGAGCGGCGCGTTCGCCGGCAAGGGCGCCGACAGCAAGCTCGTGTGGGGCGCGCCGCCGGTCGACCGCGTCGGGCGGATAGGCGCAGACGGGCCCGTCGCCGAGCAGTACCCGCGCAGGATTGTCTGAGGAGGACGCCGAGGGTTTGTGTACAGAGCGACAGTGAGCAACGAGGACGTTCCCCACTCTCTGCATCTCCCTTCTTTCCCGAGAGCGCCTCTCAGCCTTTCTTCTAGCCGGCCGAGCCATACTTGTGCTCAACAGCTTCCTGCAACTGGTGGACCGCCTTGCTCGCTCTGCGCTCACTCGCGCTCTGCCCATTGCCCTGCTCGAGTGGCCGCTTTCGAGCCGGCTGGTGTCCACCTCTTTCTTCCGTCCTGCTGCATTGTATCGTCAGAGAATCTACTTGCGGTCAGCCTCGTCGAGTCTCAGCTCGCCACGACGAAAGTTGAGGGCGTGAGAGCGCGAGCGAGGCCGAGCGTCGTCGACTTGGGAAGGCCGCGCACGGACCTCTTTACGTACAGCCTTCTCGTGTCCACCTCTCTACCATTTCGAGGTGAACCTTTGCCAAACTGCGGTGGCTCTCTCTCGCCGACGGGAAGAAGGCGTCAGCGCTACCCCACATGTGGTGCGACCTCCACTCTCGATCCCGTCGGCCTCGCGGACGCCGCTCCCTCTCGCCTCGCCCTCCCTCCCACCTCCCTCCCACCCTACACACCCGCATCACACGCTCACGATGTCTTACAAGTTCGAGACCAAGGTGAGGCCCTACCGTGCGGTCGAGCGGCCGTCCCTCGCCCTGTCGAGAGCTGCCCACGGCGCCGCAGCTTGCGTCACCGCGCGGGCATCTCTCGTCGTCGTTTCTCTCGCTGACTTGCTCTCTGTGCTGCAGGACATGATCTACAAGAACCTCGGCAACACCGGCCTCAAGGTGTCTGCGTGCGTCGAGCCGTCACCCCCTCTCGTCCTCCCAACCTCGACCCGAACTGACTGGCCTCTCCTCGCAGCTTCTCGTACGGCGGCTGGCTCACGGTCGGTGGGACCGTCAAGGGAGACCCTGTCAAGGACCTGATCAAGGAGGCGCTCGACCACGGTGTCAACTTCTTCGGTGAGTTGCGTTCGCGCCCGTCTCCTCCTCCTCCTTCCCTTCCTCTGGCCCTCCCGCGATGCCGCGACAAAGTCTAACGCACTCTCTTTCGGCGTGTTACGACACGGCGGAAATCTACAGCAATGGACAGTCGGAGATCGAGATGGGCCGCGTCTTCAAGGAGCTCGACGTCGACCGCTCGCAGCTCGTCGTCTCGACCAAGATGTGCGTTCGCAACCAGCGCCTCTCTGTTCCTCCTCTACCCTGCGTTTTTGTACTGACTCGATGCACATCTCCCTCCCCGACGGCCGCCGATGCCTCTCACCGCCGACATACCCGACGCCTCCCCCACCCCTCCCTCGTCCTCCTTCCTCCTCGCGACATTCTGCAGCTTCTTTGGGACGGGAAAGAGCGACCCGAACCAGAAGGGTCTGTCGCGCAAGCACATCATCGAGGGCACCAAGGCGTCCTTGAAGCGCCTGCAGCTCGACTACGTCGACATCGTCTTCGCGCACCGTCACGACGCCGCCACGCCCATGGAGGAGATCGTTCGCGGGTTCAACTACCTCCTCGATAAGGGCTTTGCGTTTGCTTGGGGCACCAGCGAGTGGACGGCGCAGCAGATCCAGGATGCCATCGGCATCGCCGACCGCCTTGGGCTCGTCGGCCCGTGCGTCGAGCAGCCGCAGTACTCGATCTTCCACCGCGAGAAGTTCGAGGTCGAGTTCAAGCCGCTCTTCGACAAGTACAAGTACGGCACGACGATCTGGTCGCCTCTTGCCGGCGGCGAGCGTACGCCCTCTCGTCCTTTCATTCCTCCCAGCGACCTCCCTCTCGTCCTTCCTCGCCTCCTCTCGCCTCCTTCCTTGCCGCCTTCCTCGCGAGCCTCTCACTGATTCTCTCGATGCGCATGCAGTGTCGGGCAAGTACCTGAACGGTGCGTCGCAGCCTCGTCGCGACTCGACCTCTCTCGTCGACCTTCCCAAACTGACTCTCCCCCTCTCCCTCTCCCTCCCCCTCCTCGCCTCGCAGGCATCCCGGAGAACTCGCGCTACAAGACCAACCCGGAGTATTACGAGCAGAAGATCAAGGAGCTCGAGTCGCCCGAGGGCAAGAAGCGCCAGGACAAGATCCGCCAGCTCGGCGAGATCTCGAAGCGCCTCGGCGGGACGGGCCCGGCCGCGCTCGCGCTCGCGTGGGCCGCCAGCAACCCCAACGTGTCGTCCGTCATCCTTGGCGCCACCAAGCCCGAGCAGGTGCGTCCTCGCTCGCCGTCTCGCCCTTCCTCGGCCGGCACGACACTGACCTTCCTTCTCTCGCCTCTCGCAGCTCAAGGAGAACTTTGAGGCGCTCAAGCTCATCCCCAAGGTCACCGACGAGGTCCGCAAGGAGATCGACGACCTGTTCGAGAACGCGCCGACCCCGCTCCCGACCTACGGCCGCGAGTTCATCTAAACATGCTCGTGGTCGACGCCGGCTCGAGAACCCTTGAAATCAAAAGCAGTCGCTGTTCCCTCCTCTGCCTCTCGTATCTGCGACTCGACTCTCGTGCTCTCGAGACCGTGAGGAAGAGAGAGAAAACCTCGTTGCACTCGCTCGCCGCCTCGTCTACGTGCTCGGGTCCCTCGCTCGCGCCTCTTCGAGCGGGTACAGCTTGTGGACGCGGTCGAGCCACGCCTTGCAGCTCCCACTCGCAGGTGTCTCGAACAGCTCGGCGGCGAGCGAGGCAGAGACGGCGCGCAGGAGGCGGTAGTGGCTGAAGAGGAAGAAATCCTGCGGGCGAGGAAGGCGTGCGCGCTCAGTCGGTGCGCGGTCGAAAGGACGAGGAAAGTAGAGACGATAGAGCGGGACGCACCTCCATGCCCGGCTTGGTCGCCGACGAGATGAAGAGCCGGCCGTCGAGCAAGTGATCGTTCGAGAGCTGGGTGAGGAAACGCTGCACGGCCTTGACGGACTCAGCTGTACAAGTGGGTCAGACTCTGTGTCACGAGAAAGAGAGGACGAGAGCTGCTCGACGCACCTTTGTCCTGCTCGGTCGCCGCGTCGACAGAATCCCACACGCCGTCGCCGAGTCGAGCGTCGCTCGACCAGTATGCCGCCGTCTGCGCGAGCGGTCGAGGTCAGGACCTGCCGTATCGGCTCCGAGAGACCTTTACGAGCGAGAGGTGCGCACCTCGGGGTCGAACCGGCGAATGAGGATCGGCGCAAAGAGCTTAAAGTCGGGCCCGAGCCCAGCGGCGCACGTCTTCTCGAAGGCTGCAGGACACAGCGAACGTCAGGGTCGTTCGAGAGGGGGAGGAGGTAGGGCTTGCTCACCTTTGTAGCGCTCGAGTGCCGCGACGTACGGGACCGAGCCGACGTCGACCGGGACGGGCGCCTCGGGGAGGAACAGGCTCGGGCGGTCGCGGTACGCCTCGTCGAGCCACTTGGCGATGGCGAAGCTGTCCATGAGGAAGGTCGCGTCCTCGCGCTCGACGAAAGGAGCTGCGGGTCCGAGTCGGGCAAGCGTGAGCGTTTCCGTGCGGCGAGCGAGGAGCAAGGGGTTGGGACAGGGGCGAGAGGCGGACGCACCTGTGGCCTTGTGCACGCCGAGCTTGTCCCGCCAGTGCTGAGAGCGCAGGTCGCTGTACGTCACCTCGACGAGCTCGAACGGGACGTGCTTGGCGAGGAGGGCGACGTGGACGCGGGCGCAAGGCGGGCTGAAGAAGGGCGAGCTGCAGCCCTTGTTCGCGACGAGGTTGTAGAACTTGAGCGGCGACGGCATGTCGGGCGCTTGCGTGGCTCGGCTCGTGCGTCGAGCAGGAGCAGTGTGGAAGCGCTGGAGCGAGGATGCGGGGGAGAGGAAGCAGGTGGAAGACGAGGGCCACTCGAGGATGACGAGGTGGTAGAGGCGGCGTCGGTCTGAGCAAGCGAGTGCTCAAGCTGTGCACGGGCTGCAAGGAGCTCCACGTAGCCGCGTGTGTCGGTGGTGAGAGGGCGACGAGGTCGGCGGGGAGGAGACGGCCACCGCTCTTGCCTGTCCCCGACTCGACTAGACCCGCCAGGCGCACCTGCACAGCACCAGAGCCTCCCCCAGAGCTACACAAGTCAGCTCCTCGCAGTCCCCGCCTCTGTGCGTGCCTTGCTCCCCTCCCCCTCGCCTCTCCTCATCGCTCGCTGCGATGAGGATTCGAAGTCGCGCAACAGGCCTCGAGCGAGCGTATTCTGCCTCTGGACAGCCTTAACTGACATATTGAAGCCGCCCACAGATCCGTCCCGCACCTCCCAGCTTGTCCTCGTCCTCGCCTCCCCGTCGTTCTCGCACAGCCACCATGTCCACCGTCAAGCTCTCGCCAGACGTCAACCGCATCCTGTACGTCAAGAACCTCAACTACAAGACGACCGGCGACGACATCTACGACCTCTTTGGCGTGCGTCCCCCTTCCCCCACCCCTCTCAGCAGCACGCAAGCTGACCTTGCCCCCTCGACGAGCAGAAGTACGGCTCGATCCGCCAGGTGCGGCTAGGCCGAGAGGCCAAGGCCAAGGGCACCGCCTTTGTCGTGTACGAGGACGTCATGGATGTGCGTCCTCTCACTCGCTCTCGCCTCCTCCCCCCCTCGAGTCGTTCTTCCCGCACTGACTCTGCGACCGCGCGCACCCCTTGCAGGCCAAGAACGCCTTCGACTCGCTCAACGGCTTTCACTTGATGGACCGGTACCTCGTCGGTGCGTCTCCCCTTTCTCTTCACTCGCACTTCCAGCCCGTCCTCCTCGACTGACTCTCCCTTTCGCTCTCAGTCCTGTACCACCAGCCGACAAAGCAGGCGGCCAAGGCCGACCTCGCGCGGCGAGAGAAGGACCTCGCAGAGCTCAAGGCCAAGCACAACATTCCCGAAAAGGAGTGAGCTCTCGTCGGTCGAGGAAGACGAGGTTCGTGGACGGTCGGTGGACTGGGTCGTACTTGCGGCGTGTTGTAACGTTAGAGTCTCTCTCGCATCCTCTGTCTCGAGCCGAGTGTGTGCACGATCAGGGCCATGGACGGAAAGGCTCTCTACACTTCGCTGCGTCGTCCTCGTCTCGCCGGTCCCGTCGCCCTCGCTCCTTCACGCGGGTGTGCTGCCCGACGACGACTTGACGGCGATGACGATGATTATGACGATGACGAGGAGGACGAGTGCTGCAAGGGCGGCGAAGAAGTAGAGGCGCTTGAGCTGCAGAAGGAGGCAACGAGAGTGAGTTCCTCGACCTCGCTCGACATGGAGAGCGGGAGAGAACGCACGCCGAGGATGCGCTTCTGGCGCCACCACGCTTTGCCCTTGCTCTGGTGGTGCTTCTTGCCGTGCCGTCCACCGTGCTCCTCATCGTCGTCGTCGTCGTCGTCGCTCGCGCTGCCGCTCTCCTCCTCGTCCGAGCCCGACCCGATGCCGTCGTGCGCGCTGTGACGGCCGTGGTGCGCCTTGCTGCGCTTGGCGTGTTTGTGCGGGTGTGCTTCGCGCGACGGGCTGGCCGAGTCGTCCGAGGTGGCGCTGTCGTCGTCGCTCGGCGCTCGGTCCCTCCTCCTCCTGCTCGCAGACGCCTTCTTGTGCCGTCGGCCCTCGCCCTCGTCCGTCGTCGTCCCGCCCTCACGGTCCTCCGGCGGCTCGCCTCGCCTCGAGCCGGCCTTCTTGCTGCGGCGCGGCTGCAGCGGGACAGCTCCGCCCTCCTCGTCTTCGGTGCCCGTCTCGGTGTCGGTGTGCTCGTCGGCGCTTTTCGCAGGCGCGTGCTGGTGTCGAGAGCGGTGCGGCATGGCCGGTTCGAGTGCGAGCGAGCAGGCTGGAGGGAAGGAAAGGGCGCGAGGAGTGACCGAGAGCCGGTCGACCGGCATCGCCGCGGACGACGGACGACGGGAGGAGAGGACGCAGAGGCGCGAGCGGGCTTTCTCGTCCGTCCGGGACGTCGGAACCGGCAAGCGGCGACGGCCGCGGGCTGCAAGCTGAGAGCGAGAGAGCGGCCAACGAGGAGGCTCGAGCGCGCGAGCCCGGCTTGAGAAGGCGGGCTACCTCGCTCCGGCACTCTCGCTCCCTGCTCTCGCACGCATGGACAGGTATACAGACCCTCGTCTCAATACAGCTCGGCTCTCCTACCGACGCCGCTTCTCCCGCTCGAGCACCTCCCGCACCCTCGCGAGCACCTCCTCGACCCGGTCGAGCCACGCGCCGAGGTCCCGCTCGACGTCGACGAGCGTCGTCGAAGGCGACAGGGCGAGCTTTGAGTAGACGTGCGCGCGAGAGGGACAGGCGCGGAGGACGACCTGAGGAGGGCGACGAGTCAGGGGAGGAGCCGGAGGAGGCCCGGCGGCGAGGAACGAGGTGCGGGAACGAGGGCTCAGACAGACCTTGAATAGCGGTCGCACGAGCCAGTTGAAGTGCTTGGCTGCAGAGGGAGAGAGGTTGGATCAGTGCATAAAGACGAGAGACGGTAGTCGCGCTCGAGCGCCCTCGGGCCCTCTGGACTTGACGAAGGCCAACGGGATGAAGAGGACGCCGACGAACCGAAGCCCCGGTCCCACACGGTGCTGATACTCGTGCTGAGCTCCTCGGGCGGCTGTTGACTCAGGTTGCGGCGGAACGACTCGACCATGAAGCCGATGATTCTGCGCGTTCGAGAACATGAGCGACCAGGTCCGGCCTCGTGCGAGCTCGCCCCTACGCTCGAGAGACCCGAGAAAGAAGTGTGGACGTACAGGACGAGCCACTCGAGGGCGTCGGTGGCTGGTAGGCGACGCTCACGCCGCTCAGACTGGACGAGCTGCTCGAGGGTCACCGTGCGCGTCGGGAACAGCTGTCGACGGGCTCGAACTCGCTGTGGAGGAGGCAGATTCAGTACTGGTCGACGTGAGGACATTTTGCGTGAAGGAAAAGAGGAAGAGAGCGACGCACGCCGAGGTCGGCCAGGAACTCGCCGGCGCACAGCGAGGCGGCTGCGGGCTCAAGAAGCTCTGCGCCGTAGGTGTCAGGGCGAGTCCCGGAGAGGAGGAGAGAAGGATCAGGACGCACCGGTCATCGATACGAGGCTCTCGGCGGCACGCAAAAAGGCGTCCGTCTCGACCGCGCCGCCCTCGACGTCCACTCGCTCGAACGCCTGCGCAGCACGAGCAACTCTGTGAGTCGCGGAACTCGAGAAGATGCAGAGGAGGAAGCAGACGCACCCGTCCTGCATCGGTCGTGAACCATATCGCCTCCTCCAGCCGCCGCTCTCGCCCTTCGATCCCTCGCTCGAGAACGTCGCCGCCCTCCCGGTCCGCCTTCTCGCCTCCTTCCGTCACACCCACCTCGTTGTCCTGCTCCCGCAGCGCCTCGTCGACGAAACCCTCGACCTCCTCCGTCACCCGCTCGACCTCGGCCGCCATGACCCGCTCGACGAGCTCCTTGTCGCGCTTGCTCGGCTCGCCGCCTTCCTCGGCAGCAGGTCGAGGCGTGTCGAGGCTGAAGTCGAGGCTGTTGAGGTCGACGACGTGCGAGAGGCAGAGGGTGGCGCGGCGCGAGAGGCGCGAGAGGGAGGAGAGTGGTCGAGGGAGGGGAACGAGCGCGGGAGGCGACGAGGGTGGGTGCGGCGAGGACGGCGTGGCGGGTAGGGCATCGTCGGCGTCGTCGAGGGATGAGCTCGCGGATGGCGACGCGGGAAGAGGGATGTCGGCCGGCGAGCGAGGGAGCTGCGGCGGTTCATGATCGCGCGCTCGCTCGTCGAGCTGCGGCTCGTCCGCGTCGCCGTCGTCCTCCTCCTCGTCCTTCTCGTCGCCCACCGAGCTCAAGCTCGAGCTCGCATCGCTCCACTCGCGCATGGCGGCCCGCAGCGCCCGCACGACTCGCGCGTCGTCCGCGCCGCCATCGCTGCACGTGCTCGGCTGAGCGTGCGCGTGCTCGGGCGGCTGCCCAGGTCCTCGAGCGCTCGCCGTCGTCGATGCAGGTGCGGTGGACGAGTCGAGGGTAGTCGAGTAGCCGAGGGCGTCTGTGGGCGCTGGCGAGGGTGAGCTCGACCGGCACGAGAACGGCGAGGAGAGGAGGAGGGGACGCACACCACACTGCGCTGTTGGCCAGTCGTGCCGGGGCGAGGACGTACGAGCCCGTGAGGCGGATGGTGTCCATCGGATCGGGCTGGCGAGCTGGAGGCGGCGACGGCGTCGAGGCGGAGAGGAGCAGTCGGTGCGCCGAGAGGGCAAGAGCGAGCGTTGCACGCCTTGTGGCGGCGCCGAATGGTGCTGTGCGCCGTCGAGAAGCAGAGGCACAGCTGGCGACAGCAGCTGCATCGCCCGAGAGGAGGTGGTCGATGGGAGAGGCGCGAGAGACGCGGGGAACGAGGAGCGAGCGCGACAAGCCGGCGACGGCCCGCTCGAGCCTCCGACGTGCGAGACGACTCGCCGACAAGCGACAGCCAGACCGACGATACTGCAGGTGCAAAGGAGCCGCACAGAGACAAGGTCGAGCGCTACGGCAACCGCTCGGCTCCGACTCGTCCTCCCCGACCGCCCGTTCGCTCCTGCGCCCCGAGCGGGACCTGCCCGCTCTCCTCCCATCTCACCGGCGCACTCAGAAGCCCTTGTCGTGCTTGCCAGCGACGTAGAACTGCTCGAGCCGGTCGAGGATGCTGCCGAGGGCCGAGTTCCACTTGTCGAGCTCCGAGTCGATGGGCGCCGACGGCGGGCCGAGCTTGGCGTAAAAGTCCTTGCGGTACGGGCACGCCTTCATGGCGAGCTGTGCGCGAGCATGTCCCGGTATCAGTCTCAGCCCGGCTTGAAAGGAGGACGAGAGAGGGAGAGGGCGAGAGCCGGACGCACGCCAAAGACGGGGCGCACGACGAACGAGTGGTGCTTCTTGAGCGTCTCCTCGTACGCCTTGGTGAACGAGACGGCGAGTTCCTCCTCCTTGTTGGCCTGCGAGCGCTTGAGCGCGACCTGGGTGAAGCGGAGGCCGCTGCGGAAGGGCACACGAGGCGCGTCAGTTCCAGCTCCACGACCGAGCATGAGAAGTCGGACGGTGCACGCGCACGCGCACACCGATAGGACTGCTCGGTCACGAAAGGAGAACGGTCGACGCACCGGAGGAGCCACAAGAGACCCTCGGTCGCGGTGCGCTTCTTCTCGCCCTGCTCGTTGGCGACGAGCTGCTCGAGCGTCTGCGACTGTGCCGGCGCAGCGTTGTAGCGAGTGCGGATTTTCTGTTGGCGGAGCGGCGATGCAGGTAGGTGATAGGGCGGGCGGGCAAGCGGCGAGAGGCGAGAGAGGGAGGGAGGAAGGGGGACGAGGTCAGTCGTGGACGCGCGGCAGACGGGAGGAGGGACGGGATACGGACAGTGACGTTGCCGTTCATGTCGTTCTGGACGATGGTAAAGGCGGTACTGCCGAGGAGGTCTGCGCGAGACGGGTTCGTCCACCCCCACAAACGACGAAGCGTGTCAGCTCGCCCTGCTCCTCGCGCCCGCGTGCTCCTCCTGGTGCAGTGAGCGGGAGACGCACCAAACATCTTTATGAGGCCCTCGGCGGCCTCGAGGAACTGGAGCGTGTCGACGCCGTCGGCCGACACGGGCACGTCGACGAACGACTGCGAGCGAGGGCAGGGCAGGGTGAGCGGCGGGGCTGGCTGGTGCGGGGGCTGAGAGGTGGCAGTGGCGCACCTTGGACACGGTCTCGAAGTAGGTGGACATGGCTGCTGAGCGAGGACGATGGGGTGGGAGGAGGAGAGGGCGCGCGCGCTCGCGACCGGGGGCCAAGGGAACTCTCACAACTCCGCGGACGCCGTCTCGCTTTCTTTCGCTCTCGAGCGCGCTCTGTACTTGTCGAGCCTGTCCTCTGTAGAACGGTCGAGCGCGGGAAACTCGGAACTACAGTATCGCGACCGTGCGCGCCGTCTAGCTCTCCATCGCGAGCCACACGCGACCGACCTTGCTGCTGCGCCCAGTCCTGACTCGCAGCTCGTCTGCCGAGGCGACCACGTCGTCGTGGCGGATCTGCACCGGCGAAGAGAAGCGCCAGCTCGCTCGAGAACGCGAGTGAGCGTGACAGGAAGAGCATCGCCGCCCTCGAGAGCGGCCGGGCGCCTGCACTCGGAGCGCGGGACCGGTGCAAGGGCGCGAGGCACGAGCCGAGCTGAGCTAAAGAGCAGTCGGAGGGCGCGGATCGAGCGCTCTGACACCGCGGCGAGCGGCGCTTCGAGGACGGAGAGAGGCGAGCGCAAGTCGGGCGACGGAGCGAGCTGCGGGCGCGACGCCTCGAGCGTACGGCGGACAAGGGCCTCGACCGAAGCCTGAAAGAGTGTCGCCAACCTCGCACGGCCTGTCCCGCCGAGGAGCGGGCTGCTCGCGGAGCGGTGCGGCCGGGCGAGGAGGACGAGGAGGTCGAGTGGCGCAGGGCGAGCGCGAGCCGCGGGGTGCGCCAGTTGAGGGGTGCACAGCGAGTGAGGCCAGTGCAGCGCAGTGTGGCCCTGCCTGCGAGCGGTGCAGCGTGGACTGAGCGACACGAGCGGAACCAACCGCGCAGCTCTCGTCTTCACTCCGCTCGTCCACCGCCGCAACCATGTCTGTGAGTACGCTGCCTGTCTCTGCAGCCGCGCACAGGTACTGACTAGCCCGTGCAGGCCATCGCTCGCCCCATCGCAGAGCTCTTCTCGCGCAACAGCGTCTACGTCGGCTCCATCTTCTTCGGTCCGTTCCTCCTCCTCCCTGCCCCTCGGTGGCCTGTGCGGCGTGCCCTGTGCCCTTAGAGGAGACCCAGACTGACCCTCTGCTCTTTCCCCTCCCCACCTCGACTCGTCGCCGCCAACTCGCCCGCCCCTCCCCTCGTCCTCTCTCCGCCGGCCCCCGCCTCTCGCCTCGACCCGATCCGCCCCTTGCATGTCATTTGCACACTCGCACGCACTCGCCTCCTCGTGCTCTACCCGCAATCTTGCGACCGCCCCTCGACAGGCGCCTTCGCGTTCGGCCTGACCTTCGACAAGGCGACCTCGGCGTGGTGGGACAACCACAACCAGGGCAAGCAGTGGAAGGAGTACGTCCCCCCGTCCTCTCTTCTGCATGTCCTCGAGCGAGCTCGGCATGCGACGGGCCCGCGTCGTCGCAGGGCCGCAAGCTCGCCTGGTCGTCGGGCGCCAGATCTCGAGGACTGACTCTGCCCTTTCCCTCACGCAACAGCATCCGCGCCAAGTACCAGACCGAGGAGTAAACTCGTCTCTCGTGACGGCATCGCGGAACCTAGACGAGCGAGGGACTGAGGGAGGGACGACGGGAGGAGATTCTGTACTCGAGGCGACAATACCACACATCGTCGCGCACCGCACCTTCCGGCTGTGTCTCGCTCGCTCGTGCGCGTTCTGGCTCATGCGGTAACGACTGGGCGATCGCGCGCCGACGGCGGAGCGAGGAGGGCAGGAGGACGATTCAGGGCTCTGCGGCCAAGAGCGGGTCCGGCGCCGCCAGAGAGATGGGTTTCGCTCGTCTAGATCGGTCGAGAGCATGTTCTTCGTAGCTTTCTCGCGCCTGAAGCCCTCGCACGCCGCTGTGCGCACGTCCACGCCGTCCGATGCTGCGAGCTGGTGGGGCGCCCCGGCTCTGCCTCCTTCCTCCGCCTCGCTCGTTGCTCCTGTGCGCCACTCGCTGCGCCAGACCTATGCCTGCATCCATCGGCACAGAGCCGCACGCCATCGGCGAGCGCCAGCCGCTCCTGTCGGGCCAGCCTGCCGCCTCCACTTCGCGCGATGACCGAGACCCAAAGAGGGCGAGCGCAGCCTCTGGCGCGCCGCTCGGCCGGTCCGTCACTCGAGTACCGACTGCCGACGACTACAGCACCGACCCAGACTCGCAGAGCGACGACGACGAGTCGAGCGCTCCACCTCCTCCCGACCCGACCACTCGGCGACGCACCCTCATCCGCTGGCTCCTCATCTGGACCCTCGTCGCCGCCGTCACCACCTTCCTCATCGTCCAGGCCTTCAGGCGAGGAGGAGGCGAGTTTGACTGGAAGGGCGCGCTCAAGAAGGCCGGCGGCGGGGTCCGTCCACCTCTCTCTCCCTCTCTATCTCTCTTGCCTCGCGAGCGAGCGCTCACCTTCTACGTCGCGCCTGCAGGGTCTAGCCGGCGCCATGGCCATGGTCGTCCAGGTCCTCGCCCTCATGCCGCTCCGCACGACCATGAAGTGCGTCCAGGCCCGGGCCCCTTCTTTCTCGCATGCACGGTCGGCCAGGCACTCACCAGATCTCCCGCACGCAGCTACCAGTACCGCTACGGGACGACGACCGCCGAGGCGGCCAAGAAGCTGCGCGGCGAGGGCGGGTTCAAGCGCTTCTACAGCGGGCTCGCGCCGGCTCTCGTGCAGGGACCTGTCGGTGCGTCTCTCCCTCTCTCTATCGCCCTGTCTCTCGTCGTCAATCGCCCCGCTCACGTTATGCGCCCCTCACAGCTCGGTTCGGCGACACTGCCGCCAACGCCGGCATCCTCGCCCTCCTGTCGTCGAACCCATTCCTGTCCAAGCTCCCGTCGCCGCTCAAGACGGCCTTTGCGTCGCTCGCCGGCGCCCTGTTCCGCATGGTCCTCATGCCCGTCGACACGCTCAAGACGACGATGCAGACCGAGGGCTCGGCGCACGCGCTGCCGCTCCTCAAGGCCCGCGTCGCCGCCTACGGTCCCGGCACGCTGTGGGCCGGCGCGTGGGCGACGGCGGCCGCCAACTTTGTCGGCTCGTGGCCCTGGTTCGCCACGTACAACGCGCTCGGCGAGTACCTCCCGCCGCCGCCCGAGGGCAGCCTGTGGTGGAAGCTCGGGCGCCAGGCCCTGATCGGGTTCGTCGCGAGCGTCGTGTCGGACACCATCTCCAACTCGCTACGGGTCGTCAAGACGTACCGGCAGGTCAGCAAGACGAGCGTCGGCTACCGTGCGTCCTCCTCTCTCTTCTCGTCGTCTGTCCTCGTCGTGCGGCGACTCGGTTCTGACGACCTACTCTCTCGCCACCGACGCAGGGACCGCCGCCTCGCACATCCTGCGCACCGAGGGCTACAAGGGCCTGTTCGGCCGAGGGCTCAAGACGCGACTACTCGCCAACGGCCTGCAGGGCCTCCTCTTCTCGGTCCTGTGGCGCGCGTTCAGCGAGCTCCTCATGGGCAAGAAGGGCGACGGCAAGTGAGAGCTCTCCAACGAGCAGTCTTTGTTTAGATCGAGCCCTGTATTCCAGCATGTTCCTCGTCTACGTCTTGTTGCTCCTGAGAGCGACGTCTCCTGGCTCTAGCTCTACTTGCTGCCCGTTCTCGACGACAACCGTCTCCTGTCCAGCCTCGTCCGCCGTCTCGAGCTCGCCCTTCTCGGCGTCCTCGTCCCCTCGCGCCCCCTCGCCCTGCTTCGGCTCCCTCCTGAGGCTCCACACGCCGTCCCACCCGACCCAGCCCTTGGCGTGCGGCCCTCGAGCGCACAGGAAGGCGATGGCGGCGACGACAAAGGCGACGTTGAGCCCGTACGAGGCGCGCCACCCGTGCCGCAGGAAGAGCTTGGGGCCGGCTGACGAGCCCGTCGTCTGGCCGAGGAAGGTGAACGCCTGTGTGCCGGGCGCGCGAGGGTGAGCCCGGGAGAGCGAGAGGCGAAAGAAGGGAAGGCGAGGAGGACGGACCATGTAGACGCCGTTGACCCTCGAGCGAGCGTGCGGGTCGACGTCGAAGAAGCGTCGCTGGTTGCCGATCGTCGAGGACTGGTGGCAGATGTCGACGACTGCGAGCGCGCGAGACGAGGGTCAGTGCGCGCACTTGGGAAGGTTGGAAGCGAGAGGGCGACGCACGGATGCAGCAGATGACGACGGGCGCTAAGCTCAGTCTCGCCGAGCCGAGGGCGAGCGCTTGAGTGCACAGCTGCACGACGAGGGCGACGAGCGTCGTCAACCACGGGTGGATGCGGTCGGTGACCTTGCCGGCGTGCGGCGCCCAGATGATGGCGCAGATTCCCGTGAGGCCGAACAGGCCGATCTCGAACGTGTTGAGCGAGAACGGCGTGTCGCTCAGGAGGAACGTGAGGGTCGTCCACCAGCTGACCATGACGGCGCAACTGCAGTAGCCGACGAAGCACGCCTGGGTGAGGGCGGGCTTGGTGAAGAAGAGCTTGACCATGCTGCGGGATCGTGAGGACGTGTCAGAGTCGTTGGCCACGTTGGAGAGAGTGGGAGAGGAACAGAGAGAGGGGGCGCACCTCAGGAGGACCTGCGGGTAGGTCAGGCCGAGCCCCTTCTTGGGAAAGGCTGGCAGCTTCCACCAGAAGGCGACAGCGAGCGCGAGCTGCGTCGCAAAGGCAAAGTAGAAGATGTGCATCGGCGAGCCGGTATAGCGAGTCTGCGGGGAGGTTCACAGTGAGCGACGAGGAGGGAAGGAGGAAGAGAGAGTGAAAGGCAAGGACGCACAAGGATGCCGGCGAAGAAGCGCCCGACGACCATGCCGCCGATGAGCCCGCTCACGACGGTCGAGACACACGACGCCCGGGTCGCAGGCGGGGCCAGATCTGCGCTGAGCGGCACCAGGATCTGAGGCGGGACGCTCGAGATGCCGACGAGGAAGCTCAGGGCCTCGAACGTCTGGAAGTTGGGCGCGAGCGCTTGACCGAGTGCGAGGAAGGCGGCGATGACGATAAGGGCGAGGAGGAGAGGACGTCGGGGCAGTAGATCGCCGAGAGGCGTGATGAGGACGAGGCTGTGCGAGAGAAGGTTCGTGAGCGGCTCGTTCTCGAGAATGCCCCAGACCGACAGGCTTGCCGGCTCTCACAAGGGGGGCGTACCCGACGAGGTAGCCGCCTTGCAGAAGCGACGGGACCCGCGTGACCTGCTCGTAGTCGACCTCGAATCTGACGGCGAGCTCGACTAGGATGGGCTGAACGACGTAGAGATTGGCCACGGTGACGGTGGCGCCGAGGGCCATGAGCCAGTTGAGCGATCGCGTAAAGACGAAGGCCTCGCCGGGCTCGCAGCCTCGCGGCACGGGCAGGAAGCCAAAGTCGCGGGTGCGGCGAGGCCGAGCGTTGGCGGCGAGCTCTGTGGCCTTGCCGGCGCCCGCCTCCTCGCCTGCGCTGCTATCGAACACCATCTCGAGCGCCTGCGCGTGGCCTGGGGCCGTCTTGGACGACGAAGAGGCGGTCGGCCGGCACCGGAGCACGCGAGAGATGAAGCTGGCCGGTCGAGGTGGCTGGCTCGCTCGAGGCTGGTTGGCGGGTGCGGGCGTCAAGCTTGGCGATTCGGCTGGTCGCTCAGCCATGCAGCTTGGCCGGCGAAGCGGTGTAGGACGAGGGAGAGCTGGAGAGACGGGGCCACTTCCGTCGGCGCCGCTCGGCCGACGGCGCGGCAGCGTCTTTTGGCTCTCTCTCTCTCTCTCGCAGGGCCTGGCTCTTGGGAACTGCGATGTTTTGCGATACGGAACGACAAGGAGATCTACCCGGCACAGAAAGGAAGAGAGAAAGGGAAGCGGCGAGGCGGCTCGAGCGTCTCGCTCAGTCGCGCACGATGAGCGTCGCCTTGCCAGCGCCGGTACCTGCGGGACACAGGACATGTCAGGCCGAGTTCTCGAGAATGGCGAGGAGGGGGGAGAGAAAGAGGGGGCGCACCCATGCAGAGCGTCGCGACGCCGACCTTCTTGTCGGTGCGGATGAGCTCGTAGATGAGCGACGACAGGAGCCTGCCGCCGGTCGCGCCGAGCGGGTGGCCGAGCGCGATCGCGCCGCCCTTGGGGTTGACCTTCTTCGTGTCGAGGCCAAGCTCGCGCGTGACCATGAGCGACTGGGACGCGAACGCCTCGTTGAGCTCAAACAAGTCGACGTCGTCCTTGGTGATGCCGTAGTTGTCGAACAGCTTGGGCAGCGCGTACGCCGGACCGACGCCCATGATGATCGGGGGCACGCCGACGACCGCCGAGCCGACCCACTTGGCGAGGATCTTGAGCCCGAGCTTGTCGGCGACGTCGCGGCGCACGAGCGTGAGGGCCGACGCGCCGTCCGAGATCTGCGACGAGTTGCCGGCCGTGCCCGTGCCGCCCTCCTTGAAGCACGGCTTGAGCTTGGCGAGCGACTCGAGCGTCGTCTGGGGCCGGATGCCCTCGTCCTTGGACAGGACCACCTCCTCGACGACCTCGGCCTTGTCGCCCTCGGCCGGCGTCACCTTGCGCACCTTGATCGGCGCGATCTCGGCCGCAAAGTAGCCCGCGTCCTGCGCCGCCTTGGCCTTGGCGTGCGACGCGCACGCGAACGCGTCCTGGTCCTCGCGCGTGATGCCGTACTTTTCTGCGACCGCCTCGGACGTGGTGCCCATCGGGGCGAGGCAGTCCTGCGCGTCCTGCGAGTGCGACTTCTTGATGTAGGGCGAGATGCCGGCAGGGATGGCGCGAGTCTGCGAGGGTCGAGCGAGGTCAGCTTCATGAACATTGTTCGCTGTCGGTGGCAGAGAGAGCGGGACGTACGCCATAGTCGCGAGTCATCGACTCGGCGCCGGATGCGATGCCCATGTCGATGAGGCCGCCCTTGATCTGGAGCGCGATGTCGGTCACCGACTGGAGCGACGACGCGCACTGGCGGTTGACCGACTTGAAGCCCGAGACGACAGGAAATCTGTGGGGGAGAGGTCGTCAGTGACTTAAAAGGGAGAGTAGAAAGCTCGTGGACGACGCACCCAGCATCGAGAGACGCGAGACGACCGCTCTTTGCGCCGCCGAGCTCCATGAGGACGGTGCCGTTGTGGATGTCCTGGACGGCGCCGCCCTTGACGTCGACGCCCTGCTCTTCGAGGCGCAACCTCGTCTCGCGAAGAACGTGCGACAGGAGCTCCTGCGAGGGAGAACGGACAGTGCCGCCGGGTCAGCTTCGCGGCCAGAGCGGTCGTCGACGAGGAGGAGGAGAGACGCACCTCGGCGTGCATGTCCTTGAGGCCGCCACGGAACTTGCCGATGGGCGTACGGAGCGAGGTCACGATCTGTGCGAGGCGGCCAGTCAGCTCCTGGAGGACCGGCAGCATGCCGCGGCACCTCGAAGTGGAGCGAGGAGGACGACGAAGGAAGGGTGGGGCGCACAACGACATCGTCCGGACGGCGCTTGAGCACGTCTGCGAGAGCACGGCGAGGGATGGTGGCCTTCATGGCTGCGCGCGACGAGGAGAACTGAGGTCAGCGAGGTCCGGAGGCTGGAGACGATGAGGAGGACGAGGCCGGGCTCGCCAGCTCGGAAGAGCGGCGCAAGGCAAGGTGGCAGGTGGACGCACTGTATAGGAGAGCAGTCTGGTGCGAGGCGTGCGGTCGGGGAGGAGAGAAGTGAGCCAGGTTGGCCTCGTCGCGGCGCCGAAGAAGCCGCGGCACAACCGGCTTCCATCTTTCTCCCGCTCTCTCGCTTTCGGCGCGTGCGACAGACTCGAGTACATTACTGCAGCTACTACCCACAGGTACTAGAGGGAGGACGAGGGGAACGAAAGTCGGGGAGACGGCGCTCGAGAGAGGGGGGGGACAATGCGGGCGGGCGGCGAGCGAGGGACGGGGTGGTGCGACTGATGTGCGAGACAGCGCGGTTACGAGGGTATGCTGTAGGTAAGGACGGGTATCGGAGCTGGGCCGGCGGGTGGGCGAGAGGCAGGTCGCCATGCGGCCGAGGACGAACGACGAAACGAGGGCGGCGACCGGTCTTGTCGGCATGGGCGGCGACCGCGGCGCGACGAGGGCGAAAGACGAAAGACGAAGGGTGCGAGTGACACGAGGCGACCGACAAAGTCTAAGGAACCCAGACCTGCGCGAGGGGAGAGCGAGAGGGTCAGGACCAGTCGGCGCGAGACGAGGTCGACGAGGGAATAGCGGGCGCACCTTGATCGTCTGGTCGACCGAGCCCGTCGCGACGACGTTGACGAGCTGAGCCGTCTCGTGCGCCTTGCCGCCTGCGCCGTTGGCCGTCGCGCCGTTCGCCTGGCCGCCCGGCGCCGGTGCTCGCCCCCACGTCATGGTCGTCACAAAGTGCTCGTGCGCCTCGAGAACCTTGAGGCAGCGGCCCGTCGCGAGGTCCCACGTCCGGATCGTCTTGTCGTCCGACGCCGACAGGAGGAACTTGCCCGAGGGGTGAAAGACGAGCGCTCGGACCCAGTTATCGTCTGCGAGAGGGAAGCATCGTGAGCGCTCTGAGCGACAGGGCAGAGGGGCACCGAGACGAGGACGTACGGCCGACGAGTGTCTTGAGGCACTGACCGCTGACGGCGTCCCACAGCTTGATCGTCTTGTCGCGCGAGCCGGTCGCGGCGAACGCGCCGACCACCTTGCCCTCGGCTGATCGCCCGCTCGGAGCCTGCGCGAGAGAGTCCTTATGAGCAACGTGCTGCACGTAGGAAAATCGGGCGAGAGAGAGAGAGGAAGACGCACCGTGATGCCGGCCACCTCTCGAATCGCCGGGTACGCCGCCGTCGGCGCGAACACGGCCACCTCGACGACGTGCTCGTGCCCTCGCAGCTCGGCCTTGGTCTCGCCCCGCGTTGCCTCCCACACTCGAGCAGTCTGCAGGCCCGAGAGACGAGTGAGCGGGCGCGCCAAGGAGGGGGACAAGGAGGGGCAGGATGGAGAAGAAGAGGGCGCACCTGGTCGACCGAGCAGCTGATGAGCTGCAGCCCGTCCGAGCTCGGCACCACGCTCCTCACCCAGTCGCTGTGGCCCGAGAACGTCTTGGTGCAGAAGCTGGGGACGAGAGAGGGGGCGAGATCAGGAATGTGTGCGGTCGAGGAGGGGAGGAGAGGGAGGAAAAGGAGGGACGCACCCGCTCGAGACCTCCCAGATCCGGATCGTGCGGTCCCGACTTGCGCTCACGATAAAGTCGTCGTTGGGCAGGAAGCGCGCCGACGAGATCGAGTGGTCGTGGCCGTGCAGGGTGCGGACGTTCTTCCACTCGTTGTTGGTGTCCCACAGCTTGATCGTCAGGTCGGACGAGCACGAGACTGCGAGGAGCAGCGAGTCAGTACCAGGTCTTTTCGGGCGAGGCGAGGAGAAAGTGAGGGACGTACCGAGAAAGTTGCCCTTCGAGTCAAAGTCGACGTCGGCGACGGCCTTGGTGTGGCCTTTGACCGTGCGCTCAAACTCGCCCGTCTCCCAGTCCCACACCTTGAGCGTCGAGTCCTCGCTCGCGCTGACGATGACGCTGAAGAGGGGGTGGAACGTGACGCGCGTGATGGGCGAGCGGTGGCCGGACAGGGCGTGTCGTGCGGGCGCTCGAGGGGTCCAGTCGGGCGACGACGCCGATGGGCGCTTGGACGGGGCGGACGAGAGCTCTTCTTGCAGCTGCGAGTTGCGCGCCTCGAGGTCCATGATCTGCGGTACCGGATACGGGTCAGCCTTGCGCTCGCTGCCAGAAGAGAGGACCAGAGGGCGCACCTTCTTCTGCAGGCGGATCACGCTCGTCCACTTCTTCTCGAGAAGGCCGCTCCACTTGGCCTTGGCGTCGGGCTGAAAGTCGGGCTGGCCGGCCTCGTGCTTGAGCGCCGCGAGCGTCTCGACGAATCCGTTGGACGAGAGGTAGTCGAGCATCGACTTGTGGCTGCGCACGTCGTAGCTCGGTCAGGGTCTTGCTGCACTGTCAGACCGTAGGAAGCGGACGCACAGCTCGTCCTTCTGTCGGTCGCTGAGGACGGAGCTCATCGCTCGAGTGGGCGACGAGGCAGGTGGGGGAAGGCGGACTCGCGCTCGGCGCGTGAACGGGAGGTCGGGGTCTGAGCTGCTGAGGCTGTCGAGATGCTGTGGTGGCCGGCGTCCAGCTCGCGTGAGCTTGTCGGGACGAGTGGGGAGACGAGGGTCGAGATGGCGATGAGGACGCGGGGCGTGAGGCGTCGGCGCGTGTGGCGAGGGTTTGCGCGCGTGCAAGGTAGCGCTGCGAGCTGTGCAGTGGCGTGCAGCTCGACCTGAGCAGCCGCTGTCGTGGTCGACGTGGACGAGGCGTCGGCTCTCGCTCTCCTGCTCCTCCTCCTCACGCTTCTGCCTCGACCGTCTCACTGGCTCGCTTGCCTGCGTGCAGTACTGCACGCATGGCTGCTCGCGTGTCTCCCTGTCGCGATCCCGCAATCCTCGCCCTCGCCGAGCCCCTCCCCAACCTCCGACCTTCCTCCGCCCGCCCACGCATCCGCTCTCTCCCGTCCGACCTCTCTCGCGGGAGCGCGAGCTCGGCGCGTGACCCGCCGCATGGGCTAGTCCACGGCCGGCGGACAGGAGGGGCGCCGGCCGGCGTGCGGACGACGCCGCGGTCTGCTCACTCGGACTGTCCGCGGACCTGTTCAGCTGCAGGCGGAAGCCGTCCACCACGGCCGAACCTACGCGCTCGCGCGAGCTTCAGCTTCCGCGCCTGCGCTGCGCTCCTGTGCGACCGCCTGCTGGTCACGCTTCCACGACTCGCTGCTCGCCTCGCCGCAGGGCTAAGCGCAGCTCTCGCCGCACGCCGCACGCCGCCCTCGCACCGCCGAGTTCGCCCCCACGGACGACCGCGGAGCCCTGTGGAGCGCCGTCGTCCCCACAGCCGTTCCTCGCCTCTCTTTCTCCCGCTCCCACCCACCTCGACGACCATGGCGGCAGCAGAAGTTGGGTACCGTTGGCCGGCTCTCGCGCAGCAGGCGTTCATGGCGGGCACCTGCAGGGCGGGACTGAGCATTGTGCGTCTCGTCGTCGTTCAGCTCTCTCGCACGTGGGGCTGGACTGACCCACGGACTTTCCGACCGGCAGAGCGAGTGGTGCTCGACGGCGGCGGCCGACAAGTGTTGCGGCGGTGCGTCGTCGCCTGTCCTGCGTCTATGGGTGCCGCCTACTGACTCTACTCCTGCACACAGTCATCTGCCCCAACGCTCCGATCACGGGTGGGCCGCTCTGCCCCCTTCTCGCTCGCGCCTTTTGTGGAGCCGACTCTGACGAGCTCGCATCCGCAGGTCCCGCCACCGTCATCGTGTACGCCTTCGACCCGTCTCGCCGTCGTCGTGCGTCGCAGGCGCCCGAGACTGACCCCTCTCGCTCTCGCCCTCGCCAGCTTTACAGCAGGAACGTTCGTGCGTCGCGCCCTCTCTCTCTCTCGTTCCCCCGAGCGATGTCCTGACTCTCTCACACGCGCCCGCAGTTCAACCTGTTGCTCTGCCTCATCTGGAAGAGCGAGGGTGAGGCTTCCTCGCCTGGCTCGGCTCTCCTGAGCCGCTCGAGCCCCGTCCTGACGCCCTCTTCCCCTCCTCTACCTGCAGCGCCGTACAACCTCATGGTCCAGGTCCGTCCCTCTCCCTCTCTCTGTGCCTCGACGACGCACAAGAGGCCTGACGCCCGAGCCGTGCAGCTTCTCGCGACCGACGGCGCCCTCTTTGGCCTGCTCGTGCGCACCTCGACCGAGCAGTTCCGTCTCTCGTACATCCACGCCTGGCTCCCGCCTCTCGCCATCAGTGCGTCTCTCTCTCCCTCTCCCCATCGCGGTCTCCCACTCACTCGAAAACACCTCGTTCGCAGTGAGCGTTGTGCCCGTCGCCATCGCCGCCGCGACCGTCGAGCTCGAGTACATCCACGTCCGTCCCTCTCCTTCCCTCTTGGGCACCGAGACCGAGACTGATAACGTCGACGTACGCGACAGGGCATGGGCTTCGACGCCGTGGCCGCTACCACCGCCGCGCAGTGGCACAACGCCGACATCGCCAGGAGGTGCGTCCTCATCTCGCTCCCGTTCTCTCCCTCAGGCTTCTACGACGTCTGACGAGGAGCCTGTACATGCCTTCCGTAGCCTATCGCCTCCCGAGTACGAGGAGACGAGCGTGCGTCTGCCTCACGTCGTCGTGAGCGTGCCTCGAGCGGAACCTGACGATTGCCCTCCCGTCGCAGCCTACCCGCCCGTCCTTGATCCGCAACCCGACCCACGCCAACTTCAAGAAGGACGTCACAGAGCGCAAAAAGTCGACCGACGCCGAGCGCCGTGCTCGCGACCAGGAGCTCCTCAACAAGCCGATGCTGCCTCTCGTGCGCTCGACTCTCTCTTCTTCTCTCTTGGGCCCGACCTCACGCCCTCTGCCTCGGTCGTGCAGGTCGCCTGCGGTCTATTCCTCTTTCACGTCGTCGCGTGGATCGTCATCTTCGTCTACGTCTTTGTCGGGTTCGACAAGCCCTCGCAGGACAACTGCACCGACGAGCTCCCGCTGCGGCAGTACAAGATCGTCCTCGCGTCGGCGACGTCGGCCTTCCTCTTCTTCGCCATCATCTTCTGGTGCGCGTTCGCCGGCGGGCTCACTCGCCACATGCGCAGGCGCAACTCGTACCGCAAGGACACCCTTCTGTAGTGCGTCTCGCTCTCTCTCTCTCTCTCCCTCGAGCTCTGCCCAAGTTCCCTACTGACGACGCACACCTCGTCTCGCAGCTTGGCCTCGCTCACGCACTGGCGCGCTTTCATCGGCGCCGTCGACCCGGACCGCCAAGGGTGGGGCAAGCCTCGCGAGGTCGTCCGGTGGGGCATCTGCTTGGTCATGTTCTTCGTCTGGGTCGCCGTCTACGTCTCGGTGTACATCACTGTGCGTCACCGTCCTCTCCTTCCCTCTCGGCGTCGGTCTAGGCGCTCACCCTCCTATCGCGCCCACAGATGCTCCAGAAGTTCCTTCTCCTCGGCGGTACGGCCTCTCGACCTATCCTCGCTGCCCTTTCCTCGTCGACATGCACTCACGGCTTGCACTCGCACAGACAACCCGTTCGACTGGGGCCAGGTCAACGCCCTCGCCGTGCGTCGGCTTCCGCGCCCTCTCCCTTCTCGCGACCTGAACTGACTAGCGTTCCTCGCTCCCTCGCAGAACGTCTTTGTCCCGCTCCTTGTCGACGCTCGCGCCGCGTTCGACAACCTCGATGGCTGGGCGCGCGCCGACCAGACGACCGCCGAGGCGATCAAGAACGCCCACACGCTGTGGAAGTACGAGCAGGAGCAGGAGCGCGAGCGCCGCAAGAAGATCAAGGCGTCGGCTCCTCGCCACGGCCCAGTCGAGACGGGCAGCTTCGACATCGACTTTTCCAAGGTCGGCTCGTCGTCGCGCCGCAGCAGCCTCAACCTCGTCAAGCGTCGCTCTCGCCTTGCCGCCGGCTACGAGGAGGACGACGACCACCACCGTCGCCACTCGCCGTCCGCCTCTCACCGGCGTACGTCGGCCGTGCAGCACGATGACGGCCTCGAGGAGGACCTCGTCAGCCCGTTCTCGCGCACGAGGCGCACGACGGCCGCCCCATCGTCTCGCCGGCGCTCGTCGCACGAGCCCCTCGACGGCGACTCGCCCCCTCCTCCCTCCTCTCGCCGCCGTCACGAGCCGACTTCCCCCTCCTCTCCTGACGACAAGCCTGCTCACGGGCTCTACCGCTCTCACCACGACCCGGACCTCACCGCCCTCCCGCCCCTCCTCGCGAGCGACCTCTCGCCGCCGAGCCCCGAGGTGGCGCGGCGCAAGGTCGCCTGGGCCCCGTCGCCGTCGCCGCACGTGCGTCAGAGCAGGATGGAACCGTCGTCGAGAGTGGAGGAGTCGGAGGACCAGCGCCGTGGGCGGTCGAAGACGAGGGGCGAGGGGAGGAGCTCGAGGTGAGCCGCCGGGTGCGAGCGCGGCCGAGGGATCCGCCAAAAACCTGTAGCTATTCTCCCTGTGCACATGAAGACGCAAAAAACAGTTCCACCGCTTCGTTGCAGGTCGCGAGAGAAGCCTCGAAAGCCTCGGAGCGCGACTCGGAGGCGACAGCGACGACGAGGACGAGGACGAGCCGGTCGCCTCGCTGCTCTCGGCTGCCGCGGTCGAGCCACGTCCAGGCATTGCTGCTTGAGCTACTCGCTCCGTCGCGCTCGAACCCCAGCACGCCAAGCTCGCCCTCGACCGCTCCTCGAGCTCCTCCTCCCACCACGCCGCCCACGTCTGCTACGAGCACCGCCTCGCTCGTGGCGGCCGCCAGAGCCAGCCGGCGATCGCGGTCACTCGCGTCTCCACGACGGACGCTTGCTCCTGTCCGTCAGACGGCGCGTGCAGCCCGGGCCGACTCCGCGGACCCCCACGGCCGCCGGGAGGAGGCCAGCTCCCTCAGCGCTCTCTCTGCTTCCGCTCTGCAGCTGTTCGAGGCTCGCTCGAGGCCTCAAGATGTGGGCTGCGCAGAAGGTGCGCCCCCCTTTCACACCCTCTCGCGACACCTCGCCGCTGACCCCCCTTCGTCGCCGACGCGCAGGCCTTCGACACCGCCTGCTCTGGCGGGCTCGACGTTGTACGTCGTTGTCGCTGCCCTGCAGAAGCGCGAGACTGACGCCTCGACGACTCGCAGAACCAGTACTGCAACACCGCCGCCGAGACTTGCTGCGGTGCGTCCGCCCTGTCCTCCCTTCCTCCTCTCCCGCCTCCTCGACGCGCCATCCTGACTCTGAGCGGCCAGGTCTCTGCAACGTCGTGCCCATCTCGGGACCGGGCACCATCCTCGCGTGCGTCGAAAAGGCGCCCGTGCGCTTTCTTCTGCCGTCGTGCAACGTGTCCTGACCTCTCTCGACGCGCAGCAACCTCCTTGGCACGCTCCTCAACATGGTCTTTGCGCTGCGCTTCCGCAGCGAGACGCCGTACACTTTATTCTTCCAAATGATCGTGAACGATTTTGCCGTCATTTCGCTCGTCGACCGGGCCTTTCAGGTGCGTCTCTCTCTCTCTCTCTCTCTCTCTCTCGTCCGCCGACGTCGTACTGACTCTTTGAGCACGCAGGGAAAGAACCGCATGAGCCTGTGGCACTACTGCATGGTGCCGCTCTCGGCGTGCTCGATCGTGCCCATCATCGTCGCCTGCTCGACTGCGCGCCTCAAGTATCTGGTCCGTCGTCCTCCTTCGACTCCTTGCCAAACCCTTCTGACGCTCTCTTGTGTCCGCAGCACAACCTGTCGACTGCGGCCGCCGTCAAGATCTCGTACGGCCAGATGCCGCTCATCGCCGAGGCGCCCGTTCCTGCCGAGCTCCTCGAGAGTCGTCACTCGCACACGTCGCACTCGCTCAGCAAGGCGTTGAAGAAGCGAGTGCGTCCGACTCGCCCTCTGCACGTTCCGGATTGCCTCGGACTGACAAGCTCGCGTCCTCGCAGGACCAGCACTCGCGGCCGCAGATGCACCGCCGCGCGCCCTCGGTCGAGTCGGCAGACCCGAGCGCCTACCAGAAGTTGAACCAGTACCTCGCGATCACGGTCCTGTGGGCCACGCTCGTCCACATCGTCGTCTACGCCGGCACCTTCATCGGCGTCTTTGGTGCGTCCGCCCTTTCCTCCTCCTTCTCCTCGCCCACCGTTGCGCACTCGCCTGACTGACTCGAAGCAACTCTCACAGGCTTCATCGACAACACGTGGCAGTCGTCCTGCATCGACAAGTACGGGCTCAACCAGTGGAGGATCGCCATGGGCGCCTTTGCGGCCGTCATGCTCGTCGTCGCACTCGCCTTCTGGTTCTGCCTGTTCATGGCCATGGACGTCAAGTTTCGCAAGCGCAAGCGACTCGTCGACGGCCTCGAGATGTGCGTAGCCCCCTTTTCGCATCGGCGGTTAGTCCTCGCGCGAGGTCGTCACTGACTCGGGCTCTTCCCGCAGGTTCATCGCCTCCCTGTCGGCCGTCTTCCACCTTACGGCTCTGCGCAACTACTTCATGCCTCGCGGCGACTACTGGCTGCAGAAGAGGAGGAAGGAGACGCTCCGCTGGGTCATCTGTACGTCCCCTCGCCCCGCGCTCGAGCCTCTCGAGCCTCCTCTCTCTCTCGAGCCTCTCGAGCCTCGTCTCTCTCTCTCTCTCGCTTCTCGAGCCTCCTCTGACGCTCCTCTCCTGCGCAGCGTTTGCCGCGTACCTCTTATGGGCCATCCCTTACTCTATCATCTACGTCAAGGCCGGCAACGACTTTATTCTTCCCGGGCTCAATACCTGGCCGTACGGTGCGTCTCGCCTCGTCTCTCGAATTCGTTGTCCTCGGGCACTTACTCTTCACTCGTCGCCGTCGAGGACAGAGCAAATCGCCGGCGCGTTCGTGCGTCCTGCCGCTTCCCTGACCCTCCTCTTTGAGACGTCGCCTGACCTCTTTCTTGACGCCTGCAGAGCCTCCTCACGCCGATCTGCATCGTCGCTCGGGCGTTCGTCAACGAGCGCGACGGCTATGACGGCAAGAACAAGGCGATCGAGGACGCCCGCATCGCGCGCGCCGAGTTCGTCAAGTCCCGCGACGAGTTCGACGACAAGAACGCCTCCGGCCCTCGCTCGTCCTCTCGGAAACCCAGTCATTCATCTCCCGCTCGTCACGCCTCCTCCCTGTCGCCCACCCGCTCGTCGATCCGCCTGCACCACCGCCGCAACAGGTCGCCCGGCTCGGACGACGTCATGATGTCGGGGGCGCTCGGCGAGGACGAGGCGCCGTACGAGAGCCCGCACACAAGTACTCTCGACGGCCACGACGGCCAACCCGGCCGCGGTCCGCGCCACGACACGCTGCCCTCGTCCGAGCGCGACGAGCGTCGTCGCCGTCACCGCCTGCAGCTCCATCACGGGCCCGCGCAGGCGAGCGTCAGCTCGCTCGGTGACGAGCTCGTGCCCCCGCCCCTCTTCTCGCCCCGCAACCGCTCGCCGCCGTCGCCCGTCTCGCCGCAAGCCGACCGGTCTGAGCGCTCGGTCCCACGCCGCACGGCGTCCGCGCACGAGGCGAGCGGCCGCGCCCGCCCCGAGCGCTCGGCGCGAGCTCACGAGTAGCTCGGCGAGGTCGACGGGCCGACGATGATTGCGTTCGAGCGCCAGGCGGAGAGGGGAAAGGGTTGGGCGGAGCGCATGCGCCTCGGTCGCTCTCAGTCGTCGCTCTCTTTGGTGCAAAGTCTGATATTCGTGCTCCTCGCGCGCATGTGCCAGAGCCAGAGAGCTACGAGCGAGAGCTGGGCGAGCACAAAGGGATTCCGCCAAGTCTGTCGCGCGAGACGAGACGAGCCGAGCGGCCGTGGGAGGCCTCGCCGTGCGCGCTCTGCAAGGGTGCGTTGGCTGGAGATCGATCCTTCGGGAGCCAGAGGTGCACAGTACAGCCTGGCCGAGCGCGAGGAGAGCGAGAGCGAGCCGTTCCTTGGATCGCTCGACACGGTTCGCGTGAGAGGCTCCTGCTCCCGACCACACCGCTCCGTTCTCGCTGGACGAGAGCTCACAGTGTGCCGACAAGCACACTGCGCCACTCCGCACCGCCAGCGGCCCCCGCACCACACCGCCTGCCCTCTTCCCTCGTCGCCTCGTCCTCATCGCTTCCCGCGACCAGCTCGCCGCCGCCATGGTCGGCGCACCCAACGGCGCTCGCCGCGAGTCGATGCTGCCTGCAGCAGGTCAGCAAGCGAGCACCATGGCCGTCAAAGTCGGTGCGTCCCTGTCCCTTGCGTCTGTCGTCCCCCCTCCCCTCCCCGCCTCTGTCGTCCCGAGCCGTGCTCCGCCCCTCCTGTGCCGCACGCGACCGATGGTCTACCGTGTGCACGACTGACACACTGCAAGCCCTGCAGTCGTCCGCATCCGACCGAGCACGACCGCCGACGGCGCCGCCAACCTGCCCGCCCGCTTCCAGCGCATCGCCGTTCACCCTCTCGGCACATCCAGCCTGCAAGCCGACAACCCCGCTCCCGGCGCAGGCGGCTCGGTCAACACGGCGGCGGCGGGCGCCGGCAAAGCCGCCAAGCAGACGTTCACCTACGACCGCGTCGTCGCGCCCGACGAGGGCCAGCTCGCCGTGTACGAGGCAGCGCAACCTCTCGTCGCCTCGTTCCTCGACGGCTACAACACGACGCTCCTCGCCTACGGCATGAGTAGCTCGGGCAAGTCGTACACGATGGGCACCGACATCGACGGCGCCTCGACCGACCCGGACCGCCAGGGCCTCACGCCTCGCGCCGTCGCCGACATCTTCGACCGCCTGTCGGCCCTCCAGCGCGACTCGCGAGGCGGCTTCTCGTTCGACGCCAAGGTGTCGTACCTCGAGATCTACAACGAGGACCTCATCGACCTCCTCGCCGGCGGCGCCGACGTCCGCCCGACGGTGCAGATCCGCGAGGACAAGGGCGGCCAGATCCTGCTCCAGGGCATCCGCGAGGTCAAGGTGTCGAGCGCGGCCCACGTCATGGACCTCCTCGCGCAGGGCTCGACGCTGCGGCAGACGGGCGCGACCGACATGAACGCCCAGAGCTCCCGCTCGCACGCCATCTTTTCCCTCACCGTCACCCGGCGCAAGTGGACCGGCCCAGGTCCTCCTCCCTCGGCCCCGTCGACCCCGTCCTCGCCCCAGAACCGCCGCATGTCGGCTCTGCCTCGCATGTCGAGCCCGGCACCACCCGGTCGCGCCGGCACGCCCACCGGCGACCGCCCCGCCAGCCGGTTCGGCCTGCGCCCAACGAGCTCGCTCGGCCGTCCCAGCACGCCGAGCACCGCGTCGAGCGACGACGTCGAGGGCAGCTGGACCGTGACGACGTCCAAGCTGCACTTTGTCGACCTCGCCGGCTCGGAACGGCTAAAGAGGACGGCGGCGGCAGGTGACCGGGCCAAGGTGCGCCCCTGTCTCTCTCTCTCTCTTCCCGTCGGCGAACCCGTCATCCTCGCGCCGACACTGACCATGTCGCGCACCCTGCAGGAGGGCATCTCGATCAACGCCGGCCTGTCGGCGCTCGGCAACGTCATCAGCGCGCTCGGCGACCCGTCCAAGAAGGCGACCCACGTCCCGTACCGCGACTCGAAGCTCACGCGTTTCCTGCAAGACTCGCTCGGCGGCAACGCCCGCACGATGATGGTCGCCTGCGTCAGCCCTGTCGAGCTCAACCTCGCCGAGACGCTCAACACGCTCCGGTACGCCAACCGCGCGCGCAACATCAAGAACCGCGCCGAGGTCAACGAGGTCGAGCAGGGCTGGGACGACGTCGAGTACCTTCAGCGCACGATCGTCAAGTTGCGCGGCGAGCTGTCGGCCATCAAGGCCGGCGACGGCGCCGCGCTCGCCCGTCGCAGCCTCGACCTGTCGTCGGCGCCAGCAGAAGCCGAGCTGCAGCAGAAGATCGCGCACCTCACGGCCGAGCTCGCCGTTGCACAAGCCGCCGCCCCGAGCAGCCCGACGACGCCGACCGCGACCGCGCCCCTCTCGCGCGACCAGTTCGCCGCCGCCGTCGAGCCCATCGTCGAAGAGTACGAGCGTTCCCTGTCGGCGCTCGAGAGCCAGCTCGCGCTCACTCGGGCCGCGCTCGGCCACTCGGACGAGGAGATGCGCGAGCTCGAGGCCCGCATCGGCGAGGAGCAGCACGCCAACGAGGCCAACCTCGCCCTCGTCGACGAGTTGCGCCTGCGCGTCGCCAAGCTGTCCGAGCGCGAGGAGACGACCGAGGCGTACGTGCGCGACCTCGAGGCGCGCCTGCGCGACGTCGACGACGCCGACGAGTCGCACGGCGCAGCTGTCGGCGCCTTGCGCAAGGAGCTCGCCCGCAACCGCGAGCAGGCGGCGGCGACCGAGCTCCACGTCCAGGAGCTCGAGGGGCGCCTCGCCTCGGCCGAGGAGGGCAACGCCGCCCTGCGGCGCCAGATCGAGATCCTCGAGCGCGACGTCGCCCACCGCGAGGAGTCGCACCGCGACCTCGAGGCTCGCGTGCAGCTCCTCGACAGCTCGGCCGACAGCAAGAAGCTCCTCGCCGAGATCGACGACAAGGACCGCCGTCTGCTCGACCTCGAGCGCGAGCTCGACGCCGTCAAGGTCCAAGCCGGCACGGCGACCGACGAGGCGTCGCGGTTGCACAAGCTTGCGCAGGACGAGAAGGCGCTCAAGGAGGAGCTCGAGAGCCGCGTCCGCACGCTCGAGAACGGCCAGGCGCGCAACCTCGTCGCGACGCCGCCACGCACGCCCGCCATGCGCTCGAGCGACGCGTCGTCGCTCGCCCCACCCGACCTCGACGCCGTCGCTGCCGCAGCATCCGCGACCGACGAGCAGGCGGCCGTCGTCGACGCGCTCCGCAAGCAGGTCGCCCAGCTCCAGCACGCCCGTGACGAGACGACGAGCGAGCTCGACTCGGCCAAGGCCAAGTACGCCGAGTCGCTGCGCGAGATCGACGACCTCAACGCGCAAGTGCAGGAGGCCCGCCTCTTGCGGTCGCAGGCGTCGGCGTCCGACCTGAGCGACGCGGGCCTGTCGCCCTCGTCGTCGCGGTTCGCCGGTCCTCGGCGAGTCGGCGGGCAGGACGACGACGAGGACGAGGACGAGGTCGAGGAGCTCGCGTCGTCGTCCGTCGTCGGCGGCAAGAACGGCTCGTCAGCGGCGCGCCGAGCGACGGGCCCGCGCACGCCGCACGCGCGCCGGAGCATGCCGCTGTCGCCGCAGCATCGGCTGTCTTTTCTCGGCCGCGGACAGGGAGCTGTGTCGCCTGCGCATTTGCGCTCGGCTTCACTCTCGCAGGAGCTGTCCTCGGCGGCGTCATCGCAAACCTCCTGCCCGACGATTCCCCAACCCGTGTCGCCCTCGCCGAGCTCGCACTCTCGACGCGAGAGCTTCTTCGCCCCGTCGTCGACCTCGTCGACGAGCAACGGCGTCGGCGACCGGAGCTATGAGCAGATGAAGAGCGAGGTGCTCAAGCTCCAGGCGGCCCTCGACCAACGCGACGCCGAGATCTCGGACCTCGAGGCGACCGTCCAGCACTTCCGCTCGCCGTTCGCCTCGTCTGCGCCCTCGCCCTCGGGCGACCGCTCCTTCCCTTCCTTCCCCGTCATCACCGAGCGACCGGCGACCCCACCTCCTCTCCCTGCCTCGTCCGACGCCGACCTCCTCCTGTCGCCGCACACGCGCTCCCACTTTGACGCCCTGCGAGCGTCCGTCGGCGGCGCCGATCCCGCGACGGTCGGCCTCGGCCTGTCGACCGCACCCGACGACGCCGCCCTCACGGCCTCTCGCCTCGACGACCTCATGCGCTCGATGGCGCAGAAGGAGTCGGCGCACCGCGATGCTGTCGACGTCCTCGAGGGCGAGCTCGCTCAGCTGCGGCGCCAGCACGACGAGCTCGTCGTCCTGTCCAAGACGCAGGTCGAGAACATGTCGGCCGAGATTGAGCAGCTCCGGCGCGAGCTCGACGAGCGGCCAGCCCGAGGCGCTCTCGAGGTCGAGATGGAGAAGCTGCGGGACGACGCGAGGGTCAAGGCGGACGAGCTGGCGGCGGCGAGGACGGCGCACGAGGACGAGCTCGGCCAGGTCAAGGCGGCCCTCATGGACGGCGCAGCCGGTGCGTCCCAGCCTCGTTCTGACTGTCCGTCTAGCGAATACTGACCCGGCCAACCCCTGTATCGCAGAGCACCAACGCGCCCTCGAGTCGACGCTCGGCGACCACTCGGCCACGATCGACAGCCTGCGGGCCGACCACGCGGCCGCACTCGGCTCCTTGCGCGTCGAGCACGTCGTTGCTCTCGAGCGAGCAGTTCTCGACCGCGATGAGGCGGTCCGCTCGTCGCTCGGCGAGGCCTCCTCGGTCGAGCACGATCGGCTGCGCTCGGAGCTCGCCGTCACGCTCAAAGAGCGCGGCAGCGCCCATGCCGCCGAGGTCGCGGCACTTCGTGCGTCGCACGAGGCGGCGCTCGAGCAGGTCGCGGCCGGCGCGGCCGAGTCGGCCGAGCGAGAGCGGGCGCAGGTCGTCGCCGCCCATGCCGCCGATCTCGACGCCCTGCGCTCCTCCCTCGCCTCGAGCTCGGCGGCCGAGCTCGACCGCCTCCGCACTGAGCACTCGAGTGCTCTCCAGCAGCGAGCGCTCGCCCATGCCGCCGGGCTCGACGAGCTGCGGAACTCGCTCGGCGAGTCGGCGTCCGCAGCACTTGACGGCGTCCGCGCCGAGCATGCCGCCGCGCTCGACACGCGCGCCGCAGTTCACGCCGACGAGCTCGCCGCCCTGCGCACCACGCACGGCGCAGCGCTCGCGGCTGCCTCGGAGAACGCCCTCGAGGTGACCGAGCGGGCTCGTGTCGAGCTCGTCGCCGCGCACGTCGCCGAGATCGAGGCGCTGCGCACCTCGCACGTCCACGAGCTCGCAGCGCGTGCAAGCGGCGGAGCCGAGGAGGTCGAGCTCGCGCTGTCGAGCCTCGCCGCTCGTCACGATGGAGCGCTCGAGGCGCTCAAGCGCGAGCACGCCGAGGCGCTCGAGCGGGCGCGGTCCGAGACGGCCGAGCAGGCGCAGGCGGAGCTTGATGCTGTCAAGAGCCGGCACGAGCAGGAGCTGTCGGCCGTTCGAGCGAGCCTCGGCGACGAGCGCGAGCAGGCCATGTCGGCCCTCAAGGAGGAGCACGAGAAGGCGCTCGCCGATCTTCAGCAGGTGCGCCCCACGCCCTCTTCTCTTCTCTCGTCGTCGACTCGTGCCTGACGTACTTGATCCTGCAGCTCCACGCCTCGACGACCGACGACCTTCGCTCCACCCTGTCCGCCGAGCACGCCTCCCTCCTCGCCTCGACGCAGCAAGAGCACGCCGACGCGTTCGACCTACTTCGTCGCGAGCACGGCACGTCGCTCGAGCAGCGTCAAGCCGAGCACGTCGCCGCTTTCTCGGCGCTCGAGCACCTGCACGCCGACAAGCTCGAGAAGGCCGTCCAGGACGAGCGAGCGAGGCTCGTCGTCGAGCACGAGCAGGCGTCCGAGGCGCTCAAGGCGCAACACGCCGAGGCGGTCGAGCAGGTGCAGGCGGCGGCCGCGAGCGAGCGCGCTGCTCTGCAGGCGCGGCACGCCCAGGAGGTCGAGGCGGCCGAGTCAGCGGCGGCCTCTTTGCGAGTCGAGCACGATCGCGCGGTCGACGCTGCCCAGCAGAGCCACGTCGCCGACCTCGACGAGCTCAAGGCCGCCTTGTCGTCCGAGCACGCTTCGGCGGTCGAGCGGCTCGGAGGCGAGCACGCGGCGGCGCTCGACGCCTTGCGCGACGAGCACGTTCGCGCCGTCGCCTCGCTCCGCGACGAGCACGCACGCGCGATCGACTCGCTGCACGTCGAGCACGCCGGCGTCGTCGACCAGGCGTCGACCCGGGACCAGGACGCCGTCGTCGCCCTCGAGGTCGACCGCGACGCGCTCAAGCAGGCCCACGAGGAGCTCGAGGTCGCCCTCTCGGCCACTCGCGACGAGCTCGTATCGGCCAAGGAGAGCCTGTCGATCGTCGTCGCCGAGCGCGACGGCCTGTCGCAGCGCCTCGACAAGCTCGCGGCGCAGCACGCCAACTTTGTCGCCGACCACGCCAAGGAGGTCAACTCGCTGCGCCAGACGCTCAAGGTCCAGCAGCACGCTCCCTCGACCTCGGCGTCGTCGTCTGGCGACCTGCAGGAGGCGCTCGCGGCGCTGTCGTCGGTCGAGCAGGCGCACGACGAGGACGAGCGACACGCCGCCGTCGAGCAAGCTCGCGCCGCCGCCTCTCGCCTCGACACCGCCCTCGCCCAAGCTCGCCAGGAGCGCGACGGGCTGTCGACCAAGCTCGCGCGCATGTCGCTCTCGTCGGCGTCGGCCGCTCCGCTCGGACTCGGCCTGCGAGCCCAATCACCGCCTGTCGGGCCCGCCGCTCCGCCGGTGGACGCCTTTTCGGCGCTCTCGAGTCGCGCCAAGTCGCCGACGGGCGAGCTCGACCGCGCCACGTCGCCGCCGCTGCGCAACGAGCGCTTCCTCAGCAACGGCTCGACCTTTAGCCTCAAGGCGCCGCCGCCCACCCCGCCGCCGACCGTCCCTCCTCCACCTGCGCCGCACCCTACCGCACCTCTCCCGCCGCTGCCGCAAGAGTCGCCGAGTCGGACGGTCGGCCGGCGTGCGTCGAACTCGTCCGTCACGGCGTCCACCTCGCCCGAGCAACGGCGTGGCTCGCTCGGGCCCGACCCGTCGGCGGCGGCGGCCCAGGCGCACGCGCAGGCGACGCTCGACGCGGCGCGTGCCCTCAAGGAGCAGCACGAGCGGCTCAAGCAGCGCCTCGCACAGCGCGACGCCGAGTACCAGTCGCAGGTGGACCTCGTCAACACGCTCGAGTCGGCGCTCAACGACTCGGAGCGCAACCTGCGCAAGGCGCGGCTCCAGTCGAACGAGTATGCGCGCGAGCGGGACCAGCTCAAGGAGCAGGCCGACCGGCTGCGGCTCGAGGCGCAGGACAACCACTCGACGAGCGAGTCGTACCGCCAGAGCGTGATCGACATGGAGGAGCGCCTGCAGGAGCAGCGCAACCGCGAGCAGAGGGCCGAGCGCGCGAGGCTGGACCTTGAGGCGCGCATGGCCGAGGTCAACAAGCGCAAGAGCAAGTGTGCGTCGTCGTCTTCCTCCCTCTCTCTCCCCTGGAACCCCCCACTGACCTCTCTCCCGTCGACGCAGTCGCCTGCTTCTAGACCGTCGTCACTCGTTCGACCCTACCCCTGCATCATCCCCTCGCACTCGCAAAGATACCCCGTCGGCGTCGTCGTCGTCGTCGTCGCCAGCGCTCGTTCCCCTTCTCATGTCTCTCTCTCTCTCCCGAGTTGTTATCGCGTCGGCCGGTGTTGTAGTGACGCTGCACTTGTGATTTGTTTCAGAGAGCGTGTGCTCCTCTGCGCCGGAAGCAGCGAGAGCGGCGAGACGGGGAGCGTGGCTCGCTCGATCTCGAAGGTCGACGCGGAGCTCGCTTGGCCCCCCTCGAGCGGTGCACGATGCAGGGCTACGCTGCGCCTGGACCACACCAACAGCAGCAACAGCACCAGCAGCAGTACCAGCACCAGCAGCAGCAGTACGCGCCGCAGCCACCTCAGCAGCAGCACGCCGCCTTCTTCCCTCAAGGATCGCCCTCGACCTCGACCGGCTACAGCGCCTCGCAGGGCATGCCGTCCTACTACGGCCAGCAGCAGCAGCAGCAGCAGCAGTACCAGCAACAGCCCCAGCAGCACCCGGACCAGTCGCTTGGCCAGCCTCGAGGTCCGTCGCCTCCACTTCTCCGCCCCTCCGCCCGCCCGCTCACACTCGCTCGTGCACCCGCGCAGACTCGACCGCCGGCCCGAGTCGCACTGCAGCTCAGCACCGCCGCGACACGTCCTACACCGCCGCCGGCAACGCGGCTCAATCGTCCAGCTCTGGCGCGGGACAAGGGTCCGGCGCCGCAACTCGCCATCCCGCCGCGCCGTACCAGCGTCCAGAAGGCGCCGTCCACAACGTCAAGGCGAGCTCGACCACGAGCCTGTTCACGACCCGCAAGAACTGGAGCGAGCACCTCCTCGAGGAACTCCAGGTGTGTCTCTCTCTCCCCCGCCTCTCTCTCCCTCCCTCGAGCCAGCCCTGACAGCCCCACCTCCCACAGGACTTCATGCACGTCCTGTCGCCCGAGGGTAACTTCATCTTTGCGTCGACCTCGGCCCAGGAGCTCGTCGGCTACGCGCCCGAGGAGCTCTTCACCCAGAGCATCTTCGACTTTATCCACCCGGACGACGTTCAGTCGTTCCGCCGCGACTTTGACCTGTCATGTCGCACGGGCGACACGCTCACCCTGTATTACCGCTTCAAGGCCAAGGACACGTCGGGCAACGACGACGTGCGCTACGTCCTGTTCGAGGTGACGGGCCACCCGTACTACGAGGGCAGCGGCGCACGCGTCGCCGGCAACACCGAGGCGCCCGCGCCCCAGGTCCTCGCGCGCGACCGACCCGCCAAGGCCTTCTTCGCCATGGCGCGCCCGTACCCGAGCAAGAACCAGGCCATGCTCGACTCGTTCCTCGAGCTCAAGTTCGAGAACGAGCGCCTCCGCCAGGAGCTCCTCGCCATGTACAAGGAGGTCGAGGGCGACGGCTCGAGCGGCGGTGCGTCGTCTCTCTCTCTCTCTCTATTCCGCCCCAGGACCGCCACTCATGCATTTTCTCTTTCGCGCGCAGGCTTCCCGTACGGCCAGCCGGGCATGTACCGCGCCGACTCGTTCGACGCCGGTGCGCGCACCGTCATCGACCCGGCGACGGGCCTCGTCCAGACGCAGACGCTCATCCCCTCGACGAGCAACACGTACGGCGCGCTCGGGATCGGCATCTCGGCCAACGGGACCAAGGGCGACGGCACGGGCGAGAAGAAGAAGAAGGTGCGCCCTCGCTCTCTCTTTCTCGGCGTTAGGGCTTCCTGCAGCGAGACTAACTCTGCTCTTTGCCGCTCTGCAGAAGGCGCGTGTCGAGGAGGGCGAGTTCGTCTGCCGCGACTGGTGCGTCCACCTCTCTCTCTCCCTCGCCTTCTCTCGCCGAGCCGCATTCTGACTTGCTCAATGTCCTTCTGCAGCGGCACGGTCGAGTCGCCCGAATGGCGCAAGGGTCCCGACGGCCCCAAGAGCTTGTGCAACGCCTGCGGTCCGCCCTCGTCCTCTCCTCATCTCGCCTCTCTCGGGCGGTCGCTCACTCAGGCTCGTTCCTCGTGCAGGTCTCCGCTACGCCAAGCTCGTCTCGAAGACGAAGAAGGAGGCGCGCGAGAAGGCGGCGCAGGCGGCCAAGTGAGGGCCCGCGGTCCTCCACCACCCTGTCTTCCTCGTTCCCGGTCCTCTCTTCTCGCCTCGTCTCGTCTCCCGCACACACAGTATACACGCCTGTCTCGCCCCCCCCACCTGTGTACATACCCTTGTCCCATACGCACCCTCGTGATCCCCCTTCCGCCCTGGTACACCCACGCTTCGGTCGTCCTCAGTCCCGCCTCCCTTTGTCGCCTGTAACACTGGGTCTCGTCGCTTTCCTGCACTCTCTCTCTCTCTCGTTGCGCATGCCTGAGAGAGAACGACAGAGTGGTACAACAGAGAGGACGACGACGGCTACGACAGAGAGAGAACGAGGAGCTCACAAGGCCTGGAAGTTGAGGTGGAGGAGCCTCGCCCTGCGCTCGGCCTCGTCCTCGCGCTTCTCGCGCACGTGCAGGACGACGACGACCACGCCGAGCGCGATGATGGCTCCGACGAGGACGACGCTGACCCAGGGGATCCAGTCGCCGGGTCTGAGGAACATCATCCTCGTCCACTCGTCCGGCCCGCCGCCGCCGCCCGCCGAGTCCTCCTGGTGCGGCATGACGAGGAGCTGCGAGTTGGGAATGAGACCCTCGATGTTGAGCCAATGCTGCGGCTGGTGCCGCGTCGAACCGAGGAAGAGGTTCTCGACGTAGTTGTTGGTGCGCCCGAGGCCAAAGTACGAGTAGGGCGTGAGGAGCGACGCGTAGGTCGACTGGGCGAGCTGGCCGTCTGCGAGATCGAGGGCGAGGGCGTCAGAGAGAGACACTGGGAGAAAGAGAAAGAGAGAGAGCGAGACGCACACTGTGTGCTGCGGCGAGCGCCGGTCGGGTCGAGGACGGTGAACTTGAACGACGCGCCCGAGTAGCTCGCGCCGAACGGCTGCGCAACGAGGAACGAGTCACTGACATGCTCGTGCGCAACGAGGAGAGAGCTGAGGACGCACCCTGTACCGCTTCTCGCCCGATTCTTGCGGCTCGCACCACCCAGGGCACGCGCCGTTGAGCACTGCGCGCACGCTCGAGGCGGGTCAGGTCGCGCTCGTCGTGCTTTCGAGTCGAGAGAGAGAGAGAGAGAGAGAAGACGCACTCTCGGCCTTGAGGAAGAAAGCGTCGTGGAAGTAGTTGTTCTTGATGAAGACGGGCGTGCGAGCCGCGCCCGAGTTGCCGAGGCGCTGCACGAGGATGTCGAGCGAGCCCTGTGTGACATGTATCGACGAGTCAGAGAACTTTTGATGGCGGAAAGGAAGGAGAGGAAGAGGGGACGCACATCGTCGTCGACGTCGAACCAGCTGACGCTCTCGACGTCCGTGATCTTGTCGAGCGCCTCGGCTCCCTCGCTCAGGACCCTGAACGCCCTCCTTTTCCTCGCCACCTCGGCGTCGGTGCACGACCCGCTCTCGCACGGGCGGCTCTGGAGGATGTGCGCGCGGCGGTCGTGGCCCTTGGTCGTGACGACGAGCAGGTCCGGGTACCCGTCGATGTTGTAGTCGCCGACCTGGGCCGCGATCGGGTACTCGCCGCGGTACGCCGTCGAGTGCACGACGAGCTCGTGCCCTGGCAGGAGCGCCGACAGCGGGATCGTCGTCATCGAGGCGGACGAGTCGGACGACGACGACGGCGACAGGTCGAACGAGAAGTGCGGGTCGGCGACGCACAGCGCCTCGGGGTCGCGGCACGCCTCGTGGTCCGGCACAGACGAGTCGCACAGCGGAATCTGGGAGTTGTAGGCGATCTGGAGCGCGCAGTGCCGGGGCGAGGTACACGACGAGATGACCATGTCGATCGTGCCGTCGCGGTCTGTGCGAGGGTGCGACGACGTGAGCAGCTGCTCCTCGAGGAGGATGAGGAGAAGAAGAGAGGAAGAGAGACGCACCCATGTCGGCGAACCCGACGCTCTTGGTCCCCTTGGGCAGTTTGCCCTCTCGCGCAAACTCGAACGCGCCCTTCTTGTTGAGCCAGATCTGGTACGACAGGTGCTCGACATCGTCGCCGTCCTGGCACATGAAGAAGAGGTCGGCGAGGCAGTCGCCGTCGAGGTCGATAAAGGCGTTGAAGTGCGGGTTGGGGAATCGGCAGGTGAAGGACCCGGTCGGCGACGACGAGACGTTGAGCGGGGCGTCCGAGCTGCGGCGCGATCAAGAGCGAGTCAGTCAAAGACTCACGAGAGTCAAGGAGGAAGAAGAGGGACGCACAGCTCAAAGATGGCCGAGCGATTCGACTGGTTCCACGCGTTCTTCCACAGCTGCGGCGTCTTGGACCCGGCGGGGAAGCCGAGCAGGTCGGTGCGCAAGGTGCCCGTCGCGTCAAGCGGCATCGGCTGAGCGAGGACGGACGAGTCGACGTGTTGAGGCTCGCCTGCGTGCGGGCGAGAAGGTTAGGGCTCTGAGAGGAAGGAGGACGAGAAGAGCGAGGGCGACGGACCAAAGGTGCCGTTGGCGTGCTGGAGGTAGACGCGCATGTCGATGTCGTCGTCGCTGCCCCACCAGCCGCCCGGGTTGGAGCCGCCCATGACGAGGAGGTCGACGCGGCCGTCGTAGTTGAAGTCGCCCGGGACGACGTTGGTGACGACGAGGTCGCTCGAGGTGCGGATGCGGGCGTGTTCCTGCTCGATCCAGGTGTACTTGTGGCGGTCCCACGTGAAGGACGAGAGGGTGCGCTGGTCTGCGCCGAGGTGGACGAGGTCGACGAGGCCGTCGCCGTTGAGGTCGGCGAAAGCGGCGACGATGCCGTTCGAGGGGAGGCCGAGTGGGCCTGCGTCGATGAGCTTCTCGTCGACGTAGCGGTGGTCGACGCCTGGGAACCACGCGGCTGCTTGAGCATGTCGGAGCCACAGGAGGGCGACGACGCAGAGCGACCAGAGCATGGTGGCCCGGACGACGCGGTGCGCGAGTCGGGGGAACACGGTGTGGACGTGGCTGTGGTGAGAGTAGGCTCGGCGAGCACCTGGCCGATGCAGCTCGAGCTGGCGAGCGAGCTTGAGTGGTGCAACAGCGAGAGCAGCAGTCGGCCCCTCGTCCTCGAGCTCCTCCCTCGTCTCGCTCGCTGCTCTGGGTCGTCGAGCTTGTCCTAGATCGGTTCTCTCTGGGCTCGCAAGTGCGTCCACCTTTTCCGCGTCCCGCCCTCGTGCCTTCCTCCCCCTCCCCCTCCCCCTCCTCCTTCCGCCTGGTGATGAGGACTCGACAGCTCGTCACCGCCGCAGGACCGCACCCAAGCCCCGCCGAGACACTCCAAGAGTACCTCAGAGCGCAGGGCTGACCTCTCGTCCCCGCAACAGCATGTCCTTCTTCGCCAAGTTCCTCACGGGCAGTCTCGTCGGCGGCGGGTCCGTCCCTCTCTCCCTTGCGCTTCGTCCAGCGCCCCGAGCTGACTGGCTCCAATTCTTGCGCAGCCTCACCTTGTACTACCAGAACGAGATCCGCCGTACGAGCGCCTCGCTCTCGTCCGACTTGCGCCATCTCTCGGACCAGCTCGTGCGCGCCGTTCCCGTCGCACAGCCGAGCGTCGCCCCGCCGGTCGCCCAGGGCCCCGTCATCCCGCAACGGCTCCCCTTCACCGAGGAGCTCAAGGCCCGGGTCCGTCCACCCTCGCTCTCTCTCGCCGTCGAGCGCTCTCGTCCGACCCGAGCTGACCTTGTCCTTTGCGTCGACAGTGGAACGAGCAGCTCGGCAACCTGATCCACAGCGCCCAGGTGACCGACTGGTCGGCCGTCGCTGGCAACGCTTACTCGTCACTGCGGTCGACGCTCGCCGGCGCCGCCGACGCAGCAAAGGACGCCGCGCCGGCGACGGCAGGTGCAGGGGGGGTCGGTGCGGGAGTTGGCCCGAGCTTGAGCGGTGGGCAGGTGGGGCCGTCGACGCCCGAGACGCGGTATGGAGCGGGGCTGCCGGCAGAGAGGGAGGTCAAGGGCCCGAGGAGCGAGGCGACGGTGGACAAGGCGGTCGAGGGCAAGCCGCTCGCGGTCAAGGAGGGCAAGCGCTGGGTCTAGTCTTGCCGCAGATTTGCAACAAGCGTCTGTGCAAGGTGCAGCCGAGTCGAGCGACCGCACGAGAGTTGCACCGCCTCGCGCCTTCGTCCGCTGCCCTCCTCTCGCTCATCCGCATCGCTCAGCCGCCAGTGTACGCTCTCTGTACGCGCCAGGCCTCGTCCAGCTGTCGCCCACAAGCATCGCACGCCGTCCTGTCGCTCGCTCGCCCCGCCGTCCTCCTCATCGAGCACGAGCGACGACATGTCGAACGACACCGAGTGGACGCAGCTCCTCGCCTGGCTCGCCACCTTTCCAGGCCACGTCGATCCAGAAAAGCATGTCAAGCTCGTCCACAACGCCGGTCCGTCCCTCTCTCCCTCCCCTCTCCTCTCGCTTCCCCGCCCGTCCGGGCTGACCTTGCCCCTCGCCGCGCACACAGCTGGCCGAGGTCTTGTCGCTCGTGGAGACGCCAAGGTGCGCTCTAGTCGTCCTTTCGCACTCGCCGGTCCAGCCCTTGACGCTCGTTCCCACAGCCCAGCACCCTCCTCATCTCGATCCCTCATGCCGCCCTCCTCAACCTGCGCACGCTCCGACCGCTGTACCCGAAACCCTTCCACTCGCTCTCGGCCACCCAGCTCCTGTCGCTCCACCTCGCGCGCCAGTTCCGGCGACACCTGGCCCCGTCGTCGTCGTCTTCGCAGAAGCGCGAGCCGCACGACAAATGGTGGCCCTTCCTCGCGACGCTCCCGCGCCAGTTCGCCACAGTCCCGCTGTGGTGGGCCGTCCACAGACGCAGCGCCGAGTCGCTCGCGGCCGACTTCCCGCTCGACCCCGACGCGCGCTCGGGCGCCGGCGCCAAGGGCAAGGGCAAGGCGGGCCCGGTCGACCCGTCGCTCGCCGAGCTCGCGCACGACAGTGTCGAGGCGCGCCAGGCACGCAGGACGAGGGCGACGCGGTACGCAGAGCTGAGGGAGCTCATGCCGCACGGCGTGCGGCGCAGGGCGGTCGAGATTGAGCGGCGCTTTGCCGAGGACTGGGCGGCCGTCCGGCGGGTCTGGGTGCGTCCTCCTTCTCTCCCTCTCGCTCTCTCACTCTCGCCGTTGACCTCAGGACTGACTCGCGACACGCACGCAGAACGCGCACGGCGACGGCGTTGGCGGCGACTTTGGCGTGCTCGACTTTGCGCTCGGGTTCCTCAACGTCAACACGCGCTGCATCTGGTTCAACGTCGACCCGGGCAACAAGGACAACAACCTGACGCTGTGCCCGGTCATCGACATGATCAACCACGCGCCGCGGCGCATGACCAAGCCCGAGTCGCTCCTGTCGACCCTGTCGTTCTCGTCGCCGACCCACTCGTCGTCCGACCCGGCACTGCGAGACGGCGACGAGCTGTGCTTCTCGTACGGCCCGCACGAGGACGCCATGCTCCTCGCCGAGTACGGCTTCGTCGTCGGGCGCTCGAACGAGCACAACGCGGTCGAGATTGACCGGTTCGTCGAGGCGCTGTTTGACGCCCAGGGGCGCGAGGGCGAGCTCAAGCGGCAGGTGCTCGAGGACGAGGGCTACTGGGGGTGCGTCCACTTTCTCTGCCCCCGTTCTCTCCTGTGCGTCGCACTGACACTGCTCGACCCGCAGGGACATGACGCTCCAGTCCGGGCCCGATGACTCGGCGTCGGCGTCGTGGCGCGTCCTCGTCGCCTTGCGTCTCCTGCACCTGCGCCTCCCCTCGCACCTCGCCGCCTCGACGTCGCTGTCGCTGTCGCTGTCGGGGCACGACGCGCTCGCGCCGTGGCAGCACGTCGTGAGCGGCGCGGCCGAGCGCATCTCGGTCGGCAACGAGAAGGTGGTGCAGGGGACGCTGCGGGGCCTGTGTGGCGCCGTCGAGAAGGAGGCGCTCGCTGGGCTCGCGAGGTGCGCCGAGGTGAGGGCGAGGTGGGACAAGGAGGCGGCGGCGGCGGCGGCGGGCAAGAAGGAAGGCGGCGAGGAGGTCGACGAGAGCGGCGCCAGCCTGAGCATGCTCGAGACGGTGTGGCGCGAGGAGGCGCGGATTGCGAAAGCGGTTGGAGGGTCGTAGACGTGCTCGCAATAGACCTAGACGCCGTGCGCTGCTCGAGAGAAAGTCCGAGACCCAGCGCGTCTCGACGAGACGAGCCTTGTTGACGGCTCGCTCTCGCCACCTGTCGTGCACCGCTTGATGAGCCCAGGCCGCGCGCATCCGCTCGCACGCCGTGAAGCCGAGCTCGTGCAGGCCGCCATCCTCGCGTCAAAGGCCGACCCGGCGTCGTCTTCGTCCGCCTCCCCCTCATCAGCTCGCGGTCCCGTCGTCGGCCCACCAGCCCCGACCAAGTACGGCACGCTGCACGGCACGCTCGGAACATCCACCTCGACCGACTCGGCCGCCCTGTACCTCGCCCGCGCCGTTCACCACTCGAGCAGCGACGAGCGCATACTCACCCCGACCGTCCCCCACCTCGCCTCGTCCTCGACCGCCTCGCGCCGCACGCCCCAGGCCATCCTCCCTACCGATCCCTCCACCTACTCCGCACGCGCCTTCCCACCGCGCCTCCTCGTCGCCGACACCCCCGTCGCGTCCACCTCCGCCTCCGCCTCTGTCTCCGACCCCATCGTCTCCGTCTCGACCACCTCGGCGGCTCGCCCGACCATGGCCACCGACGCCATCTCCAACTTCTCGAGCGCCGGCAAGTGGGGCGAGAAGAATCCGCTCGCCGGCGCTAGCAGGGCGGCGCACAAGGCGCACCAGGACGACGAGCTCGTCGTGGGCGACAGCGACGGTGAAGGCGGCGGTGCGTCCCCGAATCTCTCAGTCCTCTCTCTATGAACGTATACTAACTCTTTCGCGGTTCTCGCAGGCTCGGCCTCGCTTCCCCTCTCGAGCGCCCCCAACCCGTTCGGCGCGCTCCCTCCCCTTCCCGGCGCTCCGCCCGCCTCCTCCTCGTCCCTGTCGTCCGCCGGCAACGACGACGCGCACCGCCTCGACTCGGCCCACATGTCGAGCGTGACGACGACCGACCCGATCGCCGCGACGAGCTCGACCGACCCGCGCGCCGCCGCCGCTCCTCCTGCGCCCGTCGCCAAGAAGCCGCACCCGCGCCCTCGCGGCGAGACGCTCACGGTCGAGATCCCCGAGCGCGCGCGCACCGTGTCCAAGGGCGACGGGCTCGCGTCGGCAAAGAAGAAGAAGCGCTCGGCGCCGCAGCAGGACGAGGGCGACGAGGCGAGGGCCGGGACGGACTACGACGAGGTCCTGCCAGTCGGAGGAGCGCGCAGGGGCGCCAAGAAGAAGGTCAAGACGGTCAGCCGCGCGATCGTCCAGTCGTCGGACGAGGACGAGGACGCCGCCGCCGCAGGTTCGTCGCGCCGCGAGCTCTCCTCGCCGGCCCCTGTCGCCGGTCCATCGACCAAGCGCGCTCGCTCCGCCTCGACCGCGTCCGCCGCCGCGCCTCGCTCGCGCAAGAAGAGCGTCGCCGTCTCGGAGGACGAGGACGGCGAGGCGGCGCTCCAGCGCGCGGTCGCCGAGCAAGCCGAGCGCGCCGAGGAGGGCGACAGCGACTTTGGCGGCGGCGGGCGCAAGAAGAAGGCCAAGCGGGCGGCCTCGGCGAGGAAGGACAGCGCGGGCGCGGCCAAGCAGAAGGGTGCGCCGAGGCGCAGGCCGACCGTCAAGCGCGACGCGGCGGCGCCTCCTGTCGTCACCGGCGGCGCCGAGGTCGAGTCGGCGGTCGACGAGGCGGTCAAGCCGTCGAGACGCCGCACGAGCAGCAGCAAGGCCAAGTCGGTCTCGGACGAGTTCGTCGACGACGACGCCGACCGGGTCGAGCCCGAGCCGCAGCACAAGGCCGCGCCCGCCGTCACGGCCGCAGCGCCCGTCGAGGTCGGCGACGACGAGGAGGACGGCGTCGTCGTCAGCAAGAAGCAGGCGCCGAAGCGCAAGCGCGCCATCGTCGACTCGGACGACTCGGGCGCCGACGACGGCCCTGCGCCCGCTCCCGCTCTCGCTCCTCCCGTCGTCGCCGAGCACGTCGCGTCGACGTCCAAGTCGAAGAAGGACAAAACCGCGTCCAAGCCGTCGAGGAAAAAGGCGACCGCCGTCCCCTCAACGCCCGACGTCTCGCCGCCGGCCAAGCGCGGTCGCCGCGCCGCCGCGACCAAGAACTCCTTCTGCCCGTCGTCCGAGGTCGAGCCCGAGGTCGACGCCGACGCCGGCGCGGCGAGCGACGCGACGTCGGCGATCCGGACCGAGGACGAGTCGGACGAGGACAGCGACGCCGGCGGCGATGTCGGCTCGGCGCCCGCCAAGGGCAAGGGCAAGGCCAAGGCCAAGGCGTCGTCGAAGAAGAAGGGCAAGGGCATCTCGGTCGCCGTCGAGGTCGAGCCCGTCGACGGCGGCGCCGGAGCGGGCGCGTCGTGCAAGCGTTCCGCAGGCGCCGGCACGTCGCGCTCGCCCGAGATCGAGCGACGTCGGTCCGCGTCGTTCGAGGCGCGCATCGCGGCCATGATGGCTGTCGCGGGCGGCTCGCCCGACAAGTCGCTCGTGGCCGTCAAGCCGGCGTCGAAGGGTGCGGCCGGGCCGGCTAGGGGCAAGGCCCCGGCCAAGGGCAAGGGCAGGGCGGCGGCGAGCAAGGAGGTGGGCATGGACGCCGACGACGAGGACGAGGACGACGAGGACGAGGAGAAGAAGGACGAGGAGCCGGCGCCACCTTCGAGCTCGGCGGACGCCAAGGTGCGCTCCCTTTCTCTCTTCCCTTCTCCTCTCCCTTCTCTTTTTCCCTTCTCTCGTCGTACTGCGTCGACGATCTCTCACACGCGACGGGCACTGACGACGTCTTGATCGCGCGCAGGAGAACGAGGACAAGGGCACGCCGGGTCCGTCGCGCACGACGTCGCTGTCGCGCGTCAACGCCGCCGTCGGGACGCCTCTGCAGCAGCGTAGCCGCTCCATGTCGGGCACGCCGGGCGCTCTGAGCAGGACGCCAAAGCCGGGCAGTGCGTCGCGTCCTCCTCTTTGTCGTCCCCCTCCTCTAGATCGCTCCCTCTCGTTCCCGCCTCTCAGCTTCATTCTCGGTCCTGTCCTGACCAAGCGTCCCGTTACTCGTCCACAGGCCTCGCCGCCATCCTCGCCAAGCAGAAAATGCCGACCGCTCGCGCGCCGGGCCTGTCGATCAGGCAAAAGCTCCCGCGCCTGCACACCAACCTCAAGCCGCCGCCGCCGCCCAAGGCCATCCTCAAGAACGACGCGCCCAAGAAGAAGAAGAAGAAGGGCGACGAGAGCTACTCGGACGAGGAAAAGGTGCGTCCTCGCTCGCTCTCTCGCGCTCGGTCCCCTTCCTCGTCGCCGACTGACAAGACGCCTTGTTCCCGCGCCCGCAGCCCTGGTACGAGCGCAAGGACCCCGAGGAGTGGGACGACGACGACCACGCTCGTTGGCAGAAGCGCTGCCGACGCATCGAGCGAGGTCTGCCGCCCGACACGCCGACCAAGGACGACTGAGTCGTGTCGGCTCCCTCCTTCCTCTCCGTCTCTCCCTCTCTCCCTCTCTGTAGCCCCCTCTCCCGCATCCCTCGTCGCTTGTCGTAGTCGCATCTGTCTCTCCAGTCGCTTTGCAAAGCTTGTCGTGCTCTCGCTTTTTGCGCTCTCGTCGATCAGAGGAGAAAGAGAGAGAGAGAAACGGTTACAGAGGGGAAACTGCTTTCGAGGCTCGAGTCGCCCACGGCCCATCGTCTAGACCCACTTGATCGTCTGCTCGTCTGCGAGGACCGTCTTGCGCTTGAGGACCTCCTCGACCTTCTCCCGGACGCCGACCTTGCCGCCCGACCGCCGCACGAGCCGCTCAACGACCTCGTTGCGCGTGACGGCATAGTCGTCGCTGCCGGCGTCCTCGCCCTTGACGATCTTCTCGACGTCGCGCTCCGAGGGCAGGGCCCACTTGGCGTGCGGCGACTGCTTGTACGGCGCGAGGGGCGTGACCGGGCGCGACTTGCGCAGCTGGGCGAGGCGCAGGTTGGGCACGGGCGGGTTCGAGAACGGCGGCGGCGACGCGAAAAAGGAGCGCTGGATGTCGGCGTCCGACACGTCCTTGAGCGTCGCCGGGGACCACGAGGGGCGCTCGCCCTGCTCGGGTTTACGCTTGTTGATCAAGAGGTCGGTGACGCCCGTCCTGAAGTCGGGGTGGACCGGCGGCGAGCAGCACGCGGCGGCGATGCGGGCGTCCATCATGAGGACCTCGTCGATCGACAGCTTGGCGCCCTCGCGGATGGCCTTGATCGTGAGCTTGACGCTCGTCGGGCTGCGCAGCTCGATCGCCTCGCGCGTCTCGCGCGCCCACCGCTGCAGCGCCGACATGTCGACCTCGCCGTCGTGCGCGAGGACAATCTTGCGCAGGTCGAGCGATCCGTCCTCGAGCTTGGCGAGGTCGGCCACCATGGCCTCGGCCGTCGGGCGCGAAAAGATGGCGTCGATGGCGCGGCGCACGGGGCCGACGAGCGGGTACGCCTTGAGCGCCTGCGCGAGCTCGGACGCGTCGGCGGCAAACTCCTCGATGACGCTGTTGACCGTGTCGTGCGTCGCCGAGACGTCGAGCTCGGAGAGGCGCGTCTCGAGGGCCGCGAGGCGCTCCGAGGGGACGTAGTGCGTCGCGAGCCCGGCAAAGAAGGTGGCGGCGCCCTTGAGCGGGAACGACGTGAGGCCGAGGTACAGGCCGAGCTGACCGTCGAGGCGAGGGAGGAGGAAGTTGGCGCCGACGTCGGGGAACAGGCCGATCTTGGTCTGCGAGCGGGCGAAAGAGGGTCAGTGCGCGCGCACCGCGGCTGCGACTCGTCCCTTCTCTCGTCGTCGACTGAGGGGACGAGACGTCGAGGGGAGCGCGACTCACTTCAGGCATGGCGATCTGGGTCGTCTCGGTCGCGACGCGGAAAGCGCCGTGGCCCGTCATGCCGACACCGCCGCCGACTGCAGGAGCGTATGGTCAGTCTCGGGTACCTCGTCGCCAGAGAGTAAGAGAGAGAGAGACGTACAGACGACGCCCGTCATGAACGAGACGACCGGCTTGGGCGTGGTCGCAAGGAGGTGGTTCTGTGGGCGCGAGTCGGTGTCAGCGGGTCCGTCTCGGGGTGCACAAAAGGGAGGGCGGGACGGACGGTGCGGTACTCCTTGTGGAAGAAGCCGGACGCCTTCTTGTAGTCCTTCTCGTGCTCGAGGTGCTTCATCAAGGCTGGGGAGAGGTCCGAGGGGTCAGCTCGCTTGGTCACGAGGGAGGGGAGGGTTGGACGCACAGACGACGTCTCCGCCGGCGCAGAAGTGCTTTCCGGCGCCCTTGATGAGGACGACGTTGGCGAGCTCGCTGGCCTCGATGCGCTGCAAGTCGAGGAACGGAGGTGAGCCCGAACGGCTCTCGCGCGAGACGGCGCAGGGGAGGCGGGGACGGACCTCGAGGTGCGAGTAGACGAGGTCGACCATCTCCTCGTTGAGCGAGTTGAGGGCCTTTGGGCGGTTGAGGGTGATGCGGCGCAGGGCGTGCACCGCCTCGAACTCGACCGGGGGCTGGCGGCGGCGACGACGGCGGGGAAGGGTGGGCACGACGAGTCAGTGGGGGTGCCCGAGGAGGTGACAGGGCAGTGGAACGGCGGGCGACGCACCGGTGCAGCAGCATCAGGCCCGGTCGCGGGAGGCCGAGAGCTTGACGGGGTCGACGACGACGACGAGGACGAGGCCGACGACGAGAGCTGGGCAGCGATCTGCTGGACGCGGGCGGCAGGTGGGCTCATCGTGGTGCGCAGCGAGGGGCGGCAACTGGCTCGCAGGCGTGGCAGCATGGCAAGACGAGCGGGTGCCGGACTTTGGGCGAGCCGGAGGGCGGCGAGGACGAGGGCAGCGGGGAAAAAGCCTCGCTCTTCTCTCAACCACAGGCAAGGGGGCTCGTGTGAGAGACGGGTGGACACTGACTGCACTGACAAAGACAAGCTACTACAGATGAGAGAGAAAGAGAGAGGAGAGAGACAACGAGGGAGGACCAGCTCACGCTCGCCGGCGCGCTTCGACTGCCCGCGCTCTAGCAGCAACACTCGTCCTTGGACGCCTCGTACGCCGTCGACGCGTCCGTCGCCGTGTCGCGCTGCAGCAGGCTCGAACGAGTCAGTGGCGCTCGACGCCGAGGAGGGAAGAGAAAAGAGAGCGACGCACCGCAAAGAGGAAGTGGCCGACGCCGCCGCCGCCAATGATGGCCATGAGGATCGCGACGTTGAAGTACATGGCGAGGAGCATGAGAATGTAGGCGACGCCGAACTGGACAAAGTAGAACAGCGACCGGACCGCGTGCTCCTTGTTGGACGGCCGGAACGGCGCCGACAGCGCAATCTCCTTGCCCTGGTTCTTGGCGAGCGCGGCGAGCGCGAGCGCCTCGCGGCGATAGTAGGCCGTGCGGATCGACCGGTCGTACTCGCGCCCGAGGCGGCGCACGGCCTCGTGCGCGAGGACCATGAAGAAGACGCCGATGACGCTGGCCGCGAACGCGCCGACCGAGCGCACGTGCCACGACGACGTGAGGAAGCACGAGTCGACGACGGTCCAGTTGAAGAGCATCCTGTCGACGGGAGCAGGGCGAGGCGGGTCAGTACGGTCGAGAGAGCTGCTGTCGAGGACCGAGGCCGGCGGGGCGGGCTCACGAGATCTGTAGGGGGCGACGTCAGTCTACGGCGGGCGGCTGGCACTGCGAGAGAATGGAGGGACGCACCTGGCAGGCACCGCCAGACTCGGATCCACCGCCCATGCCCATGTCCATGCCCGAGTGGTCCATCTTTGAGGCGGCGAGGTCGGCGGCTGAGGGGACGCGCGAGGTCAGTTTTTCTCTCACCCTGACGAGGGAGCGCGAGAGGACGCACAGAGGTGTATGAAGACGAGGTCGAGGGCGTGGTTGAGCAGCAGGCGCCGCGTCGAGGGAGCGAGGAAAAGGCGCAAAGTGGTGGGAAGGAGGAAGAGAGGCGAAGCGGCGGCGCCGAGCCAAGACGCTCGCTTCGGGACAGCACGGATCGTCCACCGAGCGCACCGAGCGAGCGGTAGAGGGGGTCGCGTGACCGCTCGGTGGTGCACAGGCCGTGTACGAGCGAGAGAAGGAGGTATCTCCGACTCGCTCGAGCGACAGCAACCACGGTGGGTCGCAGGCGAGCTCGAGGGCATGCTGTCCGGGTCTGCAAGAGTCTGCAGGGTGGTACGGGCGGCCGATGATGCGCTCGCGAGGGTGTGGAGCGAGCGGGGAGGTCGACACGGCGGGGGCGAGGTGGGACGAGGACGGCGCAGTGTCGAGACGGCGGGGAGGTTGGCGGGCGAGCTGTGCGGTGTTTGTGCGGGTGCAGGGCGCTGCTGTGGGCAGCAGCAGCGTGCCCGAGAGCTGTGGTCGAGCGAAAGAGGCGAGCGACTGATGAGGCGGTGAGGCCGTCTCGCGCGCGCAGCCGCCCCGCCATCGTCTCCGAGGCAGACCTCGCCCGCGCAGCTGCGCCTTTTTCGCTCGGCCGTCTCGCGGCCTCTTTTCGTGCGCTTTGAACTGCAAGTCGTTCTGCGGGAGCTCGTCGATCCGGTGCGCTCGACAGGTCGCCTGCACCGAGTGGTCACCGGTCGCTGTGCGGCCAGCAAACGTCCCGCGCCTGCCCGGCGACGCTGCAGCACCCAGTCATGAGCCGCGCTTGCATTCGTACGCGACCCAGACGTACTCAAACGTCCACCGCAGCCGCGACGAGCGGCGTCGATGTGTGCCGGCGCTGTGCTGGAGCGCAAGCGCACGGTCCCTCACTCTTTGGTTTCCCTTGCCTCTTCCTGCTCTCGCTACGGCAGCCGCCAGGGTCCCGCGCTTCGAGTGCGTATACTTCGACACGCTCGCTAGCCTGTCGCCAGTCCAGCCGACCCGGCGTCGACGCTGTCGCCCGACAAAGCGGTGGCCTCGAACTGGAGAAGGTCGGCAATCGCACCAAGTCGCATTCGGTTCTGTTCTGCGCAGATTCTGTGCGTACACCTCGACACAGACATCCAAGAAAGGGGATGTAACTCAGTGGCAGAGTGCTTGCTTCGCATCTCATGTGCTTGCATGAAGTCCAGGGTTCAACTCCCTGCTTCTCCACCTCTCTTTTTTGCTCTCTGCGCGCTCGAGCGTCTCTTTTACGCATCTGCGGAGCGTTGCGCGGAGACGCGTGAGGAAGTTCGCCATGCGCGCCGTCAAACAGGCCCGCGAGGAAAGGCCGCGAGCGGTCACAGCCCCTCTCGTCCACCGAGCCAAGAACGGTGCGAGGCCACGACAGGCCAAGCACCGGTGCGGACACGCGCGAGTCGAGCTGCAGTCAAGCCGAGCCGGTACAGGCGCATGGCCGCGGTCGAGCGCAGGCGAGGTCAAAGCGCGGTCAACTTGAGAAGGTTGCGCTCCAGTCCTCCCGAGCGGGTTGGCAGACCTTTTGGCACGCGGGCGGAGATCGGCAAAAGCGCAGAACGGCGCTGGGTGAGCGATCGTAGCCCTGGGAGGCAAAAGAGATGAGCGTCCGAGCGCTGCAGTACTTGTATTCCCCGACGGGGAATCGAACCCCGCTCGCGGCTGTGAGAGAGCCGAATCATAACCACTAGACCATCGAGGACTTGCTTGTCAGAAAACGCTGAGCACGCGTGTTCATAGCAACATGCAGTTTGGAGCGGTCAAAGCGTCTCGCGGCCAAGTCATTCTGCTCGACGAGCGCCGGAGCCTGAGCGGCAATCTTGAGAGGCAGAGGCCCACCGTGCTCTCGCGTGCTCTCTAGAGAGCCGGTCTCGAAGCAGAGGTGGCGAGCGCCGGGCAGAAGTGACGGTTTCGCACCAGAGCAGCTCTCCAGCCTCTCTCGACAAGCGAATCCGGGTCTTTGGAGCGACACAGGGCGTAGTATGACAACAGGGCGGACAGATGCGACATGCAGGACACGAGGAGAGGAAGGGGGAAAGGAGGACGAGGAGATCTCACCGCCCAACGGCAATGGACTCGAGCTTGGCAAAGTGCGGCCTTGCGAGGCGGATGTTGAGCTCGATTGAGGCAGGCTCTGTAGGCGCGAACGACGAGGGGGACGGTCAGTGGACGGCATTGGAGGAGGAGAGAGAGAGAGGGAGAGACGCACGGACGTGACCTCGAGCGACGACGAGGATGTAAGTCTCGGGCGTGAGGGCGTCGAGCACGGCCGCGTAGTGCGGCGTCGTGATGGTGAGCGACGAAAAGGGCGAGCGGATCTTGCTGCGGGTCGTCGGGGCGAACGTGTCAGAGCTCGGCGCCACAGAGGAGAGGGAGGCTGGAAGGGGGACACACGAGCACCCGAGCTTGAAGGCCTTGACCATGGTACTGATGCGCTCGAACCGGCGCTCGTCCCACTCGGTGTCCTTGGCGTCGTCCTCGTTCGTGACGCTCGAGATGACGAGGAACGTAGTGCGCTCGAACAGGACAATCTCGCTCGCCGACGAGAGCGACAGGAACGACGTGAGGTGCGACCGGAGCGACGACAGGGACGGCATGAGGTGCGAGATGACGATGGACCAGGCCTTCAGACGCGGGGAGAGTGTGTCAGCTTCTCGTCAAGTGGTCGAGGACAAAGAGGCGCCAGGGACGCACCTTGTACAGCGTCTCGTTCCAGATGGACGTGCCGTAGAAGCGCAGGCCGCCCTTGTACCCGCTCTCACGCGCCTTGCGCGTCACCTCGGCCTCGAATTCGGCGAGCTTGCTCTGCTGCACGTCGACGGGCACGAGGTCCATCTTGTGCAGCAAGACAAAGACGGTCGGCCCGCCGTCGTCCGCGCCGCCGTTGCCGTTGCCCGCGCTCGACGTGACGGCCGCCGACGTACTGGTGGGCGAGGGTGCCGAGGCAGATGCGGGCGAGGGAGGGGGCTGAGGAGCCGACGAGGTCGGGTTCTGGTCCTGGAGGGCGCGCAGGCACTTGAGGAAGTAGACCGTGTCGGACGTGAGGAGCTCGGTCGACTCGGCGTCGAAGATGTAGATGAGCGAGTGCACGGCACGGAAGACGGTGGACGACTGGGCCGTCAAGTGCGAGTCCATGAAGGCTGCGCGGTGAGGAGAGGGTGGGTGGTAGGAGGGAAAGGGAGGGGTTGAGGGTCAGCGATCGCATCGAGACTACTGCCACACGCAAGGGGAAGCTATCACGCACAGTCCTGGCCACCACAGTCCCACAGGTCGAGCCTGAGGCCGCCGAGGAACTTGATCTGGGAGCTCTCGACGTCGATGGTGGCTCCGAGGCGTCGCGTGTCGGCGGCGAGCTGCGACTTGAAGATGATGGCGCGCATCGACGTCTTGCCCGAGCCCGACTTGCCCATGAGGAGGACCTGGACGGGTGGGAGGGGTTCAGTCACTCGACCTCGAAGGAGGGAACTGATGAGGAGGTGGAGGGAGGCGGGCGCACCTTTTTGCGCGACTTGGACGACATGGTGGTGTGTAATGAGGGCGTTGCTATGTGTATGGGGCAGACGCAGACCAGCCAGCTGAGGGCGAGAGCGGTGGAGAGCGTCAAGAGCCAGGCGAGGTAGCCAACCGTCACTTCCTTCTCGTCGTCCCGCCGCTCACTGCCTCTGATGGACGTGCTTGCTCGACGAGCAGTGCGCTCGATGCTCCATCAGCTACGACATCGCCCATCCCAGCCCCCGGCCCCGCTCCTCACCACTCGACCTTGCGCCCGCCCCACACCCTGCGCGCTGGCCCGCCTCTCGTCCACAGCCGCACCAGCTGCGCCCACACTCGACCCAGATCAGCCCAGATCAGCTCCTGATCCGCCGTCGGGCGAGCGGCCCCGCCCAAAGGGCAAGGCCAAGACGCAGCCAAAGCCCCGCAGGCGCAAGGAGCTGCCGGAGCTCAGGGAGGAGGACCTTGAAGAGTCGTTCGTCCGAGGTGCGTCCCCTCTCCATCTTTTATCGTCTCGAGTCGATGCGGGGCCGAGCGCCGTCCTGTGTGCAAGGTACTGACCCTGCTCGTCCACCTGCCCCCTCTCCTCTCGACTCTGCCGCCTCGCAGGCTCCGGTCCCGGCGGGCAGGCGACGAACAAGACGTCCAACGCGTGCTCCTTGATCCACCGCCCAACCGGCCTGCGCGTCCACTGCCACGAGACGCGCTCGCGCGAATCGAACCGCAAGCTCGCACGCCGGATCCTGCGCGACAAGGTGCGCCCGACTCTTCCTCTGCCTCCTTTGCGGCCTGTACTGACCCTCGCAGCCTGTCCACCGCCCCTTGCAGCTCGACCAGCTCCTGAGCCCGCCTGGCGAGTCGGCAAAGGACCTCGAGGCGGAGCGCGAGCGGAGGAAGAAGGAGGCCAAGCGGCGCAAGGCCAAGCGCAAGGCGGACGACAAGCGTGGGGCCAAGGCGCAGGGTCAGGACGGAGAACGAGAAGAGGACGAGGGCGCCGAGGACGAGTGGGACGCCGAGGGCGAAACCGGGGAGGCGGTTCCGAGTCGAGGAGGGTCGGTGCTAGGAGAGTGAGAATGCGAGCTGGTCTTGCACCTCGACGCGCTTCCCAACGAGAGCCTGCTGGCCTGCACGCAAGAAGTCGCTCGCCCCGTTCGCGTTCACCGCCTTGTTCGTCCGCTGCCTCGAAGTCGCGCTCTCAGTCGTCCCTCGCACCCTCCCCTCGTAGCTCTGCGCCGCACTGCTGCTCGAGCGCACCATGTCGAGCTCTACCAGTCCCACGCACGGCACTGCCGAGCCGCCCGCCAAGCGACCACGGCGCGGCGCCTTCGTCGTCTTCGAGGGACTCGACCGCAGCGGCAAGTCGACCCAGGTCGCCCGGCTCGTCGACGCCCTCAATGCTGCAGGCACCAAAGCCGTCGCAGCACGCTTTCCAGGTGCGCTCGCCTCGTCCTCGGCATCTCTCGAGGAGGTCGGCGCGTCGCCTCGCGGTGATGAGGACGTCGGACGGCCTTGCGCGGGCGAGCGAGAGGCAGACGGAGCAGGGGCGCAGCATTGCAGTGCCCCAGGACACTGTGTGCATCCCTCGACGAGCGCGCACCCCCACTCACGCTCTCTCCTCCCTCCTCCCCCCACCCTCGACCTCGTCCCTCCCGAACGCAACCCTCGCCGCAGACCGCACCCTCACGACGGGCAAGATGATCGACTCGTACTTGTCGCAAAAAGCCGACCTCGACGACCGTGCCATCCACCTCCTGTTCAGCGCCAACCGGTGGGAGCGAGCGTGCGTCCACCACTCTCGACTCCTTGGTTCGCGCACGGCGGAAGCCACACCTGACGGCTTCTGCATCGCGACTCGCAGGAACCAGATCTTGCGGGACCTCGAGAGCGGGACGACGGTCGTGTGCGACCGCTACGCGTTCAGCGGCATCGCCTTCTCGGTCGTCAAGGTGCGTCCAGCTCTCTCGCGCCTCGTCACCCCTCGCCCTCCCTCCCACTCTTCCTCTCGCTCGCACACTCACTCATTCGCGTCCCACAGGGCCTCTCGCCGACCTGGTGCCGCGCACCCGACGTCGGCCTCCCCGCGCCCGACCTCGTCCTCTTCCTGCGCATCTCGCCCTCGGCCGCCCAGACCCGGGGCGGGTTCGGCAACGAGCGCTACGAGACGCGCGAGATCCAGCTCGGCGTCGAGCGCGAGTTTGCCGCCCTTGCCGAGAGCGTCGAGCGCGGCGTGTGGAGGAACGTCGATGCCGACAGGGGGGTCGAGAGCGTGGCTGAGGAGGTGTGGGACAGGGTCGGCGAGGTGCTCAAGGGCCCGAGGTGTGAGAGGGAGGTCGCGAGACTGTGGGAGGGCGTCGACGACGAGCAGGAGCCGGCACGGGCTCAGTGAGGGAGCGCGCCTCGCAACTGTGTACCTCGAGCACCTTCTGCCACTGCAAGTCGTTCCCTCGCTCTCTCTCTTTCTCTGCCGCACAGTCGGGAAGCTCGAGAGTGTCTGTCTGTCGTGCACGTACAACACACGGCACCGGGCCGCGTCTATCTACAGCTGCTCGCCCTCCTCCCGCCTCGAGAAGCCGCCCTCTCGCTCGCTCACTTGTCGGCGTACCACCTCCTCGCCTCGTCGATGATCTCGCTCTCGACCGAGAACCACGCGCGCTCGACCTCGCTCCAGACGGCGGCGCGCTTGTCCGAGTTGATGTGCTTGACCTGGAGGTCGAAAGCGGCCGAGATGGGGCGGTGGCTGTACAGGTGCTCGAGCACGGTCAGTTTGTGCCCGAGAGACAGAGAGAGAGAGACGCACTCGGACACGTTGACCTCGTAGCGCTGGTAGTGCAGCGGCGTCACCTTGTCGGCGCGGTCGGCGCGGTACAGGACGCGGTCGCACCACGCCGGGATGCGGCGCTTCGAGCTCGAGTCGTACTGGTCCGTCCCTCGATCGTACCTGCACGACGAGGGAGCAAGGTCGGTCAGTAGGTGCGCAAGTTCGAGGGGCTCGAGGAGGAGGAAGAGAGACGAGGGAGGCCGGACGCACTTGTAGGTCGGCGGGAAGTGGATTGCCGGCTCCTTGAACGAGCGTAGCCGGAAGGTCTGGTTGGTCGCGAGGTTCTTGAGGAGCTGGTCGTGAGCGAGGAGCGACTCGCTCTGGCCGCTCGCGACGGCCGAGACGACGGCGTCGCGGCGAGCGTCAATCTGCGAGAGGGGGGCGAAGCAGAGTCAGTGAGGCCGTCGAGAGAGTCACGAAGAGCGAGAGGGGACGCACACGATAGTTGAGGTCGCCGGCGAGGAGGATGAGCTCGTGGTCGAAGGGGAGGGTGCCGGACCCTCCCGGGGCGTAGGCGCCCGGCGACGACGACGCGAGTTCCGAGAACGACGCCTTGTCCTCGAGGATGTCGACGAGGTCGCGGTCGCGCTGTCGACGGTGCGACTGGCCGGCGGCGAGGTGACAGTTGATAAAGCACAGCGACGTGTCGTCCATGACGAATCCTGCTCGACGAGGGCTGGTCAGGCTCGGGACAAGACGCTACAGGCCGCAAAGAGAGGGACGCACGAGACAAGATCGCTCCCTTGTTGCCGTAGCGACCGCCCATGCCCGTCTTGACCGTGATGTGCGCGACGTCGCGCAGACGAGGAACCTCGCTGCTCTTGACGAACACGATCGAGAACAGCTGTCGGCGCGCTCGGCTAGAGTGAGTCGAAGCGAACACGGATGAGGGGAAGGGAGAGGGAGAGGCGGGACGCACGCCAATCATGTCGGCGACGTGCACGACCGTGTAAGGCGACTCGGGCGGCATGTTGAGCCGGACGGCCTGGACGAGCTTGTCGTGCCACTGACGGTAGCCCGACGAGATGCTGTCCGACATCTTGCCGTCCATCGCCTTCTTCTTGCCCATGAGCATCGACTCTGCGGCGAGGACACGAGGGAAAGTGAGTGAGAAACCTCGAACGAGGACGAGGACGAGGGGCGAGGGACGCACTGGCTGTGAGCTTCTTGTCCTCGAGGTCGATGACCTCCTGGAAGCCGATCGAGATGATGTCGGGGTTGTCGACGCTCGTGAGGGCGTTGCGCAAGAACTCGAGGTTGTCGACCGTGCCGTGCAGGTCGCCCGGTCGCGAGGCGTCGATGTTCCACGAGATGCACAGGGCGCGCACCGACCGGAAGCTGCAGAAGTCGGGCTGTCGAAGGTGGAGCTCGGCGTCTGTCAGGGGAAGAGGTCAGCAAGGCGGGCGACGAGGAGAAGGACGATCGTGAGAGCCCGGACGCACCGATCCAGTCCTCGCGCAAGAAGCCGTCCCACAGGGACACGTTGTCGCCCGTAGCACTCGCAACTTGAAGCGTCTCGTCCTGCGGCAGGGGGGGAGAGAGAGACAGGTCAGGTCGAGCTCGAGAGGGAGGACGAAGAGAGAGGAGCGAGCGCGAGGACGCACCTTCCACAGCGACGCCGGGTCGACCGTGAGGCGGATGACCGGGTCCTTGTGCGCCTTCCACGCCTTGACGACGACCCACGGCTCGGACGACACGTCGTACACGCACACGTAGCCCGTGCGGAAGCCGGCCCACAGGAACCGCCGGACGCCGACGAGGGCCGAGACGGCGTACGGCGACACGCGCTGCACGGCGACGCACGCGTACGTCGTGCGGTCCCACACGCTGACGAAGCCGTTGTCATGCGCGAGGTAGACGAGGTGCTCGAGCGCCGGGACGATGGCGCTCGCCGTGACGGCGCCGATCTGCCCGGCCGACTCGGGCGTGACGAGCGGGCGCGCGAGGAGCGAGAAGGCGCCGGCGCCGCGAGAGCACGACGGGTCGAAGACGCGGATCTGCGGGCTGCGCATGGCGACGGCCGTCGAGCCCGGCTTGGTCGTCGGCCCGCTCGAGGTCCACAGCTCGGCGCCGACGAAAGCGGCGAACGTCTGCTTGTCGGGCACGCGCTGCTGCCGCGACTCGGTCGTGGTCGCGAGCTGCGGCGCTCGGTCGCCCGAGCTGTCGCCCCACAGGACGCACTTGCCGCCCTCGTCGAGCGTGAGCATCGCTCGGCCGATGCGGAGGATCCAGCACACCGGGTGCGCGTGCACGTTGCCGCGAGTCGCCGTCACGACGAGGTTGTCGACGTCGACCTCGTACAGGGTGCCGTCCTTGGTGCCGCACCAGATGTACCGCCCGTCGTCCTCGGGCGAGTCGGCGTCGGCGGGGCGGAACTCGACGGCGAGGAACTTCTGCTGGTCGCCGGCGATCGGGAACGAATCGCTCGTCGCGGCACTCGCCGACGTGCGCCAGATGTGCAGGCGGTGGTGCGCCGTGACGACGCGCGAGCCTCGCACGGCCCACGCCGAGAACTGCGACGCGAGGATCGGGCGACGGTTGCGCAGCGTCGGCGGACGGCGGTTGGCGAACGTCGCGTCGGGGAACTCTTGCAGAGCCGACGTGGCGGCGTCCTCGTCGTCCTCGGACGACGCGTCGCCGCTCGGGACGATGTTGGGGCGCTGCGGCGCAGGTCGGTCGCCCGCCGCGACGGAGCGCATCGGCGGCGGCGGCGGGACGTACGATGCCGCGACAGGAGGAACCGAGACGGCGGCAACGGCTGGCGCGGGTGCCGGTCGAGGCGGGAGGGCGACAGGAGGGACGGTGGCGAGACGAGCCGGGAGCGCCGGCGGCCTGCCCGGCGCGGCGCCGGCAGCGGGGCTCAGGGCCGAGTCGCGTCGAGGTGGAGGAGGAGGAGGAAGGTGATGGGCGAGTGAGAGCGGCTCGGATGGCGAACGGGCGCGGTGTGTGGGCGCGAGAGACGGCGAGAGGACGAACGTGCCGGCCGGGCTCGACTGCGTGGACGACGCAGTCGACGACCGGCTCGGTAATGGAGGTACGGCCGTCGCCACGGACGGCGTCGGCGGGAGCTCGACGACGGCGGGCGGTCGAGGAGGAATGGCCGGTCGCGGCGGCAGCGGGCGGGCCTGCTCGGGCGACCTGCTGTACGAGCCGCCCTCGCCCTCCTCGTCCTCGTCCGACGAGCTGTACACCTCCTCGCTCTCGTCTGACCCCGCCGGTGCCCCTCCCTCGTGCTGCTCCTCGCCCTCGGGCTCACGGCCGAACGGGTCGTCCTCCTTTGAGGACGCAGCGGACGACGACGGCGACGCCGTGACACGGGGAGGGCTCGCCGACGGCGGCCTCGACAGCCGTGATGGCTCGACGTTGAACCGCGACGCAATGTCCTTGACCGAGAGCGCGGGCGAGGGCGCGGGCGGCGTTGGCGTCTCGGCTGGCGAGGGCACCTGGGCCTGCAAGCTCCCAAGAGCGGGCGCGCCCGCCTCGACGGCGCTACTCGAGAGCTTGCTGTCGACGGGTGCGGTCGGCTTGGGGCGAGAAGCCGGCGGCGGCGGAGCGGGACGGCGGAACGAGCCGGTGACGGCGCCGTTTCGTGGTCGAAGGGGGACAGGTTGAGGGCGAGTCGGGTCGGGCGCGGCCGCCACTGGCTCGAAATCGGCAGGAGGCAGGTTTGGCGGGCCAGCGAGCGTTTGCGGCGCCTGGGAGGGAAGGGCGACAGGTGCGGATGGAGGAGGAGGCGGTGCTGGGGATGCCGAGGCGCTCGCGGCGGGCGCGGCAGCGCGTGCGGCCGCGGTGGGCTTGGGCGGACGAGCTGGAGGCGGTGGTCGTGCTGCTGTGGCCCGCTCAGGCGCTGGTTCGCTCCCGCCGCCGACCGAGCCGTCCCTCCCCGTCCTTGGCTCGGCGTCGCCCTCTCCCTCCTTGCCCGACTTGCCCTGGCCGTCGAGCGCGACAGGCACCTGCGCCGACGGCCCTGCTGCAGCTGGCGCCGGCGCGGTTGCTGCTTTGGCGAGAGGTGGCCTCGGGCTCGGCCCTGATGAGGCGGTGGACGACGACGCGAGGCCCTCAAAGCGCGCACGCAACGACGAGAAGGACGCGGGCGGCTCTGGGTCGTCCGAGCTCATCTTCAAGGCTGCTCAACGTGCTGGCTACGTCGGCAAGCAGAGAAGGAGCGGTGTAGAAGAGCGAGAGCTGTGAGGTCGAGCCCTCGAGTGTGGGGTCGACGACGACGAGTCGGAGATTCCGCTCCGCGAGAGCTCTCGACACTGGCAGCGCAGCCCGACGGAACTCTCTTACGCGCTCTAGGACGGTCCGGGCGAAAGAGAAAGCGCAAGCCAGCGACAGAGGCGGCTCGACCGCTGTCGCTCGCCGACCTCGAAACTGCCGCAAGCTCGTCGAGAGGACAGAGAAGTACAGGTTCTGCAGTTGTGCGACGTAGCTCCAACACACCCTCGTCGTCGTCGTCATGCGCCCCGACTCGCGACCACGCTCAGTGCCCGTGAGGGTCCTCGCCCTTCTGCTCCGGCGGGACCGTGATCTGTTGCGTGCGGATAGAGGTGTCAGGGTCTGGCGCTCTAGGCGGTTCGACCGCGGCAGATAGGGGCGAGAGAGAGGGAAAGAGAGACGCACCCGGTCGTCAATCCTCAGCAACGCCGTGCACGCCTCGAGCGCGCTCTTGAGGCTCTTGATCTTGCTGATCATGGGCTCGAGCACGCCCGCCTTGACGTTGTCACGCACCTCGCCCTTCATGAGGTCGAGGCCGTAGTGGCGCAGGGCGCGCTTGGGGTCGCCCGTCGGCGCCGACTGGGCCGCGTTGTGGTACGCGCGCAGCTTGGCGACGAGCTCGGTCGAGTCCTTGGCCGCGTTGACGGCGAGCGTCTTGGGGATGACGAGGAGGGCGTTGGCGAACTCGGCAATCGCGAGCTGCTCGCGCGAGCCCTGCGCGGACAGACAAGGAAGGAGAGACCCGACAAGGTCAGTCAGGGTCCGTGCGTCAGGACGAGGTGGGCGAGAGGGGGACGCACCAGCGTCGTCGCAAAGTTCTCGAGGTAGATGCTGAGCGCCGTCTCGACCGCGCCGCCACCGGGAACGACGCTGCCGCTCTCGAGTGTCCGCTTGATGGCGCACAGCGAGTCGTGCAGGGCGCGCTCCATCTCGTCGAGGAGGTAGTCTGCGGTCGCCGTCGAGGATCGTCAGTACGTCTGTTTGAGTGTGCTCGGCGACCAAGAGTGAGAGAGAGGGACGCACCGTTGGCGCCACGGAGGATGACCGAGCTCGAGCTGACGACCTTGGTGCCCTTGACGAGGATGAGCTCGTCGTCGCTGATGCGCTCCTGGACGACCTCCTCGGCCTGGCCGAGGTACGCCGCGTCGAACGTCTCGTCGCCCTCGAGGTTGGCGAGCGAGCTGACCATGGTCGCGCCCGTCGCCTTGGCGATGCGGCGCAGGTCCTCCTTCTTGCACCGCCGGACCGCCATCGCGCCCGCCTCGACAAACTCCTTGAGGCACAGATCGTCGATGCCCTTGGTCGTGAGGATGACGTTGGCGCCCGACGCGAGAATCTTGCGCACGCGCTCGAGCGTAATGTCCGACTCGCTGAGGGGCGCGGACGAGGAGCAGGAAGGTGGGCAACGAGGTCAGTCAAACGCTCGAGACACGCACGAGAGGCGCGAGGAGGACGCGAGGACGCACCGCTTGCGGATCGCCTCGAGCTGCTCCGGGTCGTCGATCGTGATGTGGACGCCGAGGTGCATGCGCGTCTTCTGCAGGTTCATGTCGAGGCACGCGATCTTGGCGCCCGTGATGCGGGTCTTCATGGCTGCAGGGAGAGAAGGGGGACACACACGAGACCGTCAGTGCCGGCACTGAGGGAGAGAGAAGGGAGGTAGGGAGAGAGAGAGAAGGGAGGTAGGGAGAGAGAGAGGGAAGACGAGACGTACCCTGAGACGCGACGGTGCAGTTGAGGGCGTAGCCCTTGACGTAGATCGACTCAGTGGCGCTCTTGCCGTGGGCCTTGAGGACGTTGACGGCCTTGACCGGGTACTTGACGTCGCCTCGCGCGTTGATGGTCTTGACGGCGAGCATGGCGTCGACGGCCATGTTGGCGAAGAAGGCGTCGTCGGCGCCGATGATCTTGGACGACATGCTCGTCTTGGCGACGTTGATGAGGCACTCCCGGCCGAGCTGGTCGACGCGCACGCTCAGGTGGTCGGTGAGGAAGCGGACGGCCTCCTTGCACGCGAGGCGGTAGCCCGTGATGACGGTCGTCGGGTGGATCTTGTTCTTGACGAGGTCGTTGGCGCGGCGGAGGAGCTCTGCGGCGACAATGACGACCGACGTGGTGCCGTCGCCGACCTCCTTGTCCTGCTGCTGGGCGAGCTCGACGAGGATGCGGCCGGCCGGGTGCTCGACCTCGATGAGCTGGAGGATGGTCGCGCCGTCGTTCGAGATGGTGACGTCCTGCAGGGGCGGGTGACCGGTTCAGTTCGCGTTCCTCTCGCAAGTCGCGGAGAGCGATGAGGAGGGAGGAGCCGAGGTGGTCCCTCTCTCGCCCGGTCGGGCGCTGCTGGACAGGGAGAGAGGGGAGGGCAAGGGACTCACGCCAATGTCGTCGACGAGCATCTTGTCGAGGCCGTGGGGCCCGAGGCTGGTGCGGACAATGTTGGCGATGGAGACAGCGGCCTGGACGTTCTGCTCGCGGACCTCTGCGCCCGAGACGCGCTCGCCGGCACCGAGGAGGCCGACGCTGGCCCTCGGGTCGCGGGCAAACATGAGCGAGCTCGACATGGCGGGCTGGGCGAGGGTTTGGTCGCGGAGGGAGAGGGTGCGCGGAGGAAGGGAAGGGGGAGCGGGGGCAACGGCGCGCGGTGCGGGTGGTTGGCGCGGCTGGGTGCGGTCGAGAGGTGGCTGCTCGGCGACTGGGCTGCTCTGCTGAGGCTAGCGAGCGCGACGAGGTGACGAGAACCCGCGACCTTCGCCTCCTCGTCTCTCGACCCCGACGGCTGCGACTCGCACGCCGCCCAGCCGCTGGACAGAGCTCGCAGACTCGTGCAGCAGCAGCTGCAGCTGTGCTCTCGCCACTGCGCTGTGTGCGCTCGCCCGCCCAGGCTGCACCTCAGCTCTCGCGCTCCCCGAGTCGCTCTCGCTGTCCTTGCCCTCGCTCAGGCTGCGAGGCTGCTGCGAAGCATCGCGCAACACATAGACTGCAGCTGCTCTACGAGACCGGGCCGCCCTCTAGCGCAAGAGTGCCTCCCTCGTCGCCCAATCCCTCCCTCGTCCCTTCCCGCCCTCCTCCTCGCCCTCTTCCTCCGACGCCTGCCCCAGCTCAAACATGTCCGACTCGGCGAGCGGTGGCGCCCCCGCCGCCGACCGAGGAGCCCGCGTCGGCGGGAACCTGAAGCCGCCGCCGAGCCCGGGCTGTCGCGCTCTGGTCGGCCCCGGCGCCAGCGCGGGCCCAGGTGCAGGCGAGGAGGAGGCGAGCGACGAGGTGCGGTGGTGCGAGTGGGGCGAGGTGGCAGGGAGCGGGCGGTAGCCTCGGGCGTTCGAGGGCGAGTCGTCGTCGGACGAGAGGCGGAACGAGAGTTGCGACGACGACGCACGGTGCACGAACGACCGGTCGACGAGACCTGTGGGCGTCGAGGGAGTCAGTGTGCGTCGACAAGGGTCTCGAGAGAGCCGGAGAGAGAGCATGCACCCTGTACGAAGCGCCCGAGCCCGAGAGAGACCGACGCCCGCGGCGGTCGAGAGAGCGACAGGCGCGCCGTTGCGCCGAGCGAGACGGATCGGTGGCGGGTCTGCGTGCGTCGAGTCCGTCTCGAGCGTGCAGGCAGGAACAGGAAGAGCGGGCGCACCTTGCGCTCGTCGGAGAGCAAGGCCGCTCGAGCCAGGTCGTCGAGCGCCGCGAAGCCCTGCGCGCCCGAGCCATGCAGAGCCGACTGCGGTCGAGAGCAAGCGTCAGACGGGTTCGTCGAGGCTCGAGGAGAGAAAGAAAGAGAGAGCGACGCACGTGCGAGACGAGGAGCACGGCCGGGGGATCCTCGCGCTTGAGCTGCAGGGCGGATTCTCGTCAGGGGCTCCTCCTAGACGAGACGAGAGAACCACGAGAACGTACGAAAGAGATGCAGTCGGCGAGAGACGTCGTCGGCAGGACCTGGACGAGCGGGTGTGGCGCAAGAGAGCGCACGAGCCTGCGGGGCAGAGCAGTTTGCGAAGGTCAGGTCGGACGAAACCTGGCCAAGGGAGATTGGACGCACTCGTTGGGCCGAGAAAGTGCTGCGCAGAGCTGCGGGTCGAGAGGAGACGTGTGACTCGGTCAGTGAGTGCCACCCAGACGAGACGAGGGAGGGGAGGACGCACCTCTTCAACACGGACAAAGCCAACGAACGGCTGCTCGACGCCCGCAGGTACCGGGTAGATCGCGCTCGGGGCTCTGCGGACAGGCAAGAAGTGTTGCCGCCGCACGAGAAGCTGCGGGAAGAGGCTCGTCAGGCTCTGCTCGGCGACACCGGCGCCCGCTTCCACCGCTCGAGGGAGGACGGCGCACCTGCTTGAGGTCGACGTCGCACAGCCTCAGGTCCTCGCTCGCGCAGTAGACCTCGTCCGTCCTGCGCATCGCGCCGCTGACCGCCCTCGGCTCTTCGAGGAGCGCCCCGACGAGCGCCACGTCCGCCTTGCCGAGCTCGCCCTCGTGCAGCTCGACGAGCGTGCGCAGCTCCTCGCGCCGGTACAGGTGCGACGTGTGCATGCCGAGCAGCAGGTCGAGCAACTTGGCGGTGGGCCAGCAGATCGGCGCCTCGAGGTACATCTGTGGCGGCGCGGGGCGCAAGGTCAGTACTCGTTCGCGAAGAGGCTCTTGGCCCTCTCGCGGCGCTAGTCGGCGCTCTGGCAATCGATGTCGGCGAGGTCTAGGGCCGCTCATGCTGCCGGACAAGGGAAGAGAGAGGAGAACTTACGAGCACCTTGACGAAGCCGGTGCAGGCCGCGCCGATGCGAAGCCCGTGACGAGCGCAGAAGGCCTGCGGCAGGACCTCGCCAAATGTGACGATTGCGGCACTCGAGATGACGACCGCGAGGACGCCACCGCCGCCGGTGAGCGAGTCGAGGAAGACGGCTGTCGAGAGAGAGAAAGAGGGTCAGTGCGGGGCCGGTCGGGCCGTCCTGCGACGGACGAGGGAGCGAGGGGTGTACACGCACGTAGAGTTTCGTTGACGATGACGTTGCTGAGAAGAAGGCAGACGAGGACGAAGTGTCGGCCGTGCGAGAGCAAGGAAAGGACCTTTTGCGCGTCGGCGCGGTCTCGAGGCGGACCAGATGCGGCGAGAACTGCAGAACCGGCGAGGCTGTGAGCTGGGACCCACATTTGCAGGGCAGGAGTAGACGAGTGAGGGCCGACGCACCTTGCAGGTTCATCGAGTCGAGACCTGCGGCGAGAGGAGGAGGAGAAGGTCAGCGCGCTGTGCTTCCTCGCACGGACTCGCCAAGGCCAGGTGGACGCACCCATCAACCCCAAGCTCAGACCGCTGAAGACGCCGCCGAGGAGGACAAAGGCGACCGAGAAGACGAGCTTGAGGACGAACTCTGCGTGTCGGCGTGCGAGGGGAAGGTCAGGCCTCAGGCGAGGACGCGAGAGAAGCGCGAGGCTGCTCCTCGTCGTGGTGCACTCGGGCGAGCTCGATCGGCAGGGAGGGAGGGAGGAGAGAGGGAGGAGGAGAGAACACACTGGCGCACTTTGTCGCCCGATCTCGATGCCGCTCGTCTCCCCCAGTGCAGCCGCCTGTCTCCGGCCCAGCTCGCTCGGTCCCGCCAGAAGGCCCCCGACGCCTCCCCCAGAGCCCGCGAGGCTTGCCCGCTCCCAGTCGGCCGCGTGAAGGGAGGAGGCGCGTGCGTCGAGCGCGAGCGGGGTCGAGGCGACGGCGGCGGCGAGAGGGAGGGCGGCGGCGCACAGCGCACTCGCGAGGCGTAAGAGGGCGAGTCGTGTCGGCAGTTGGAGCTGGCGGTAGCGCATTGAGTCGAGGTGGGAGAGAGGAGCGACGACGACGAGGTGCCAGCGAGTGCGGGGCTCTCTGAGGCGGTACAGAGGCGGCTCGAGCACTGGGAAAAGATTCTTGCACCGATTCGAGAGCGAGAGTCTACACGTCCAACAGAAAGGGGGTACGGATCACAAAGGAGGACGAGAGGGGAGAAGGGCGGGAAACGAGAGGGTCTGTCGAGGAGGGACGAGGAGGGGAAACACTCCTGGTGGCCGGCGAGAGGCAGGGTCAGCTCTTGCGTACGGGTAGAGGGATCCAGAGAGAAGGAACGCACTGTGTCGCTCGTGCTCGCGGGCGCACAGCGCTCACTGGGCGGCGCTACCAGTCGAAGAAGGGCCGGCACCGAGGTGCGTCGAGCGGCTCGCGACGGTCGTCACCTCGCCGGCGAGTTGAGCGGGCGACGCAGAGCTGGCCGTCATGCGGTAGGCGTCCGGCGCCATGGGCTGCAAGGGAGACAAGGCAGAGTCAGCTGCAGTTTCCCCCACATTGGGGCACGAGAGCATTCTCGTCGAATGTTGCTCTGCGAGGCGGGCAAGCTGCTCTGGACGGTCCCACAGAGCCCTTCAAGCTCCGTAGGCCGGTCGCATGCGCCGTACCGGCTCGCAACACTGTGCCCCCAACCCCCAACCCCCACCGACCCGCGAGAGGAGGAGATGGGGACGCACAATGGCAACGGGAGCCTCGGCAACGGCCTCGATGCGAGCCATGTCGGGCAGCCACACCTGGCCGATGCTGCGCTGGGCGTCGTGGAAGTAGGCCGGTTGGGCCGAGAGGCGAGAGGGACGGAGCGCGGTCGTCGCGGCGCGCGCCGTGTGGCGCAGGGCAGGGTCGAGGGCGCGAAGAGGCATGGTGTGGCGGGAGGCTTGTCGGGGTGGTAGTGGACGAAGGCGAGTGAGGTGGATGGGGTGGAAAGATAACAGGAGGAGCGAGCGAGAGTTGAGTGGGGCGAGGCGGTGCCGAAGAGAAGCGACGGCGCTAAGGGTCGCTTTCGCAGGGGTGCGCGCAGTCGCTCGAGCTTGTCGAGAGAGAGAACGAGCTGCCGAGCTCTCGCGAAATCAGAACGAGGAACCGGAAGCAGGGAGTCAAAGGTGGCCGGAAACTGTCGATCAGAATGGCCGCGCACAACTCTCGCTCGCACGACACCGGTACCAGGCGAACGAGGTTTACACTCTAGGCATTACCGGGCGAGAACTACATGCGGTCGAGGGGCTGCAGGGTGAGGAGGCGGAGCGCGTTGCCGAGGACGTCCTTGGCCGAGACGTACAGCCACAGGCGCGCGAGCGCGAGGTCGTGCGGCTGGCCCTTGACGATGAGCGTCTCCCACGCGCTCGAGATGACGTGCGACAGGCGGAACGCGTAGGTGCAGATCGTCGCCGGCTCGAACGACTTGAACGCCGCCTTGACGACGTCCGGGTACGACGCGAGCAGGAGGATGACCTCGCGCGCCTTGGGCTCGCTCAGGAGCGCGACGTTGATGGCGGCCGACCGCTCGGCGGGAGGCGGGAGGACGACGGCGGGCGCGTTCTTGCGCTCGACCGACGACAGGCGGACGTGCGCGTACTGCAAGTAGGGGCCTGCGCAGGTCCTGAGTGTCAGTGACTGTCCGTCGACGCCCTCTGGTACCTGCGACGAGGGGCGACGAGGAAGAGAGAGAGAAGGCGAGGGAGAGAGGGACGAGGAAAGAGGAGGGAAGGAGTGCGAGTGGGGGACGGGCTTGAACGCACCCGTGTCGCCCTCGAACGACGTCATGCGTTCCCACTTGAACTCGTAGTTGTTGATGCTGCGGACGTTGACGACGAGGGCGAGTGAGCCCGGGCGGATTGGACTGAGAGAGAGCGAGAGGAGGACGCACCGCTTGCCCGACATGTCCTGCACCTTGACGGCCGTGATGCCGAGCTTGTCCGACGTGTACTGCGGGTCCTCGATCGCCTTGTACTTCTCCTCGTTCTTCTGCATGACCTCGTGCATGACGCGCTTCGACTCGTCGAGGATCTGCTCGAGGAAGACGGCCGTGCCCTTGCGCGTCGACATGCCCTGGACCATGCCAAAGTTGACGTGCTGCAGCGTGTTGGCCCACGGGTAGCCCATGAGGTCGAGCACCTTGAAGAACTGCGAGCGCGGGAGGGACGAGTCAGTGTCAGGGTCGCCCGATCGAGAAAGGGGGGGAGAGGGAGGGGACCGAGCGAGCGCACCTGGGCGAGGTGAAGGTCCTGCTGGCTCGCGACGACGTAGACCATCTTGTCAAAGTTGTACTTGTCGAAGCGCTCGGCGGCGCCGGCAATGTCGCGCGTGATGTAGACGCTCGTGCCGTCCTTCTTGCGCACGATCGTCTTCTCGAGCTTGTACTTCTTGAGGTCGACGATGAGGGCGCCCTGGCTCTCCTCGACGATGCCCGAGCCCTGCAGCTGGTCGAGCGCGTGCTTCTGCGCCTCCTGCGACACCTGCGACTCGCCCGAGTACACGTTGAACCAGATGTTGAGGCGGGCGTACGTCTCCTTGTACTTGACGATCGACAGGTCGCGGAACTTCTTCCACAGCCCGACGGCGTGCTCGTCACCTGCGCACGCGAGAGGGTCAGTTCCGAGAGACGCAGAGAGGAGGAGACCCGCTCGACGAGGAGGAAAAGGGGTCGACGCACCGGCCTCCATCTTGACGAAGAACTCGCGCGCGCGGTCGTGGATCGACTCGTCGGTCTCGCCGTCCTTGTTGATCTTGACGTACACGTCGTACAGGTGCGTGATGGCGTCCTTCTCGAGCTCCTCCTCGGACCCGTACCGCTCAAAGCCGACGGCGAGGATACCTGCGGGCGGCGAGAGACAGGGTGTCAGCGACCTAGTCCCTCCCTCCCAGCCGACAAGAAAGAGAAAGTGAGGGGACGCACCAAACTGCTTGCCCCAGTCACCCAAGTAGTTCATGCGGAGGACGTCCCAGCCGTTGGCCTCGTAAAGGTTGGCGAGGAAGGCGCCGATGATGGTCGAGCGGAGGTGGCCAGCGTGGAACGGCTTGGCGATGTTGGGCGACGAGAACTCGACGATGACGCTCTTGCCCTTGCCCGACTTGTTCGTGCCGTAGCCGTTCTTCTTGGCGAGCGACAGGCCCTCGGGGAGCTTGTCGGCGCCGGCGTCGCTCAGCGACAGGTTGGCAAAGTGCGACAGCGCCGAGTGGTCCTCGTCCGGCGTGAGGTGCGTCTGAGTGTTGATCTGGTCGAGGACGGTGCGGAACAGGGCCTCGGTCTGGAGGTTGAAGTAGACGAACGCGCCGCTCGCGCCAATCTCGGCGAGGTACGGCGTCGGCTTGAACTGCGGGTGGGAGACGAAGTAGGTCAGTGGGATGGCTGGGTACACCGTCCGGCGGCGACGTCGTCGCCCGTGTCCCTCGAAGCGAGGGAGCCCCCAGCGTGCTCGCAGGTGCACCGCCTCGCCGCCCGAGTCGACCCTGCGCCGCCGGGCTCACCGCTCCGCCCCTGCCCTCGCGCCCTTCGTCGAGAAGTGAGACGTGAAAGACGCACCTCGGCGGCGAGCTTCTCAGCGAGCTCCTGCGGCTTGCCCTTGAGGCGGAACCGGGCGAGTGCGACGACAAAGTCTCCGAGGGCCTGCTTGCCCGTCTTGCCCGACTCCATTCCCTCGAACGCCTTGTCGACCGTGACCTCGGGGAAGACCGAGTGGACGAACTCGGCCGCGGCGAGCTTGAAGACGTCGAGCGCGGCGGTCGACTCGAGGTGCTCCGCCGGGATGGACGGCACCTCGGGGAGCGGGAAGGCGGGGAGGAGCGACATGGTGCGACCGGTCGAGTGGAAGAGGCGGTGGTGGTGACGCTGCTGGTGCAGGTGCTGGAGGAGGTGCGCGGGCGGATGCGCGACGAGGCGAGGCGGAGTGCGGAGCGGGAGGAGGAGGTGCGCAGAGGCAGGGCGGGCGCGGAACAAGGCGCGGCGGGCGGGGGTGAGCGTCGTTGCGGACGTGCTGCGTGTAGCTGCTCTAGCTCTTGCGCCGAGTCGTGAGGAGAGCGAGTCGAGCCGCCCTCCCCTCTCCTCCTCGCTTCGTCCAAAAAACGGATGAGACACTTTTTGACTGGCTGCCGCTCTCCCTTCTAGTGAGGGCGTGAAGGCACGGCAAGCCGTCTACGAGAGCACTGCGAGCAGACACAGCCAGAGCCGAGCGCTCTCGAGTCACTTTTCTGCGCGTTGACTACGCTCGCGTTTGCTCCGGGCGCGAGTCCGGGCGAACAGCGTGCGCGCTCTCATCTGCAGAGCGCTCACTCGGTCTCCAAGACGGACGAGCGCGTGTGTCTACGGCGAATCGACGAGCGAGACTGGAAAAAGAGAGGCGAGCGGCTCGAGCGAGCAGCTCGAGGACGCTACGGCTCGCTCAAGCCGCGTTCGGCCCGCAAGAGTGTGCGCACGGCACGCGCGAAGCAGACCAGTGGACGCTGAGGGACGCTCGAGTGGGACCGACAAAGAGCGTCCGAGGTAGAAGCGCCGCCAGTCCACCAGCAGCGACACGTGGAAAAGCCGCTCAGGCGCGGCGTGCACTCTCCCGCCCTGCCCCTCTGCCGAAGCGCGACGTACGGGGCGTCGTGCGGAGGGAAAGAAAGTGGTGATTGCGCGCCGTGATCGTACAACAGGCACGTCCTCGTCGTCGTTGCTCCTCCTCGGGCCGCCGCCGACTCGCTCTGGCAGCCCGCCGCCGCCCCGTACTGCCGCACACGTGCTCACATGTTGAAGCCGAGGCTGCGCATGCACTGGCGGTGCCGCTCGACGATGTCCTTGCACTGTGCGCCCGAGTCGGCGCCGTCGTCGGCGTTGGACCCGAACTTGAGGAAGCAGTCGTCGCGCGCCTTCTTGGTCTCGGGGCAGGCGCAGCAGCTGCGCGCGGTGCGTATAACCTGTCAGTAACGAGAGAACCACAGAGGATCGAGCGCGGCGGCGGTTCCTCGAGAGCACCGCCACCGCCGCCCAAGCCGAGCTTCAGAGTCGCCCGAGGGAGGGGTTGGAGAAGAGGACAGCTCGACGCACGGCTTGTGGCCCTCTGGGTTGAGCGGGTTGAGCTCTGGGTTGGCCGCCTCCGAGTTGGTCAAGGGCCGGCCGAGGGTCGGGTGGATCGAGACGGGGCCGGTGGCCGGGATGGCTGCCGAGGTGGACGGCGCTGCGGTGGACGACGAGAAGGGCCACATGAACGGTGCTGGGCGAGTCGCTGTCGGTGCTCGAGTGTGTGTGGAGGAAGGAGGAGAGCTGACGAGAGCGAACGCCGAGAGCACGAGCGAGAGGCGATCGCTCTCCGTCGTCCTCACGAGGCGGGCCCGTCTTGGTGCAGTAGCCTCTTTGGACGCAAGCGAAGGGACTTATCCACCAGGGCTAGCGCGAGAAGCTGCCTGAGAGCGGCCTCTTCATCTTGCTCCTCATCCCTCCGCGGTTCCTGGGTCCACCACCTCGCCCTCATCTCGCACGCTCGACCAGCACCGCTGACCGGGCTCAGAGATGTACGTCCATCCGTGCCTCGCACCGTGTCCCCCCCGCACAAGCTCACGCGCGCTCTGCACACAGGCGGACCCGCTCTCGACCAGCCGCCTCGGCTCTCGCCCTCACCGCCCTCGCCCTCGCCCTCGCCCCGTGGTGCGCCGAGGCCTCGGTCGGCGACAGAGCTCCGGCGTACCAGCGCTGCGTCGACTCGTGCCGCGCCGAGCTGTGCGCCGACCGCGCCTCGAGCGCTCCTCCCCCACCTCGAGACGACGCACCCTGGAGCGGTTACTCGTCGTCGCCCCTGTGGCCCTGTCGAGCGACCTGTCAGTACGCCTGCCAGCAGCACCTCACCGACCTCGCCCTCGCCCAACCTGTCACCTCGTCCGCCTCCACCCCTCGACCCGCCGACTCGACGCTGCACCAACCCGGCGGCGCGCTCGAGGGCCTACCGCCAGGTCACCAAGTGCAGTTCCACGGCAAATGGCCCTTCCACCGCTTCGACCTGTCGCACCTTCCCCTCGTCCCCTTCCTCCCCCTTCGCCTCGCCGCCCTCTTCGTCCCTCGGTTCCAGGAGCCGCTCTCGGTCCTCTTCTCGCTCGCCAACCTGTGGGCCCACTGGGTCGGCCTCCGCACGTTGCGTAATCTCGCCCGCACGGCGCGCATGAGCGAGGGCAAGCGCCTCGCGCGCGTGTACGCCGCCTACGCCGTCAGCGGCTGCCTCGCGTGGGTCGCGTCGACCGTCTTCCACACGCGCGACACGGACGCGACCGAGCGCCTCGACTACTTCCTCGCTGCGGGCACGATGCTCGCCGGCCTGTGGGCAGGCGTCGTCCGCCTCCAGGGCTGGTACGCCCCGACCTCGAAGGGCGCCCGAGTCGCGCCCGCCCAGCGCCGAGCTGCCGGCGTGTGGACCCTCGTCGTCTTCGCCGTGTTCGCGCTCCACTGCACGTACCTCGCGAGGCGCGAGCGGTTCGACTACGGGTACAACGTGCGGTTCAACGTCGGCGTCGCCCTGTCAACCATCCTCCTGTGGTCGGCGTGGGTCGCCCGTCAGGCGACGCTCCCGACGCCGAGCAACTTTTCACGCCGCCAGCTGTCGTCGTACCCGTCGGCGCGAGCCCGGTTCCGCGCGCCGCACTACCTCGCGCCGCTCGCACCCCTCGTCCTCCTCCCCGCCCTCACCGCCCTCGAGCTCCTCGACTTTGCGCCTTTCGGGCCCGGCGGGCTCCGGCTCCTCGACGCACACGCCCTGTGGCACCTCAGCACGGTGTCCGTCGTGCGGGCGTGGTACCGCTTCCTCGAGAAGGACGTGCGGTGGATCGACGGCCAGGGCGAGGGCGGCGACCCGGGCAGCGTGCTCCCCGCCGCGCCGTCCATGTCTGCGGCAGCGGGTGTCGGCGGCGGCGGCGCAGGAGCAGGAGGTGGGCGCAGCGGCGGGGCGGCCCCGAGCGCGCACGGCGCAGGACCGGCGGCGAGCCGGCGGCGCGCGAGCCTGTTCACGCTCGAGCGGCTGCACGCCGAGGGGCGGCGCGTCACCGAGGTCGGGCGCGGGCTCGGGCTCGGCATCCTCGGCATGGTGACGCCCCGGCTGGGTGGACCGGCGCCGGCGGAAGGAGGAGCGGCGGGGCACGGGCGCAGCGCGAGTCGAGGAGGAGCAGGAGGGGCTGGGGCGCAGGGCGGACCAGGCGAGGAGGCCAAGGCGGCGCGGGCGGACTGAAGGCTCGCTGTAGCGGCTATGCCCATGCAGTGCGCTTTCCCTTGCTCTCTTGACGGCTCGTCTCGAGAGCTGCCCGGTGTCGAAAGAGTGGCTCGTTCGACCTCGTCGAGCGGGACTGTGCAGCGTCTCGGCGGTCTAGCTATTGCATGAGAGATACTCTGCCAGCTGTACAAACCCGCGAGCGAGAGAGACCGTGTGCTCCTCCTCCTCCCCGCCCGCCAACGCCGATCCTTTCCTGCTCCATCCACACCCACCATGCTCGCGCTCCGCCTCGCTCGCCCCGCCACGCGCACTGCACGCCTCTTCAGCACCACTCCTCTGCGCCTCGCCCAGACGCAGGAGGTGTTGCCGCCGCACGACGGCGTCGCCTTCCAGGCTCCCCCTCCCGCCGAGGACCTCAAGGGCAAGGCCGTCGGCCAGGTCGACCTCCCCGACATGGCTGCCATCGAGGCTGTCAGCGAGGAGCGGGCCAAGATTGTGCGTCCTGCTTCTCTCCCTCTCTGTGCAAGGCGAGAAGGTGGGGTGGGCGATGAGGTCACGGCAACGAGCTGGCGCGCTCCCGTGGGACCGGAGCAGCACATGCGGGAGCTTGCTCTTACGCAGGGTGGGCATGGCGAGGCGGCTGGGCAAGCGGCGCGGGCGAGCGAGGTGGGCGACGTCGCCGAGTGCACCGCCTCTTCCTGAGTGGGCGGGCTGCGGTCGGCCGGGGCAGCTCAGCAGAGTTGCGCGATGCGGGTGCAGCTCTACTGCGGAGGCTCTCGATTTGGTTGGGCGAGCCTGGATCATGGCGGCGGTCACTCCCGCGGCGTGAGGCGCGAGGACCACTCGTCGGCGCCGCGTCCATCGTCTCGAGCACCAGACGACCCAAGGACACATACTGACGGTCCCATTCGGCACACATGCAGCCTACCGCTCCTGACACGTACCGCACCCAGGCTTCCTCGCCCGATGCCGAGCCCGCGCCCTTCATCGAGCCTCCCGCCGTGTCGACCGCCGCCCACCCGTCGACCCTGCCCGGCGGTGGCCCCTCGCTCCAGCACTCGGGCGACGACAGCATCGCGTCCGGCGGCGAGGGCGTCGGCGGCGAAAAGGGCGGGCACGGCGGCCGCGAGGAGCGCCACGAGTTCGAGGACCGCCCGCTCAACGAGGACGAGCGCCGCGGCCTGTACATCCTCGGCGGGATGCTCGCCGGCGGCTACGGCCTGTCCGTCGCGACCGACCCGAGGAGGCACCGGCACCGCAAGGCGGCGCACTAGGTGCGCCGCCGTCGCCCGGGCGTGCTCGCCAGGTGTCGCCTTCTCTCTTCGCCTCCTCCTTCGTCCCTTCTCGTCGAGTCTGCAAATCAAGCCGTGCCTCCAGTCGGCTCCCTCTCGTCCCAGCGAGGCTAGCGAAAGCTCGCTGGCGAGGTTGTCGCGCTGTGTGGAGCGTGCGGTGGAGCTCGTCCGAGAAAGCGAGAGCAAGAGTGCGACGGAGCTGAGCTTGTTGGTGTCGCGCCCGCCTAGCAGTAGTGAGAGAGTGAACGAGCTCGGGCAGACAGCCAGCACGCCCCTCTGCTTGCTCGAGAGCGAGCCGTCGTTGCCGACATCCTCATCGCGACGAGCGAGCCTCTCCTCCTCACCGTGTCGCCGCTCCCGCCAGCTGAGCTCTCGCCACATTCGCCGAGGTCACCTGCATGCCCTGACCCGGCCCGCACATGGTCGCGCTGCATCCACCGCCGCCCTTCTCGATGAACCACCCGGCCTTCTCGTCGGCCGCGTTCCTCCAGGGCCCCAGCACCTCGACCGTCGTCCAGGAGTACGGCGTCGAGTCTGCAGCAGGCGGCAACGGCGACGCGAGCGCTGCGCAGCTCGAGGGCGAGAGTTGGCGCGGAGGCTTCTCTGGAGGGTCGGCCGTCGGGGTGAGTCCTCGCTCTCTCTCTCTCTCGGGCGCACGTGAGCTCGGCGAGATGGACGGTGTGGCCTGTGGGAGCCGCCTCGAACAGGTCAGGGCAACTGGTAAGGTGTGCAGAGGGCGAGACCGTGGGCGCACCGCTTGGGTTCGTTCGCTCGAGACTATCCGCGCGCACTACACACCCTGCGCGCGCCCTGTCGCACAAGCAAGAGCCTTTGCATGCGCATAGATCGTCGGCGAGCCAGAACTGACCCTCGTCGTCTCCTCGTCGCACAGGTCCACTCGGCGCCGCGCGTGTCGTACTACTTCCCGCAAGGCGTCGGCGAGTACCATTTCGGGGCGAGTCTCCTTCTCTCTACAGTCTCTCACCCGCGACGAACACGAGCTGACCTTGTGCGCCCGACCGCAGGAGCGACACCCGATGAAGCCGCACCGCCTCACCTTGACCAACCACCTCGTGCTCGGCTACGGCCTGCACAAGCGCATGGACGTGTTCCAGCCTCGGTCGGCGACCAAGGAGGAGCTCGAGGCGTTCCACGACGAGGACTACGTCGACTTTCTCGCGCGCGTCACGCCCGACAACGTGCGGCACTTTACCTCGGTCCTGTCGCGGTTCAACATTGGCGACGACTGCCCGATCTTTAGCGACATGTACTCGTACTGTCGACAGTACGCCGGCGCGAGCCTGATGGCGGCTCGCAAGATCGTCAGCGGCTCGACCGACATCGCCGTCAACTGGACCGGCGGGCTCCACCACGCCAAGAAGAGCGAGGCGAGCGGGTTCTGCTACGTCAACGACATCGTCCTCGCCATCCTCGAGCTCCTCCGGTGCGTCTCTCGGTCCTCTCGGATGCCGAGCCGAGGTCTCTCGAGCAGCCGCACTGACCCCTCTCCTCGTTCTCGCAGCACGCACGCCCGGGTCCTGTACATCGACATCGACATCCACCACGGCGACGGCGTCCAGGAGGCGTTCTACAACACGAACCGGGTCCTCACCGTGTCGTTCCACAAGTACTCGCCCGACTTTTCCCCGGGACGGGCCACATCGACGAGTTGGGTCACGCACTCGGCAAGAACTTTTCGCTCAACGTGCCGCTCCAGGACGGCATCGACAACGAGTCGTACGTGGCCCTGTTCAAGGCCATCATGGAGCCGACGATCCACACGTTCCGGCCCGACGCCATCGTGCTCCAGTGCGGCGCCGACTCGCTCGGGTGCGACCGCCTCGGGTGCTTCAACCTGTCGATCGCGGCGCACGGCGAGTGCGTGCGCTTCATCAAGTCGTTCGCGCTCCCGCTCGTCGTCCTCGGCGGCGGCGGCTACACGATCAAGAACGTGTCGCGGTGCTGGGCGTACGAGACGGCCGTCTGCCTCGGCGTCGAGCAGGACCTGCCCAACGCGCTCCCGCACACGGCGTACGACGACTTTTTCGCGCCCGACTGGAAGCTGCACCCCGAGCTCGCGTCGGGCCGCAACCGGCTCGAGAACCTCAACTCGCGCCGGCAGCTCGAGCGCATCCGGGTCGCGTGCCTCGAGCGGCTGCGGTACATGCACGGCGCGCCGAGCGTCCAGATGCACGAGGTGCCGCCGAGCCTCGCCCAGTGGCTCGCCGACGAGGACGGGCGCGACGAGCAGCGCGAGCGAGACGAGGACGGCGCGCACGCCCCGGACGGGCGCAGCGACGCGCACCGGGCCGCCAACGACTACTTCTCGCACGACGGCGACCGAGAAGGCGACGCCGTCGGCGGCCGGACGTCGTCGAGCGGGCTCGCAGGCGGGAGCGGCGCACCACCGCCGACGCCGGCCGCGACGTCGTCGACGACGACGACGACGGCCGGAGCGAGTTTGGCGACGACGGCGGGCAGCAAGAAGCGGCGCAAGGTCGCAGCAGCAGGTGCTGCGGGAGGAGCGGGATCGTCGGCGGCAGGAGGAGGAGTCAAGCCGGTGAGAATCGAAGCGGGAGGAGCCGAGGACGAGGCATGAGCGAGGGCGAGGAGGAGCGACGAAGGGCGGCGATGGGGACGGGCGGGACACTTGCAAGTTGTTGTTGTAATCCCGGCTGTATTTGTCATCTGCCGGTGGACCCGAAAGAGAGCTGCAAGGGCTCGGTCCAAGCCGAGAGTTACGGTCGAGCGACTCAGACGAGCGACGGGAAGGTCGAGGTCCCTCTGGAATCGCCCACCTCCTCTCACCACGAGCTGACTCGCCAAGCGCGTGACCACACTCGCCCACTACCCTGCGATCGACCGCCCTTGTGCCCGTGAGCTCCACGCGTCCATCCAGCCCTCCCCCGCGCCGTCCTCGTCGAGATGACCTCATCCCAGTCGACGCCCGACCTGATGTACCTGCTCCTGCAGCAGCGCATCCAGCACCACCACAGCCTCGACAAACCCACGACCACCCGCACGGCCGACCCGCTCCTGCCGTCGCCCCGAGTCGAACCAGTCGCCGAGATGGAGTTCTCGTCGCCGCGGTACACGCACTACCAGGCCCAGCCGCAGCCGCTGCCGTACCCGCCGGTCAAGGACCACCCTGCCTTTGCCCAGCCGACCCCGCCCCAGGGCTACGTGCCCCTCGGCCAAGCATACGCCTTCCCCTCCTCCTCCTCGTCCGCCTCCTCGGCGACCGGCACCATCCCGCCCCACAACCTCCAGCACGCCCACATGAGCGTCGGCTCGCACGCCGGCGACTTTCAGCTCTTCGGCCAGCCGCCCCAGCACCAGCAGCAGCAGGCGCTCGGGCAACAGCAGCTGCCGCACCAGTTCGCCGCCCAGCCCTTCGCCAACTACCGCCCGGTACCGGCCCAGTCGTTCGCTCAAGGCGCCAACACGGCACCCCTCCCGTCGTACGGCCAGTCGTCGTACCCGATCTCGATCCCGTCGAGCGCGTCGTCGACCTCCTCCCACGCCGACAACGACTACCCGCCGCTCCCCGACCTCGTCGCCGACGAGGGCGCGTCGCCCGCCTCGTTCTCGCCGCCCTCGCCTCGTTTTGCTCCCCGGGCCCGGCCCGCGCTGTACCGCGGCGGCCAGGGCAGCAGCGGCGAGGGCACGTACCGCGTCGACCGCGCCGCGAGCGTGCCCATCCCCGACGCGCCGCGCCCGATGCGCCGCAAGACGCAAGAGTCGCGCGACTGGCCCTCGTTCTACTCGAGCGGTTCGTCGTCGACGTCGAGCTCGATGAGCTCGAGCGCGTACCTCCCGACGCCCCAGCTCGGCAACCAGGGCCTCCTCCCGCCGCCGCAGGGCGGCTACGTCGACGAGCCGGCCTCGTTCGACACGCCGACCGCCGCGGCGCACGCCAACCCGTTCGACGCCGCCAACCTCGTCCTGTCGCCGGCGCCGCAGTACTCGTTCTACCAGCAGCCGCCCGCGCCGCCGCACACGGACCACCCGCTGCTCGCGAGCGAGCAGTCGGACCTCTTGCGGCGCGTCCAGCGCGACCTCGTCGACGTCGACTTGAGCTCGATCAAGGGCCCGCTGCGCGCACTCGCCCTATCCGGCGGCGAGCGCGAGGCGACGCCGCTCGCGCACCACGACAGCCAGGGCCGCGCCTCGGCCCCTCCCGCCGTCACGCCGGGCCCGCCCATGTCGCAGCAGCAGCAGCCGTCGCAGCAGCAGCACGCCACGGCCTCGCCTTCGACGGTCCTGCGCTCGCCGGCTGCGGCGACCGTCGCCGAGGACGCTCTGTCGGCCGGCACCGTCTCGCCGCAGGAGGCCTTCCTCGACTACGACGAGGTCGACTCGCGCCTGCACGACCCGCACGACCCGCTGTACTCGGTCGGCCGCGACCGCGAGTTTGGCGTCGGCGTCGGCGCGTCGCTCTTTGCGCCGCTGCCTGCCGTCGCCGCCGCGAGGGGCGCGCAGAGCCCGGCGACGACGGCGCCGTTCGCGCCGAGCCCGCTCCGCGAGCGGTCGACGACGCCGACGGCGGCGAGCGTCGCCGGCCCGCTGTCGCCCAAGATGGCGTCGCCGAGTGCGCCGTCGTCGCACGCGCATCACGGGCACGGTCACGCCGCACGTCGCGGCCCGCACCCGTTCTCGGTGCCGCAGAACGCCGTCACGTGGGCCGCTCGACGGTCCCAGTCGGGCTCGCACCTCGTCGGCGGCGTCGTCGACGGCGATGCCGATGACGACGACGACGACTTTGGGAGCCAGGACCCTGAGGATGAGGAGGAGAGCGATGCGAGCGAGGCCGAGCGGCGCAGGCTTGACGCCGTGCGCAAGCAGGCCGGCCTCGGCGCCGGCTTTGGCGCGTTCGACAAGCGCGACGTCGACCTCAAGCCGGCCCTGAGCAAGCCGCCGGCGACGTCGCACACGCGCGTGCAGCCTATCCTGCCCAAGCCGGCGCCGAGCGACGAGGAGCGCTCGCGGTACGGCCTCGACAACGTCGGCAAGCCGCTCTTCGGCGTCGCCCCGTCGCTCAAGAACGAGGGCAAGGCGGCTCGTGCGGCCTACGCTCCGCCGCCGCCGTCCTCCTCGGCCGGCTCGACCGCCGCTCCTGTCGCCCAGTTCGCGCCGCCGCCGCCGTCGGGCGTCTCGGCGTTCCACACCGAGCTGCAGAAGCAAAAGGCGCAGCTGTCGCAGGCGCCGGGCGCCGCTGCGGGCAGCGGCACCAACACGCCGCGCCGCGCCGCCGCCGCCTCGGCTCTCGCCGGCCTCAACGCTCACCCCGAGCTGTACGCCGACGGCTCGGACGCCGGCAGTGCCGCGCCGTCGCCGCCGCCGTCGTCGGCCGCACGTCCCGCTCGGCAGCGCAAGCGCAGCCGGGCACTGCGCGCCATCTACGGCGAGCTGTCGGACGAGGCCGGCGCCGATGCTGCAGCCGCCGACGATGATGACGACGGCGACGAGTCGGACGCGTCGTACCACTCGTCGGCGTCGTCGTTCGGCGGCGCGACCGGCGGCGGCGGCAGCGCTCGCCAGGGCGGCCCGGCGCCCAAGCGGCGCCGACGTGCCCCCGCTGCGGGCAGCGCGCAGGGCGCACGCACGAGCGGCGGCGGCGGCGGTGGCGGTGGGACCGCCACGGGCTCGGGCTCGATCCGGTGCGACCACCTGAACAGCGACGGCACGACGTGCGGCGTCATCTTCCGGCGCCCGTACGACCTCGCTCGGCATCGCGAGACGATCCACAACGAGAGCCTCGGCGGCGAGAAGCTCAAGAGCGTCAAGGAGTGGCGCTGCCACGAGTGCGACGGCACTTTCAGCCGCAAGGACGCCCTCATCCGCCACTGCCGCATCAGGGGCCACAAGGCCGGCTGAGCCGGTGCGTCTCCCTCTCACTGTCGTCCATCTCTCCTTTCTAGTACGAGCCTGACCTTGTCCTCGTCGGTGCAGCCTTCTCGTCGATGGCCAACCTCTCGCGCCGTCCCTCCCACTCCTCCCTCTTCGACTCTCCTCGCGTTCGCCTCTTCCCTCCGTACCTCCACGCCCTTCTGTGCAACTCGTCCCGTCGCTTGTACCCCCTCCCGTCTAATGCCTCTCGCCTCGCACCGCTCTGTTCGCGTCCGTCTCGTCCCCCTCGTACATAGCCTCTTGTCCCTCGTACTTTGTCCCCCTCCTGTCGCACCGCCCGTCGTTTTTTGCCAGTCTCGCTCTCTCAATTCCGTGTATGAAAGATCTGCTGTGCAGCGACCGACAATTCTGTGAGCGAGAGCGTCATCGAGAGAGAGAGAGAGGGCGAGGCTCGTGCGTCTGCGGCCCGACCGTCCCTCGTTCTCCTGCTCTCCTGCTTGCGTCCTTCTCTCTCGCGCACTCGACTCTCGTCGAGCTGAATCTTCATGAGCCGAGACGGTACACGTGAGCCAGGGGCCCACGAAGGAGCTGACAGTCGCCACCGAGGAGAGGCCGAAGCAGAGAAAGCTCTCCCGCGCCGTCGTCCGGCTCGCTTGCGTGACACGCTCGCCCTTTTCTCTTCTGAGCTCTCGACTATCCGAGAGACGAAGAATGAAAGTCGAGAGCGCCTGATCGTACAGCCCGTACCGGTACAGACCTCGCCACGACCCGCTCGGACCCTCCTCGCCCCGACCCTCGCTCCTGGCCCTCGTCCGCTCACGCTCGCCCGCCGTCGCCAACTCACGCCATCTCGACCTCGCCCTCGTGCAGCGCCGCATGCTGCTCGACGTCGCCCTTGGTGACGATAGGCAGAGGGCGGCCGTCCCAGACGCGGCCCCACTTGGGGAAGCAGCGCTTGTACAGCGTGAGGCAGACCGTATCGAGCTGCGAGATCGGGCCGTCGAAGCCGGCCTGCAACGGACGAGAGGGACAAGAGAGGCGAGAGTGTCAGTCTCGGATGCAAAGAAAGGGAGGCGCGAGGAGGGAAAAAGAGGAGGGGGCGCACCTTGAAGTAGCCGTGCGTGCCGAGCGGCTCGCGGATGTGGCCGACGCGGCCCGTCTTGGTGCGGAGCTGAATCGGCCTGAAGTACTCGACGTCGTCGCGGTTGAAGAACAGGTACCGGATCGTCGCCGTCTTCTTGTGCACCTTGAACGGGTGGCCGGTCAGGATGACGCGCTTGGCCGTGATCCTCGTCGCGTCGGACGACAGGAGCGAGCCCGTGCCGATGAGGTGAATGCCCTGGTCGGGCGAGGCGTTGACGGCGTCGGCCGAGGTGGTCGGCACCCGGAGGAGGAGCGACGGCGAGTTGCCGAACGTGATCGGGAGGTAGGCCGTCGCGACGTGGGCGTTGATGCCGTGGCGGAGAAAGCGCTCGAACTTGTGCACGTTGTTGGCGCCGCGACCGCCGTTGCGCTGCGTGTGCTGCGAGAAGATCGGGTTGATGGCGAACCGGCGGAAGCCCTGCTGGAGGACGAGCGGGTCCTTGGACCGCACCGTGTCCGAGTTCTCGGTGTTGCGCTGCACCGTAAAGTGCATGATCGAGTACTTGTGCTCGTGCTTGTGCAGGCCAAAGAGCGCGAACGGGTTGAGCGGGTCGTGGTCGTCGACGGCTCGCCGAGGAACGTTGGCGACGTGGACGATGACGCGCGTGCCGGGCTGCGAGGGCGCGAGAGAGTCAGTGACAGGCCGATGGGAGAGGTAAAGAGAAGAAAGAGAACGCACCTCGGCACCCTCGACCTGCTGCCCTCGTCGCTCCATCTTGCGACCCATGCCCTTCCAGTCCTCGAGCATGAAGCACCGGCCGTAGTCGCGCGGCAGCTCCTCGTACGGGTCCCACCGGCTCGTGCGGAAGCTCTTGAGACCGCGGTACCGGGCGAAGCGCTCGCGTGCGGCGATGTTGAGCGGCGTGTCGACCTCGTCGGGGAAGTCGAGGTCGTCAAGGTTCTGCGTGTTGCGCTGTGCGGCGCGCTGCGACAGGTACTCCTTGAGCTGCGCCTCCTCCTGCTCGGGCGACAGGTCGGCGAAAGGCCGGGCCGAGACGGACGCCGTGTCGTCGGCCGCCGTGTCGACGAACTCGGTCTCCTCCTTCTCCTCCTCCTCGTCCACCTCGTCGCCTGCCCCGCCGCTCGCCTTCATCGACTCGTCGTCCTCGTCCGCCTCGAGGTCCTCGTCCTCGTCCTCCTCGTCGTCGATGATCCACGCCGCCTGGTACGCGCTCGTGCCCTTGGCCACCTTCTTCAGCTTGGGCGTTGTGCCCGGCCGAGCCGGCGGCGGCATCTCGGCGCGGTCGCGTGCGCCTGGCGCCGACGACATCTCCTCCTCGGTCGGCCACGTCTGCTCGTCGAGGCCGAACTCGTCGTCGTCGGGGATGTTGGTCGAGGCGAGCGAGTCGGCGTCGTCGTCGGGAAGCGAGAGCGGGTCGAACGGCGCAGAGGTAGAGGCGGTGCCGTCGACCGACATGGTCTCCGAGGGTGCAGGCGCGTTGCGCTTGGTCGGGCGATTGGGCGGCGCGAGGAGGATCTGCAAGAAGGACAACTGGTCAGGGATGCCGAATGGAGGAGAGAGGGAGAGGAGCGAGCCGGGCGCACCTTGGACACCTTGAAGTCGCCAAGGCCTTGCAGGTGCACGAGCCTGTTGGCGCTCAGACCGCCGCCCCGCACGACGCCCTCGACGACGAGCGTCCCGAGCTCCTCGCCCTCGAAGCCCTTGGGCTTGTCCTCCTCGCTCACGCCCTCGACCGCCGTCTCGCCGTCATCCTTCTCCCACGCGACTCGCTCGGCGAGCACGCGCGGCCGCGCTTCGCGCCACCGCAGGCCCTTGGGCGTCTTCTCGCAAATGGCGCGCACGATGAGGGTCGCCTCGGGCGACGCGGTCGCGGCGGGCGATGCGGCGTCCTCGGTCGCCATGGCGGAAGAGGTGGCGGAAGAGGCGGCGGACGGCGTGGCAGAGACGCAGTGGATGCGCTCGACCGAGGGGAAGAAGTGGGTGAGGAAGGACTGGAGGGACAGGCGGGTCGACGAGGCGACGGCCGGGTTGCCGCCGGGAAGGTCCTGCAGGGTCAAACACGTCAGGGTGCGGCACACACACGACGAGGGGAAGAGGCAGGACGCACCTTGACGGCGCCAAAGACGCCCCCGTTCGAGCCGCCGACGCCGAGACCCGTCAAGCAGCGCAGGACCGTCTCGCCTTGCGCATCGACCTCCTCCTCGCTCGACATGGCGATGATGGTGAAGTCGGCAACGGCCGCCGCGTCGAGGATGGGGAAGAGCGAGGTCGTGCGAGATGCGGGCGGGAGGAGGAGGAAGCGGAGCGACTGGTTGTGGAACTTGGGGACCCTGCGAGCAGAAGACAATGAGTCAGCTCTCTCTGTCCTCTCTAGGCAGAGCTTGGCACGGCCGGAGAAAACAGGCGCGAGGGAGAGGGAGGGAGGAACAGGAGAACGGGACGCACTCGAGAGAGCGATAACCCTCGACACCCGACAGCTCGCCGTCGATCGACTGGGCGAGGAGCTCGACAAGCTCGAGGCTGTCGACGTCCTCGGTCATGGGCACGACGGCGACGACGCGCTGAACGCGGTCGCCGTTGCGGTTCTTGCCGGCGAAGATGCCCTTGGCGTCCTCGACGATGCGGCGCTTCTTGTCGAGGACCTGCTTGGCGTGGTGCTTGCGGTTGACCTTGAGGTGCTTGGCCTGGACCTTCTGCGACGCCTGCTTGACGGCCTTGGTCGCCTCGCCCTTGACCGACGGGCGGTGAGTGCGGCCCTTGGCCTGGTCGCGCAGGCTGCTCTTGGACGCGTGCTTCGACTTGAAGCTCTTGTTGGTCTGCTTGCCGTGGGCCTTGTGGCTGTGCCCTTGGCTGCCCTGCTGGCCGGCCATGATGTCGAGTGGAGTGATGAGAGCTCGCCGAGGAGATGAGGCGAGGTCGGGCTCTGGCGGGCGAGTGGGTGGCGGCGCAGGTGCTGGGCGGCGAGCGAGAAGGTCTGGCTGTGCTGTCGGGCGGGCTGAACAGCAGCAGGCGAGAGCTGGCGCAGATGGGAAGAGCGAGAGTGCAAGCGAGCTTGGATTCGAGGAGAGGCGGTGCTGCGTCGTCTCGAGCTCCTTGCGACGCCTGCCTGGCTTCTCTGCTGACGCCAGAGCGTGTACGACTGTAATGCAACACTGTTCAAGCTGGCCGGCGAACAAAGCCAGGAAGTGAAATCACCGGCTCGAGCGCACGAGCGCGCAAGTCGGTCGGCCACAGCACTTGCTGCGCCGAGTCGTGCACACGACCCTCTCTGTCTCTTTGTCGTCTCTCTGACGAGGGCAACGATGCGCAGAAAGCGGGACGAAGCCGGACGATTGCGCTCGTGCGCTCGCTACAAAGGACGACGACGAGGATGACGAGGGTGAGAGGCGCAATAGACAGATGAGAGGAGATGATCTAGAGGCGAGGATGGAGGAGGACACAAGGTGCTAGAGACGCTCACGCAACCGCTCGAGGCGAGCGGCGGCGACGCGCTCTGTAAAGGTCGCGCGCTTGCCACGAGATGCGGCGGCCTGTTCGCGCAGGGACAGGTTCAGTCGCTGGTCTTTGAGGCGTAGAGAAGGGAAAGAGACACGCACAGAGCGCTTCCAGACCGAGAGGGCGGCAGACCCGCCGCAGAACTCGTTCGGGTTGCCCGAGCATGCGAAGCGGCATCTCGACTCGGCGATCTTGGACGTCGTGATGGCCGCCGTGCTCATGAAGCATTCACCATCTGCGGTACACAGCGTCAGGACGAGGAGGAAGAGGGAGGGAGAGCGAGAGACGCACAGTAGGAGAGGCCGCAGACGAGGGCGCCCTTCTGAGCGCAGGCGTCGAGGCAAGCATCGGCGGTCGATGCCGGGTTGCTAAGGCCGATCGGCAGCGAGCGCACGCCGTTGACGAGGTCCCCGTAGCCTGTGGGCGAGAAGGCGAGGTGCGTGAGTGAGGGAAACGTGGTACCAAAAGGAAGGCGCGAGAGAGAGGAGAGCGTACAGGCGTCGTACGTCCACACGCCTCGCGTCGCCAGGTCGGTGCTCGTCGGGCTCGTGAGCGCCTTGCGCCTCGTCGAGACGTACACGTCGAGCGCGTTCGACCCGCCGCACGTCTGGGCCGGGTTGCCGTTGCACTTTTGAGCGCAAGAACTCGTCGCGAGCTTGCCCGCCGCCGGCGACAGGGCCGGTGCCGCCCAGCACTCGCCGTAGTAGGACAGGCCGGCGATGGCGAGGCCGGCGGCGTCGGCGGCGGCGAGACAGCCGTCGACGGTCGAGTTGGACCGGCCGGTGAGCGACACGGGGAGCGAGCGGCCGGCGTCGACGAGGTCGGCGAAGCAGCCCGAATCTGGTGGACGAACATGTCAGTCCTGCCCTCGACGAGAGGAAGCGCAGAGGGAGAGATAGAGACGCACAGGTCCAGCCCTTGTTGTAGGCGACCTTGCCCGGCTGAGCGATCAGGACGGGAGCAGACGCCGTTGCAGAAGCGACGCGAGTCGTTGTCGTCGACGTGGTCAACTTGAACGTCGTCGACGCCGCAGACGACGTGGTCGCCTTGCTCGTCGTCGCCGAAGACGAGGTCGAGTTGGCGGCCGCCTTGCGAGTGTAGAGCTCGAACGAGGCGCCCCCAGGACCGCCGACGCCGCCGCAGTACTGCAACGCGTTGTCGGTGCACGTGAGGCCGCACGAGCCTGCGCCGAGTGCCGTCGATCCCGCGCCGAGGACGTTCGCGCCCCAACACTCTGCGAGGGCGGTTTGAGAAGGTCAGGTTGGGTCTCTCGAGGATGCCCAAGAGAAAGAGGGGCGCACCCCCGTGATATTCGACACCTGCAGGAGGGGCGTAGAGGTGAGTGAGTCGGCCTGAGAGGGCGAGGAAAGGGAGAGAGGCGACGTACCGCAGTAGGCGTAGTTCTTGGCGTCGCACGCCTCGAGGCACGCTTGGACCGTCTTGGTCGAGGTCGAGAGGCCGTTCGGGAGCGCCCGACCGTTGACGAGGTCCGAGTAGCAGTCCTGGTACGTAAAGATCGAGCCCTTGGCCGACGTGTACGAGGTGACGACCGTCGGGGCGCTGCTCGGGACTTGGGCGCCGACAGGACTGCGGGCGGCGGCGAGGCAGGGCTCGTCAGTTCGGCCGTCGCTCGAGGACTGCCGCACGAGGGGGACTCACGGAGCAGAACCGGTGTAGGCGACCGGGTTCGAGAAGATGGCGGGCGGGTTCGGGTCCGTGCACGGCGTCGCGTTCGGGCCCGCGCCCGTCACCGGGTTGCAGCCGGGCAGCTTGGGCAGGGTGCCGAGGACGACCTCGTTGACATCGGGCGTCTTGCGGCACGTGTGGCTCGAGTCGTACAGGTCGAACACCTTGCCTGTGGGGGAGGACGAGTCAGTTTGGGAAGGCCGATCGAGTCGAGGGAGGGGGACGCACAGTACTCGATGACGCCGCTGTCCGAGGTGCACGTGTCGATAGCCTCCTGCAGCACTTGACGGTCCCAGCCATTGAAGAAGTCGCCATGCATGCCGAGGCCAGTCGAGTCGCCCATGGCGAGGACGAACGGCTGCTCCGGGTTCTTGGCCTGCGAGCGGTACTTGTTCCACGAGTTGACGTCGTGCATGATCTCGTCTGAGTGTGGGAGCGAGTGAGTACGTCGTAGAGAGTGTGAGAGTCGAAGGAGGACGCACAGAAGAGCGTGACGAGGCGGACAGGGTGCGTCGTCGGGCAAGCTGGGAAGGCAAGGTCGTCAGGTGCGAGCTCGGCTCTGCTGCTGCAGGACGAGGGTTACTCACGTCCCGACTCGCCGCCGATAGGGTACGCGACGTGGCTTGAGTGGTCGGCCGAGTCCAAGTCGACGCCGTTCCAGCACGACGGGAGCCGAACCTCGCCGCGCAGGCCGTTCGGGCAGTTGTAGGTCGGCAAGGTCGGGATACGCCTGTCGCAGAGGACCGCGTCAATGATGTAGAGGCAGAGAAGAGAGAGAGAGAGAGAGAGAGAGAGAGAGAGAGGGCGGTGGGCGTACGTTTGAGCCACGTTGGCGCCGAGGCAGTTCCAGCCGATCGCCTGCGCCGCCTCCGAGCCGTCGTAGCTGCGCTTGAACGGGTTGCCGGCGAGCATGCGCAGGCCGTCCGGGAAGGCGGTGACGTTGGTCTTGTCGGCGGCGTTGAACCGAGGCAGGTAGTAGATGAGGAGGCCGCTCGAGACGCTGCTGAAGGACCCGTTCTTCCACTCGAAAAATTGGGATGGCACCCAGTACGCCGACGAGTCTTGTTTAACGAGGCAGGAGGTGCACTCGCTGGCCCGGAGGTCCTGGAAAGAGCTCGACAGGCCAAAGTTGCTGCCGCCGACGACCGTGTGGACATGGCCACTGCGTGTAGACGATAGGCGAGGCGTAGGGATCGCGTGGTAGCGGAAGGAGGAGCCAGGGCGGCCGGAAAGAGGGACAGGAGGGCAGAAGGCGAGGTAGGGAGGGAGGAAGGAGGGAGGGACGGCGAGTTTTGGGAGGGAAGGGTAAGTCCGCGCTCGTCGACGCCTGTCTGAGACCGCCAGGCTTCAGGCCGTAGCACGTAGGCGAGCGAAAGAGGGACGCACGCGACTTGACCAGGAGAGACGATGGGGTCGGCGCGCTCGGTTACGAGGACGTTGTTGCAGGGCCTGCATGAGGGGAGCAGACGCGTTAGTCAGGGCATCCTGCAGAGTGAAGGAGAGGGACGCACATGCGCCAGAAGGCATCGACCGAGGATGCGGCCGCGACGAGCGCGACGACCAAGGACGGAACGAGCATGTTGGCGACGGCGGCGACGGCTCGGGACGGCGAGGGCAACGGCTTGAGGAGGGAGCAGTGCGCAGCAGGAGCGCAGTGACACAAGCCAGACGTAGCACAGAGCCGTGGCGAGCGAGCAAGAGGGAACAAAAGCAGCGAGCCGGCCGCTCGTCCGCGATGATGAGGGCGGCGCGTGGGGAAGTTGAGCGACGAGCTGAACTCCAGGCGAGGAAGCTCGGCTCCCCAGTCGCGCTGTGAATGCTCTGCTACCCTCGCAGGGCTCTTCGAAAGGGAGCGACGCGCAGCGAGAGAGATCATGCCCGTCGCTGTGCGGGGCGCGGAATGCGCCTGCCACGCTCGGCCAACGGTCGCAAGGGGAGAGGGTCGATCGCGCGCTGGTAACGGCAGGCCGGTGCCGCAGTAGGATCGACCCAAGTCGGGTCGACGGGAGTCTCACGGCCGAACGAGGGGAAAGTCGCCCGCACGTTCCCACGCTCTCGACGTCCGCAGCTCTGGCGTGCGCTCAACTCGGGCTCGTCCAGGCAGTCGGCAGCAGCGACAGAGTGCGGCCTCGCCGGCGTCATTCACCTGTCGATGCCGTGCCCTCGGCAATGCGAAGGCGAGCGCCGAGAGGAGATTCGAGAGTACGACGACCGCGTCTCTTTGAACGCGACAGTCGCTTTCGAGGTGAGCTGCGGCCACGCCTGGACCATTAGAGATGCGACGCGAACGATGAGCGTCTCTCGTCGCAAGTGCGCGGGTCGAGCCGAGGTCAAAGAAGCTTTAAGCGTCGCGCCGTCGTCTGCCCACCGCCGACGAGCACGCTCGGCACCATGCGTCGCACGTCCTCGGTCCGCCGCAGCAGAGCAGCAGCGGGATAGCGAGAGAGCGGCCGACCATCGCGAGGCTGTTCGAGCGAGAGCGAGGTGCGCGCGCCCAGGAGCGCACGGACCCGCCCTGTGAGGACGACGAGCGAGGACGCGCCCGAGCCCTCGTGAAAGGCGAGAGAATGCGTCCAATGCTCACACGTATGAATGCCCATGCTCGCCGAGTACTCGTCCTTCTCGACCCGCCTCGCTCGCTCAGACCCTCTCGACCCGACCTTCTCAACGCCGCGCCAGCACTGACTTGCTGGCCCCGCCGCCCCGACACTAACCGCGAACGAAAGGGTGCAAGAGGAGCTCCTGCACGAGAAGAGCGTGTCAGTGCCCGTCGACCTGGACCGCCTCGTCGAGAAGGAAAGAGAGAAGTCTCGACGCACCTTGGGCGTTGGCCTCCTCGCCGGCTCGAGGCTCAACATCTTGTCGAGCAGGTCGACAAAGCTCGTCAACAGGCGCGCGTCGTCCTCCTTGAGCTTGCGGGCGACGCCGGGCGGCATGAGGCGCGAGCGCAGGTCCGAGGGCGGCTTCCCGGCGATTTGGCGCGGTGTCACGTTGTCCTGCGGGCGCGAAAGAGGTGCATCGACGTCGCGGGAAGAGTCAGGTCGACTCGTGACCGCGGACAGGCTCGAGAGGGGAGAGACGAGGGGACGCACCGACTTTTCGACGTAGAAAAAGTTGAGGCCCTCGTCAAAGTGCTGGTCGTGGAAGCGCGCCTTGCGGATGAGCTTGTGGTTGAACTTGCCCTTGGTCTCCATGATGAGGAGGAGCATGTGGTTGTTGGTGCGACCGGGGAACAGGATCCTACGAGCGAGAGCACGGGCGAGGGAGGAGGTGCGGGAGAGACGGTGAGCGTGCCGCACGAGCGCAACAGGCTCGACGGGGCGAACCAGAGTAAGGGGAATGTACGACTCACTTGCCGGTGTAGAGCTCGTAGAGGGTGCAGGCGATCGACCACACGTCGAGCGAGCAGTCGTACGGCAGGCCGAGAACTGCGAGAGGGGCACGGTCGTCAGTCCGGATCCGGCTTGACCGAGTCGCACGCTCGCCATCGACGACGAGACGCAAGGGGGGACGAGGGACGCACTGATTTCGGGAGCGCGGTAGAAGCGCGAGACGAGGTACGGCGTGATCTCGTTCTCGCTCACGTCCGACGCCGAGCCGAGGTCGCACACCTTGAGCGTCGCCTTGCTCTCGTTGACCTGCGCACGAAGAACATGTATGTGAGCGTCTCGTCGTCAGATGCGGAGCGCGAGCGAGCTCTCTGGGCAAGCTCGACACTGCCGAAAGATCGAGAGGACGGTCGGGCCGACTCACGAGAATGTTGTCGGGCTTGAGGTCGGCGTGCATGATGTCGCACTTGCGCATGAGCGACAGGGCGAGGAACATCTGGCTCGCGTAGGCGCGCACGGCGCGCAGGTTGAGCCCGACGTCCTTGCCGTACCGCTTGACGACCTGGCGCAGGTTCATGCTGTGCGTGCCGAGCGTCAGTGACTGCTTCTCGATGACCAACAGAGCACGAGAGAGGAAGAGAGGGGTGCGAGAGAGGGCGGTAGGGACGAACCTGAGCGACTCGAAGACGAGGCACAGGTGGCCCCGGTGCTCGAACGTGCGGTGCAGGCGCACGAGGTGCTTCTTGTCGTCCGGGTCGGCGTCACGCAGTCGGCGCAGGATCTGGGCCTCCTTCATGCCGGCCTTGAACCTGTGACGAGCGCGAGCGAGGTGAGCTCGCGTCCGCGACGAATTCCTCGGGCCACGGCGCCGCGTCGCAGGGCGAGGCCGAGCTCGAGGCGGGACAGAGAGAGAGAGAGAGAAGAAGACGCACATGCTCTCCTGGCTGCGCACGATCTTGATCGCCACGTCCCTCCTCTCGCCCTCGCCAACGCCCTTGCCCGCCAAGCCCGGCTCGCCGTCGTACTTGCCCGAGCCCTTGTCGCCGAGGTCGCGCGCCTTGACGACGCTCGAGAACATGCCCTTGCCGAGGTTGGCGACGACGTGGTACCGGCCGTCGTCGAGCGCCTCGCCGAGGATGACGCGGTAGTAGCCCTCGGCATCGTCGTAGTTGTCGGCCAAGAGCGAAGCATCGGTCGTGCCGCTCGGGAGGGCACGGTTCACGATCTGCGCGATAGACGATGAGGGAGAGGGTCAGTGAGGCCGAGAGGTGGGAGAGAGGGCGGAACCGGGTTCGAGAGCAGGAGAGGGGACGCACCGGCACGCCCGCCTTCTTCTTGCCGCCCTTCTTCTTCGGCTTCTTCTCGTCGTTGCCGATCGCGAACATGTCGTCCTCGTCGTCGTCGTCCTCCTCGCCGTCCTCCTCGTCCTCGCTCTCCTCGACCTCGATCACGCCCTCGCGGTCCTTCTGCTCGCGCTCCTTCTCGAGCTCGCGCCGCTGACGGCGGTCGTCATCGGCGCCGTCCGGGTCGTAGTCGGCCGCCGAGACCTCGTCGGCGTCGGTCTGGTTGGCCGAGGCGGGCGGTGCGGCAGATGCGGCCGACGAGGTCGACGCGTCCTTGGTGAGCGAGAAGGTCGAGTCGGACGACGCATCGACCGAGACGGCGCGCGTCGACGGCGCGTTAGACGACATGGCGGGCGAGTCTGCGTGCGCGAGAGGGCAGGAGAGTCAGGGCGTGCGGCCGGCACAGATGGTCGACAGGACGAGAGAGGACGGACCGGTACCGATCCGCAGACGCTTTGCCGCGCGCTCGACGACGTCGGGCGCCGATGTACCAGGCGTAGTCGACTCGTCGTTCGGCGCCTCGCGCTTGACCTCGGGCGTCGCGCCGCCGGACGGGGCCGCACTCGGCGTCGCCGAGGCGTACTTGGCGAGGATCTCGGCGCGCTTGCGGCGGCGCTCGGCGAGGATGGCCTCGGGGTCGGGCTCGACGACAGGCGTAAGGTCGATCTCGGGCTCGTCGACGGGCTTGATCCTGCAGGGAGGCGAGAGAAGGTCAGTGTCGGCGGACGAGGGCGGAGCGTGGCCGAGAGAGAGAGGGGACGTACTCGCCCTCCTCGGCACTAGGGGCTGGTGGACCAGATGACGACGATGATGTCGGAGCTGCTGCTGGAGCTGCTGAAGGTGGAGCTGGCGGGTGGGTGGGCTGTTGCGAGGAGGAGGCGGGGACGAAAGCCGGGTTGCTCGACCGGTGCACGGGGGCCTGCGGGCGCGAGGTCTGGCCGTATCCGTCCCGACCGGTCCTGCCGCCGTACTCGCTGTCCCTCCTGCCCTGGTAGCCGTCCCCCCTGTCGTACCCGCCGCCGCGACCGTACTGCCCGCCTCCTCCACCACCTCGCCCGCCGTCGTACCCCCTCGAGCCGCCGCCGCCGCCGCCGTGGTAGTCGAGGTGGTGGCGATCGGGTGCGGCGTCGCGGTCGTAGTAGCCAGCGGCTTGTCGGTGAGGCGGTTGGCGATCGTCGTCGAAGCCGCGAGCCGAGTGCGAGTGCGGGTGCGAAGGGGCGGTAGAAGACGAGGTTACGGCGCGGCGATCTTGTTCCCACCACGGGAGGGCGCCGTCGTCGTGGTCGTCGTCGTCTCGGCGCGAGCGTCGTGCATCGTGGCGGCTGGACATTGACGAGGCGGCGGGCGGCGGGTGGAGGAGGCGGGGGTTAGTGGTGCGGCTGTTCGACGAGCGGGGCAGGGACGGTGGCCAAACCAGGATGGTCGGGGGGTCGGAAGGGGCGGGTGATCGGTGGCTACCGTCGCTGTTGGCAAGAGCGAGTGGATCGAGAGAGAGAGAGAGAGGGAGGAGATGAGAACGAGCAGGAGATGAAGCTCCTGCCCACCTCGTGCTCTGCTAGGCGCTCAGTGGCTGAGCCTGTGTTGTCTGAGTACTGCTTAACTCTCCCTTGCGCCACACGCAACCGCGCCCAATCGCCCCGAGCTGTCGTCGCTCGTCCACCTCCGTCTCGACCTCGATCTCGCAACATCCACTGCAGCAACCGCCCGACGGCCTGTGAGCACTCGCCCTTCCCTTCGTATCCTTTCTTCCAGCCTGTACCGCCGCGGCAAGTTGCCAAGGGCGAGCTGGGCAGTCGTCACGGTGCTCTTCCCACACGGAGCCGACCTCGGCAGTCCCTGCTCCTCGTGTTTGAGCCGCGAGCTGACCTGGATCGAACGTCACACAGATACAGCAGCATCTACGATGGAGGTGTCCGAGTACGCCGACGCGCTGCCACTTCTCGAGCAGGCCATGGCCGACCTCGCCAAAGGTCAACTCGTTCGCGACGAGCGTTGCTCCATGATGGACCTCATGAGCGCCATCGAGGTGCGTCCTCTCTCTCTCTCCTCTACCAGGTCGTCCCACCACGGTCGAGAGGCTGACTGAGTCCGTCGCCCGACGCCGCCAGATCAACGACGCTCGCACCGACACTTACCTTCATTCGCAAAAGGAGCGACAGCGACAGTCGTCCCTGCCTTCTTTCGACCCTGCGGTGCCTCTACACGCTCAAGATGTCGTCTGGCTCCATGACGAGGTTCTGCGGCTCGAGGTGCGCCCTCGGTTCTCCTCGGTCGTCCCGAGTTTAGACCGCGACTGACACATTCCCCCCTGCCCAGGCCACGTTTCACGCCGGCTATCCGCTCGCCTCGACCCTGTGGACGTGCAACTACCTGCGCGCCGACTCGCTCGCCGCAATATCGGGCTTTGCCCCGTCGACTTCCGCCTCGGCCGACGACGGCCAGTCGCAGCTGCGCACGGTCGTCGTACGAGCGCTCTTCCTCGGCGTCCTCAAGAGCAGCCAGATCGTGTGGGAGGAGCTCGGCAAGAACCAGGTCTACGAGGTGAGCCCCTCTCGTCCACCGCCACCACCTACCCATGCACTCTGAGCGACTCGCGTCTGACCCTCGAACGTGACGCAGCACGAGGACGTCCACCTGTCGCGCGGTTCCCTGTCGTTCAACAGCCTCATGTCGGCGTGCTACGCGCCGTCCTTGCCACCTTCCGCGCCAGCCTCGCCGCTCGTCATGCCCGGGCAGGGCCAGGACGAGTCGCCGCAGCCGCCGGAGCGCCTCATCTCGGTCGACGACGTCCTGCGTGACCTCGACGCTGCGTTGAGGTGGCTGCAGGCCGAGGAGCAGGTGCAGGCCGAGTGGCTCAGTGCCGAGATGAGGGAGAAGCTCGTCGCGAGGGTGACGCTGCGGATCGTACGTCCGCCTCTCGTCCGTCTCCCCCTCTGCGCCTCGGCGAATACTCACCATTGCCTCTCTTCCGTCTCGCAGGACCTCCTGTACCCGATCGCGCTCCTCACCTACCCGGCCCACACGTCGCCCTCGGCCATCTCGCACCACCTCGACCGCCTCGAATCCTACTCGTCCCTCTTCCCGACGGCTTCGACCCCTTCTTCGTCCGACACGACCTCGTACGACCCACCTCCCGTCCTGCGGGCCGCCTTCCATCCCTCGGCGACCGTCCCCCTTCTCGCGACGCAGCAGCCGCCTCGGCCAGTCGACATCCTCCCGCTCGACGCGGCGTACGACCTGTGGCGCCGCATCGTGAGCCACCTCGGTGAGCTCATGGGGCTGTGGGAGCTGTGGAGGAAGGGAGAAGGTGGATGGAAAGAGCTGCACGAGTGGAGCAGGAGGAGGGCGAGGGTCGAGGCGCAGCCGTACGTGCGGTCGGTGCAGCAGGTGCGTCCAGCCCTCCTCTCGTTCCGTGTCACTCGTCGGACCCGGTACTGACGAACCCTCTGCGTCACCTCGACCCGTCCGTCGCCCCGCAGTCGCTCATCTCGACCCCGACCCATCTCTTCCACGTCAAGCCGATCTCGTCCCTCGCGACCTCCTTCCTCACCTTCACGACGCCTCTCCCTTCCTCCTTCACTTCGACGCTCCCCCTCCTCCTCTCGCACGAGTCGCACCCCTCGCAACCTGCCCACACCCTCCTCGCCTTCCTCGAGCGTCTCTCGGCCAAGCTCGCGCAGTTCGCGCATGCCCTCGCCGGCCAGAACCGCGGTCGGCAGCGTCGGTGGGTCATCAAGAGCCTCGGGACGTGGGACGAGCTCGTCTGCGAGGCGGCCGGCGACGCGCGGCGGCTCGTGCACGAGGTGCTCGCCGCCGTCGAGTACGCGCTGCCTGAGGGGGACGCGGCGCGAGTTCGTCGTGCGGCGCAGCTGCTCCGTGTGGCGGTGAGCGCACATGCGCACGAGCTCGCGCTCGAGACGCTCCTGAGCGGGTTCGAGGAGGCAGTCGGGCTCTTTGGCGGAGGTGGAGGTCCGAGCGGGGCAGGAGGGGGAGCGGCCGAGGCGTGGTGGGTCGGGACGAGGGTCGCGAGACGACTGGCGACGCTGTGGGACACGCTCGTCGGTGAGAAGGACGAGGGAGAGGGGGGGAGGGACTACCTCGAGGCAAAGAGCTTCGAGGCTCGAGCGATCGAGGCGGTCTGCGCTGCGTCCTGGCTGGTGCGTCCTCGCCTCCTCTCAAAGTCGACGTCCTCGTTCTCCCCGGTCAAGGACTGACAACTTGCTCGCTGCACCAGGTCTCCTGCGCTTCAACGTCGAGCCGACCACCGCCCAAGTTCTCCTCACCCTTCCTCCCCTCCCTCGCCTTTCCTCCCGCACAAGCCGCTCAAGGTCGCTTCCGCCAACGCTTCGAGTGGCTCGGCCGACTGTCTCGGCTCGACGGCGCGGCGCAAGGGTCGGTCGCAGACTGGGCGGCGTATCGAGAAGAGCGGGATCGGCTGGACGAGGTCGAGGTGCGTCCCTTCTTCCTCTCTCTCTCGATCTCCTCTCACTGGCCTGACTCGCTTACTCTCTCGACGCAGGTTGGAGATCTCGCAAGTCGGTCGGAGGAGGCGTGCGAGCGCGCCATCCTCGCCGTGACCGCCCTCGAGCGGGTCCTGCCCGCGCTCAGCGGCACGCTCTCGCCCTTTCAGGTAACGCAGCAGGTGCGTCGCGTCGTTCTCACGTATTTCTGTACCTCCCTGACGTCTTCTCGCGCGCGCAGCACGACCTCGGCCCGCTCAGCTGCGTCCCCTCTGCCGCGTTCGACCTCCCAGATTCGCCAAAAGGGCGGTCGCTGTCGTCGCAGTTGCGGCGGCTCGGCATGCACGCGAAGGCGAGCTCGTAGTCGAACGTCTACGATCTAGCTGCCTGCATTGTCGAGCTCGTCCACGTCTTTCGTCCTCGTCGTCCGTATCTCGAGAACCGGCTCCCAAGCTCGCAGTCTGTTTCGAAATCGGTCGCCCTGCTCGCTTCGTCGGCTCTCTGTCGGCTCAATCACGCTCGTTCTTGCACAGAGCATCCGTCGAGAGAAGGTTTGGTCGAAAGGGCCGGAGCGTGCAGCATGACGGCATCGACTGAGAGAACCGTCGAGATCTCTCCCTCGTTCGCTCGACAGCAGCTCGCTCCCAGTCGCCCGGTCTGTCGTGCTCTCTAGTCTCTCGGCGAGACGTCCGCTGCGCAGAAGAAAGAAATGCTTGCAGATCAAGATCATGCCCGAGCCAAACCCGCCTCTCGACCCAGTCCTCCTCTCGCTCGAGCCCTTCTCAGTCGGTCTTGAAGACGAGGATGGGCTTGATGACCTCGCCGGTGTGCATGGCGTGGATGGCGTCGTCGAGCTTGTCGAACGGGAACTGTCGAGAGACCCGGTCCACCGGGAAGTGGCCCTCGGCGTACAGCCGGCTCAAGAACGGGACAAACTCTGGCGGGTTCGAGTCGCCCTCGCACAGGCCGATGTACGTCTTGCAGGCGACGAGGTTCTCGAAGATGCCGAACGGCGGGTGGACGCCGGGACCGGGCGTGCCGCACGACAGGAGGGTGCCGAGGTTGGCCGTCATGGCCCACCCGGCCTCGAGCGCGCGCACGTTGCCGCTGCACTCGACAAAGTAGTCGACGCCGCCGTCGGTCGCCTTGCGCACCTGCTCGACGACGTCGGCGTCGCGAGCGTTGAACGTGATCGTCGCGCCGAACTCCTTGCCCATTTCGAGCTTGCCGTCGACGACGTCGAGGAGGACGATGGTCTCGATGCCGAGGTAGTTGGCCGCAAAGAGGGCGCCTGCGCCGACGGCGCCGAGGCCCGAGATGGCGATGCTCGACGTCTTGGCGGGCTTGAGCTTGTTGAGAAGGGCGCCGGCGCTGCGCAGGAAGAAAGGACGAGTCAGTCGGGCCGCCCGGACGGTCGGGACCGCGAGGAAGAGCAGACAAAGAGACAGAGAGACAGAGAGAGCGAGGGAGAGACGCACCCCGTCTGGAAGCCACAGCCGATGGGCGCGAGCGTCTTGAGGTCGGCGTCGTCTGCCACCTTGACGACCGAGTTCTCGACGACGACGGCGTGCTTTGCGAAGCCGCTCTGCCCGAAGAAGGCACCGTAGATCTCCTCGCCGCCTGACCCGCGAATGCCGGCCTTGCTGCCGAGGGCGGCGCTGCGCTGACGACCAAAGTTGATGGGCGCGAACCCCTCGCAGGCCGCAGGATGGCCTCGCTGTAAGTCGGCGCGAGTCGCGAGGCGAGTGCAAGTGGGAAAGAAGAGTCGATCGTCGAGGTAGCGGGAGAGGGTCGAGTGCACACGCGAACATGCGGGAGAGGAAGAGGAAAAGGAGGGAGAGAGAAGGAGAGGACGAGGGTCAGAACCCGGCGGCGAAGGGGAGCGAGAGAGATAAGGGGGCGCACCTTGCAGGGTCGGCAGCTTGCGCAGTAGTTGAACGAGCAGAGCACCTTGTCGCCCGCCTTGACCCTCGTCACGCCGGAGCCAGTTTTGACGACGATTCCCGACGTCTCGTGACCGACCGTGTTGGGGAACGGCGAGGGGAAGGCGCCGTTCTGGACGGACAAGTCGGTGTGGCAGATACTGCGCGTCGCAAAAGGGTGAGCTCAGTCTCGCTTGAGGAGAGGAGGGGAGTTGACGAGCGCACCCGCAGGCAACCACCTCGATGAGTACCTCCTCGGCTTCTGGCTCGAGCAGCTGCAGGGGAGCAGGACGTCCTCAGTGTCACTCTGTTGATGGACACTAAGCGCTGCACGCACCGTGACGTCTTGGAGGGCGAAGGCGGCGTTGACCTCTGCAGGAAGGCGAAGCGGGGAAAGTGGGGAAGGTCAGGTCGAGGACGCCGCGGTCGCTGCCCGTGCAGAGCGGGACGCACCGGAGAGTACGTAGGCTTGGGTTTGCATGGCGAAGTGGGCTTTGCGAGAGCGTGAGAGAGCAGAGACGAGGAGCGAGAGACGGATTTGTGGGGAGCGGACGAGTCGGGCGTCGTAGCTCCCCCACCCTTGCTGATGATTGTTCCGGCCAGCGATCAAGCAAGGCACGCACGCTTGCAAGCGCTCTCGGCAACGAGCCTGGCACCAAGCGCGGCTCGCGACGGCTCGACTCACTCAGGCCTCTCTTTGCTCTCTCTCGCGCAACTTGAGAAGGTCGAGCGAGGGAGAGAAACGCAGAGTTGCACAAGAGGCTGCTCACCAGCCAACTGTAGACGCAGGACAAGAAGAGAGAGTGAATAAAGAGTGCATTGCGCGAGGCCAAAGTGCGCCTCTCTACGCGCAGGATCCTGAAACGACGGCCTCGAGGCATGAGCACCGAGGCCTCCCTCGAGACGGTTCCTCGGAGAAGAGAGAGGTAAGGACTGACCGAGAACGTCCCAAGGCGGAAGCGGCGTGACGTGGCCGTGGTCATACACGTCGAGAAGGTGCGGGTTGACGAAACGGCGCGGCGCGACGATCTGGAAGAGGTACTCGGAGAACCAGCCGTCCGACATGACGACGAAGCCCTTGTTGCACTTTTCGGGTCCCTGTGTGCGCGAGGACGAGTGAGCGAAAGAGGGTCGACGTCGGCTCGAGCAAGATGGCGAGGTGCTCACCCACGAGTTCTCGACGCGCCAACGGACCGACCGACCTCGGTCGTCGAGGTGCACCGCCGTGAACATCATGGCGCTGCGTGTTGGAAGAAAGGCTGTCAGACCGAGAGTCGGGCGCAGAAGGAGAGAGACGACGACGCACTGGGTCATACAGGAGTCGCCGGACAGCAAGCGGTGCCTCTTGTCCATGCGCAATCTCGTCCCAAAGGCGTCGTCGTAGTCGTAGAGCTTCTGGTCCATGATGCCGTTCTTCATGTCGCTCGACTTGTCGACTGCGAGGGCGCCAGAGTCAGGGAGAGGACGGCGTCGAAAAGGGAGAGGAAGGGCACGGACCGTCGCAGCCGAACCAAACCGGGTAGTCGGCCTGCGCACTCGTCGGTAGCGTCAGGGTCGGGCGACGCAGAGGAAGAGGGAGGGCGAGGGCGCACCTGCAGCATCTTGATCGCGATGTCCTTGAGCGACTGCGCCGGGAGGTTGAGGTACCGCACAGGCCTGCCGCCGACGACGTTGCCGAGGCGCTCGACCGTGTAGACCTGCTCGTACGGGTGTCGAGGGTCGTTGATGATCGAGATGGTGTCGCTGCAGTCGTAGCCGGCGTGGACTTGCGCAAACTCGAGCGGCGTCGTCTTGAGCGACCGCACCTTGCCCGCCTTGTCCTTTAACTCCCAGACGATCTGATTGCGGTCGAGCACGGTCAGAAGGACGTTTGGAGAGGTACGAGACGAAGGAGGAGAGAAAGGAGGAGGGAAGGGGACGCACAGGCTCGTCCGGCTTGGGCGGCTCGCCGCAGGTGATCGTCAGGATGCGAAAGATCTCCTTGAGGAGCACACGGTCCTTGATCGAGCGCGCCTCGGCGATGACGTCCTTCTTGCGCGCGCCCGTCGACGCATGGGCCCGCACCGCCTTGCGCAGGGTGAGCGCCATCTCGCGCAGCTTGCTCGTCAAGAGCGCGTCGAGCGCCGCCGAGTTGCTCGAATTGAACGACTCGGGGTACACCGTCTGCGGCACGAGGCCGTACTCCTCGACGAGCGCGACGGCGAGGTCCCACTGGCCGCCGTCCTGCGCCGGGCCGTTGGCGAGCAGGTACTGCATCGTGCGCGAGTCGAGCGGCTCGTCGGCGAGGTCGAGGATCTGCTCGAGGAACCAGTTCGCCTTGGAGAGGTGGTCCCAGAAGAAGAGGTACGACTGGAAGGGAGATAGAGTCAGGGACGGGCGAGAGGGACGAGGGAGGGTGACCTGAGAAGGTCGCCACGCACCTGCGACAGCTGGAAATCGCCGAGGCGGAACTTGCGAGCCGTGAAGATGCGCACGACATTGGTCGTCGCAAAAAGCCAACATCTGCCGGACGCGAGCTGGTTTGCGACAGGCGTGCCCTCGGTCGTGATCTCGGTGTTGAAGACTGCGCGTCGAGCCGGCGTGAGCTCGCTGTTCGTGTGGACGCGTGGAGAGGGCAGTCGAGCGCACGCATTTGGTCCGAGATGGCGGCCTCCCTCGACCGCAGGACGACGCTCATGTTGGTGCGGACGAGGATCGTCTTGGCGAGGGCGAACTGCTGGTCCTGCTCGAGCTCGTCGAGCCAGGCGTCGACCTGGTCGAGCTTGATCGAGCCGGGGTGATCTTGCGCCGTGCTGGGAGCGGTACCCGTGGCGACAGACAGGGAGCGAACAGGACGGTCCTGCGAAAGGAAAGAGAGTCAGCTCGCTGAGGAGGTCAAAGCGGGCTCTCGGCCGGGCTAGCCACGCTCGAGCCCCTCGAGGAGAGAGAAACGGGTCGACGTACCAGCATGCTCATGGTGGACGGAAGCGCTGAAGCGGTAGATGCAGAGGCGAGGGAGGGAAGGGAGGCAAGCCCGAGAGCCGCGCCGCCAAATCGGGCGTTCGGCGAGCGGACATTCCGCGGCGCGGCGACGACGACAGGAGAGCGAACAGCGGAGCGTGCGCGAACGGGTTCCCCGCACGGCCGATCGCCAGCGGTGCCGGGTGCGCCGGCAGCGATAGCGTGAGAGGGGCGCGCGGTGGAGCCGCCGCCGACGACGCTGCTGGCGCAGCCTCGGTGCAGGGCAGAGCAGCCGCAGCGAGAAGCCGGCAGCCGTGCGTGGGCGGGGAGAGATAGGGAGAGGGAGAGGAACGCGGGAGCGAAAGAGCCGCGCCGCGACGACGACGAGAGGCTCGAGCGCTCGAGCCGCCGAAACCGACGCGAGTTGCACGCCCTGACCTCCTCCTTCTCCTCCTCTACTCGTCATCGTCCTCGATGGCGATCTCCTCGGGGTTGACCGACGCCTGGCCCGCAGGCACGTCCTCGCCCTTGTCGACCACCTCGTGCGCCGTCTCGCCCTGCGGCTCCTCGTCGACGACGTCGCCCGCCCGGTCGACCTCGGCAAGCGCCTCGGCCTTGGCGGCGGCGAGTGCGCGAGCCTTCTCGGCCTCGAGCGCCTGGAGGTAGCCCTCGGGGATGGGGTTGATCTTGTTCTCGATCTGGAGGAGGGCGGCGAAGGCGAGCGTCTGCGGGTTGGTGTACCACGACGCTGCGGGCGAAACCGGTTCTCAGTCTCGGGCTGCCCCTTCTCAATGCGCCTCGGGCACCGCCAAGAATGAGAGAGAGGGGGACGCACGCATCTGGATCATCCCCTGGGCCTCCCACTCCTCCTGCGTCGGCGCCGTCCTCGCGAACCGCATGACGTCGTCGACCTCGACCAGGCCGTCGCCGTTCTTGCCGACATGCTCGAGGACCCAGGCGTAGTCGGCCTCGATGCGCTGCGCGAGCTCGGAGAGCGGCGGGAACGGGATCGGGCGAGGGTTGAGGGACAGGCAGGGCGCGGTGGCGCGAACGATGGCGAGCCAGTGAGGGTCGAAGTAGAGCTTGGGGCGACGAGGAGAAGGCGTGGCGAGGGCGGCAGAGGCGTCGCGAGCCTCGGTCGAAGGTGCGCTGCCCTCGGCGGTCGCAGCGTCGGCGTCGGCGGCGGGCGCGGCGGGCGAGGGCTCGACAGGCGCAGAGGTGACGGGGGAAGCGTCGACGGGCGCGGCGGTAGAAGAGGAAGTGTTGGACGATGCGGGCACAGTCGCGGTCGAGGTCGAGGAGGTGGATGAAGACGAGGTCGAGGTCGAGGGAATGTCGAGGACCTGCAAGACGCAGCGAGTGAGCACCGCGCCGTGCAGCCGAGAAGAAGGACTGGCGACGCACCTGAAGGAAGTCACGGCCTCTGCCCGGCTTGCCGAGCGCGAGGAACCTCGTCGACGCCCCATCCGGCTCTTCTACCTCGTCGTCCTTCTCCTCGGGCGCCTTGACGTCCGACTCGACCCTCATCTCGACGTCCTCGCCCTGCGCCGTGTCGTCATCGTCGTCGAGGGCGATCTCGTCCGGGTTCTCGACCGCCTTGACCGTCGCCGGGACGTGCGCATGCGACTCGGCGCTGCACCCGCCCGGGCAGCCCTTCTCCTCGCTCTGCGGGCCCTCGGCGCTCTGGACCCCGCTCATGGCGGGTGCCGAGGCGTCGACGTCGTCCTCCTCGTCGTCCTCGAGCACGATCTCGTCCGGGTTGGCGGCCGGGCCGCCCGCCTTGAGCCGCTCGACCGGCTGAACGGCTCGACCGTCTTGCCCTTGGCCGCCCCAGCTCCTCGGCTCGCGCTTGACGAGCTGCGTCGGACGACCATCGTGGTGGAACAGGGCGGCGAACTTGACGTGCAGGTGGGCCGAGAACCAGTAGCGAGGCTGGAGAGAGGTGAGGAGGGCGTGCAGGGGTGGGGACCCGAGCGAGTTGGTGGCGACCTAGATGTTGTGATCGAGAGTCAGAGAGTCGTCCGACGGCGAGGGAACGAGAGGGGAAGACGCAGACGCACTTCGTCCCGGAAGAAGGGCTTCTCGCGCAAGAGCGTCTCGGTGTCGCCGTGCTGCTCGATGCCGAGCGGCCAGTCGTGCGACAGGAAGACGTCGACCGAGTCGCCGCGGTTCTTGAGCTGTAGGCCGGTCTCGAGTCAGTTGGCGGACAAGGACACTCGCACGACGAAGGGGAGAAGAGGCGCACCTGAAGAAGGCGGGCGACATCGTACTCGCGGATGTGGTAGACGGAGCGGATCGTGCGGTCGTCAAAGGGGACCGTCTCGAAATGCCCTGCGCGCACGTACCGCGAGGTCAGGTCCCGAGTCGCGAAGGTGAAGAGCCGAGAGGGACGCACCCTTTTTCCAGTCGCCGCCCTTCCAAATCCCGCTCGCACCGGCGATGCGCAACCAGCCATCGACGAGGACCGAGCCCGCAAAGCCGAGGAAGTAGATGTCGGGCGCGAGCCAGCCGCCGTGGTAGCTGTGGGCGGGTGCAGAGGTCAGCTCGCTCGCGTCGGCGTCGGCGGGCAAGAGGAGGCAGAGAAAGGGTGGACGCACCACTCCCAGAGGTAGCCGGACGCCTCGTGGTTGCCGCCGATGACGATAGTGAGCTTGGGCGCGCGCTTCTGGCCGCTGTAGTACTGGTGGAAGTGGCCGAGAGCGCGGTACTTGACGGGGCAGGCCATCGTCTGCAGGTCCGACACGTTGCGCATGGCCTGGAAGGAGGAGGCAGGACAGTGAGCACTCGGTGGCGCCAAGTGCGCCCGGGCTTGCGAGAGCCACGCACCTGGAAGTCGCCGCAGCAGATGACCAGGTCGACCTCGGGTTCTCCTCGCGCACGCGCCTCCTCGTCGCAGCGCTCGACGCTGGCGTAGATGTCGTCCAGGGTGCCGTGAGAGCAGCCGACGACGCCGAGGCGCAACGAGCGCGGCTTGGGCTGATCCATGGTGCCGGGCGGAGAGGGGACGAGAGTCGGGCAGAGGGGAGGGGAGGTCGAGGTGGGAGAGCGGGCGGGGCGGACGGCACTGCTGTGGGCGGTCTGCGTGGCGGTAGTTGAGGCTGCTGGGCTACACTCTGTCGCGACCGGAGCGAGTGAACGGTGTGGACGAGAGGTGGGAGCGGTCGGTCGCTGATGAAGTCGACGACGGCGGCGCTCCCTCACGCCCGCCTCGTTCGAGTAGCTTGCTGGTTGAGCAGAGTCAAGCAAGTGCTGCACACCCCCTGAGCCATGCGAGAAACGCGGCGGAGCGAGAGCGGGTCCGACTTCCTCCTCAGCTCGGCGAGAGCGCGTGCGCAAGAAGCGACGCGGGAAAGCTACAGTGCAGGGTCTGAAACACGATGTGTACACTGACTCGACGACGCCAACCGTCGTGTCGCTCCTCCCTCGTGCCCTCGAGCGCGCCTCCTCGACTCGTCGCCAGCTCGACTCGCCTCCTCGCCTCCTCTGCTCACGAGCCTCGCGGGTACTGCGTGGACGGGCAAGCCGAGGTCAGTGCCATACTCGAGAGACGGCGCGAAGAAAGGCGAGGAAAGAGAGGAAGAGAGAGACGCACCGGGCCGTCCATCGGCAGGAGCATGTCCGGGTTGTCGAGGTGGCGCTGCAGCGTCTGCGCGAGCGCGCCGGCGATGCCGCTCCCGCCCTTCTGGCACACCTCGTGGAACTGGAGGCAGTCCTCGGCGAGGCCCTTGGACACCTCGGCCTCGTCGAGGTCGCCCCACAGGCGCCGCGTCGCAAAGTCGCGCACGAGGGCGCGCCCAGCGATGGACCAGCACACGGGCTGGAACGGGTCGCCGCCGGCGAGGTCGTGCGACGAGCCGTACAGGACGTGCATGGCGTTGACGATGCACGTGGCGGCCGTCTGACAGCGCGACAGGGACGAGGTCGGCTCGCGGACGTAGCGGTCCGTGAAGCTCTCGTGGAGGAGGATCGTCGCGGCGTGCGGGATGCAGTAGGCCGAGACGAGGAACCCGTCGATGCCGTCGCCGACGGCGTCGTACAAGCGCGGGCCGACGCTCTCCTTGAACCGCGACAGGGCGACGTCGAGCTCGATGAAGCCGGGCAGCGACTTGTTGTGCGCCTTGACGGCGCTGCACGCCGCACCCCGCTTGACGCACTTGGTGCGCGGGAGGCGCTGCAGGTAGTTGACGACGCGGCCGAGGAGGACGCACGCCTTGACGTAGAGCCCGAGCGACCCGGTCGGCGCCGACGTGTCCTCGAGGAACGAGGGCGACATGATGCTGAGCGAGGGGATGAGGCCCGTCGCGAGGTCGATCTCGAGCGAGGGATGAGGATAGGGCGAGATGCAGGGAAGGTGCGTCGTGATGTCCTCTGCGGGCGCTCGAGGACGGCGGTCAGTTCTGCGCGACCTCGGGGGACAGGGGAGAAAGAGGACGAGGACGCACGCTCGTCGATGCTCGTGCTCCAGTCGGTGCTCGCGCTCGCGAAGCGGTCAACAGCGAACGCCATCCACCACGTCGTCGCCCGCTCCCAATGCTCCTCGACCGTCCTCGGCGTCTCGAGAAGGTCCTGCCGCTCGACGAACCGGACCCGGACGCCCCAGTCCTCCTTCTCGGGCCCGCAGCGACCGTTGGCAAAGTCCCACGGATCGAGGTGGTTGAGGCCGAGCGGGGTGCACAGGCGCGTCGCGAGACCGGCAAAGATCCACAGGTCGGTGAACTGGGCGCTCTGGTACGCGACGTAGCACGTGAGGACCGTCGCCTGGACGACCTGCGGCGGGTTGACGAGAGCGAGTCAGTCTGGAGGCCCGGGCAAAAGGAGGAGAGAGAGAGAGGGAGGGAGAGGGAGACGCACCTGGAGCATCTTGCGCCGGCCCTTGCCCGACTGGAGGCTGCTCTGGATCGAGTCCTTGGCCAAGCGGTAGTGGTACTCCCTCGGGCTCTTGTCCGCCTCGCGCTCCCAGTACGCGCTCCTCCGCCCCTTGACGTACCCCTCGCCGCCGAGCTCGAGCCCGAGCGCGCCGCCGCCGACGCCGCCCGCACCTCCTCCTCCTGCGCCGCCGCCGCCGCCGAAGCCCTCGGACAGGCTCGCCGTCGAGACGTACAGGGCGCCGTACGCGCACATGGCGTGCAAGAGCGCCTCGTCGGGCCAGCGCGGGTCGGCGGGCCCGTACGCGAGCGACGTGAGGATGCCGGCGCGGCTCAGCATCGTGGCCGGGACGCTCGCGCGCAGGAAGAAGGTCGACACGAGGTGGTGGAGGGTGGCGATGGGCGGGAGCGAGGGAGGGTACGCCGGGTGGAGGAGGGCGTAGAGCTCAGGCGTGAGGGCGAACTCGTCGAGCTCGAACGCGCCGTCGTCGGCGGCGGCATGTCCTGCGGCGGCGGCGGCGTCCATTGTCAACGACGACGCCGACATGTTGGCCTTGTCGACGACCGAGGACGGCGAGGGCCCGCCGGCCGGCGTCGTCCCGCTCGTGCTCGACCCGCCCGACCCGGCTCCTGCGCTCGCGCCGCCCTCGCCCGTCGAGCTCCCCGGCGTCTGCCCCTGTCCCTGACTCTGCGCGAGCCCGTGCCCCTGCTGCTGCTGCATGGGCGCCGTCCCGCGCAACGAGCTCACCATGGCCCTCGGGCTCGCGCCGAGGAGCACGTCGCCGCCGCCGCCGGTCCCGCGCAGGCTCGACAGCGGGCTCGCGGCCGCCCAGCTGCTCACGCCGCCGCCGAACGGCGCGTCGTCGCGCAGGCCCGCCGTGACGGCCGCGGCGCTGAGCGCGCTCAACGAGCGCCGCGACGGGTCGCTGCGCCCGAGGCCCGCCATGCTCCTCGGCGACCCGCCGACGCCACCGCCACCGCCGATGGGCGCGAGGAAGCCGAGCGGCGACGCGGCGCCCGTCCGGTTCTCGCTCGACAGGAACGACGAGGCGCCGATGCCGCCGATCGACGGGCTCCCGCCGCCGCCCATGCCGTACCCTGCTCCTGCTCCACCGAGCCCGCCGACGCCCGTGCTGCTCAGCGGCGGCGGGAACGACGTGCTGTACGGCGAGGCGCCGCCGCCGCCGAGGTAGCTCGCCGCCACGCCGCCGCTGCTGCTCGGCGGCGGGAGGTAGCTCGCGTAGGGGAAGCTCGGCGAGCGCGTGTGGGCGAGAGGCGCGCTCGGGCCGTTGTACCACGACGTGCTCGCCTGCTGTTGCGGCTGCTGCTGGTGGGCAGGCGGCAGCGGAGGTGGCGCCGCAGCGGCTGCGCGCAGAGCGCGCTCGAGCTCGGCGATGCGGTCCTCGAGGTCGACGACGCGCTCGCGCGGGACCGTGTCGGGCGCGGGCGAAGACGCGGGCGCGAGTGGAGGAGGGGGACCGGTGACGGGTGCGCCGTCGTGCGCGATCGAGGCCGACGCCGTCGTCGAGGCGGACGAGGGCTCGACGTAGGACGAGGGAGGGGCAGGGATTGCTGGCGGGCGGTACTCGAGCGGCTGGGTCGAGGTCGGGGGAGGAGGGTAGCCGAGAGGGGGCGCGGACGGGTGGCTGGCGGCAAGGTTGGTGAGGACGGAAGGCGAATACGCCTGCTGCTGGTGCTGCTGCTGCAAGTGCTGGTGCGGGTGCGGCGGAGCGGCGTAGGGTGCGGGCGCGGTGGGAAGGTGCGCCTGCGCGGTCGGCGGCTGGTGCGCCCACGCCGGCACGCCGGCGTACTCGCCCTGCGTCACGCCGTGCATGGCCGCCGACGTCCCCGACCCCGCACTGCTGACCCTGCTGCGCTTGGCCTCGCCTGCGAGGCCGTCCTGCGACCCGCCACCGCCGCCGCCGCCGCCACCACTCGCCGCCGCGCTCTTCCTCTTGCGCTTAGCGCCGTTCGCGCCTGCGGCCTCGCGCGCTGCAGCAGCCGCCTCTCGCGCGGCGGCGACCGACGTGCCCTCGTAGCGGCACTTGTCCTGGGCGACGGTCGGGTTGCCGCGAGCCGACTTGAGGCACGGCGTGCAGAAGGGGCGAGAGGCGTCGCACTTGACCTGCGTGGGTCGACGAGGGCGCAGCAGTTGCAGTACGTTGAGGTGTGGATGGGCGAGGGAGGAGGCGGCGGGAAGGTGGGAGGAGAGAAGGGAGTCAGTCGGTGCTTCGAGGACGAGGAGGGGTGCTGCGGTCGCCGCCGACGGTCGCCCGCCTCGCTTGGCTCCAGCTCGCGAGTCGTTCTCGTCGCTCAGGACCGACAGGGAGCGCGGGCGAGGGCCGGGACGAGCCACGGGCCAAGTCGAAGCCGGGTTTGTCATGGTCGACGAGGACAGCGAGACTGACCTTGCGGGCTCGGCACGTGTCGCAGCTGCAGGGCAGGGAGTGGGAGTGTCAGTCGAGGTTGTGACCGGTGTTTGCGCGAGCGAGTTGGAGGCGAGGCGAGGGTGAACCGGGATACCGGCTCGAGAGGAGGAGGAGGAGGAGGAGACAGAGGGGGACGCACGCTGCACCGCGGGCGAGCATTGCGCGGAGGGGCCTGACTTGTTCTCCATCGTGGTCGAGGTCGTGGCTCTGGGGGTGGCTGTCGAGCGGGGTGGTGCCGGGCGTGGCGGTTGACGAGCTGAGTGCGGTCGAGGACGGGGCCGAGTTGGCGAGGGGCGCAGGCGGGTACGAGGCCGAGTGGTGGAGGTGAGCGAGGCCGTAGCCAGAGTAGTGCTGGTCGCTCATGGCGGCAGCAGGGCAGGTGGTCCGGAGCAAGCGAACGAGGAGGGCTCGGACTTCGTCGCCGAGAATGGCTCGTGCCCACGAGCCACCGCCTCACAGTCCGGCAACTCGCTGCTCCTCCTGCTGCACACTCGAGCACCTCGCCGACAGCCTTGAGCAGCCACCCCTCAAGCCCGAGTCCACCCCTCCGACCCTCGCCCCCCCCCCTCGGTCGTCGCCTCGTCGACCTCCTCCTCCTCCCCGGTTCCTCATCTCTCGCCTGGCTGTTCAGCCCACCCGACAGCACAGCCAGACCTACTCGCGCGCCGTTCAGCACCCGCCATGCCCCTGTACGAGCTCGTTTGCATTGCAAAGCATCACACTTCTTTGGTTCGGCCGTCTTTCCTTCCTCCCACGACGACCCTCACGAGCTCACCCTCCTCTCGACCACAGGCTCCTCTACACCAGCTCCTGCGCTCGTCGTCGGCACTCGTTGCCCAGAACGGCGGCGTCGTGCGCAGCCTCGACCACTGGGGCACCCGCAACCTCCCCAACCGCATGAAGGTCGGCAAGCGTCGCGGAGGAGGCGGCGGAGGCGAGGACGGCGCACAGGGGCGAGGGGTCGGCGAGTGCGTCCACCTTTCCCTCCTCATGTCCGTCTTGTGACGGCCTCTGACTCGCCACCCGTCGGCCTCGTGCGCAGCTACTGGTCGATGCGGTTCGACTGCTCGCCGCCCGTCCTCTCGGCCCTCAACACCCGCCTGCGCCTCGACCCTTCCGTCCTGCGGTGGACGACTCTCAAGACTGGCGCCCGCCTCGATCAGGTCGCCGCAGACGCGGGCGAGAGCAGGACGGTCCGGTTCGCGAGGGACTTGCCGCCAGCGGCCGGTCAGGGCGAGCGCGCAGACGCGTGGGACCGGCTGTAGAGGGCAGCTCGAGCGATCGCGACTGCATAGAAGCTTTTGGTAACGACGCTCGCGCGAGCCTCGTCGAGAGAGCGAGGGTTCTCCTGCGCCGTCCTCGGAGCATTCGCCGCTTCCTCGTCTCACGTCGTCTGAAGCCGCCTGTCATTGCAGAACAGGCTGCGCCCGAAAAAGCAGCTCGATTCGATGCGAGAGCGCGAGCGGAGCAAGTCGCTCTGCTCGACGACGAGCTCCCCACTTCCTCGCCTCGCTCTCGTCTCGACCACACCGCTCTCGGCTCGAGCCAGTGCTGCTCTGCCTTTAGAGACCTACACTCGACTCGACGAGCTCAGCATGAACATCCCGACAGCCGCCATCGACCCGCAGTCGTACCCCGACCTCTCGCTTCCTTCGAGTCTCCGCATCGCCTTTATTCATCCAGACCTCGGCCTAGGTGCGTCGCAGCTCGTTCTCTACCTTCAGCAGACCCCTCAACCCCCGTCGCACACCCTCGGAACCCGCCGTCGCTCGTCCCGTCGCCCTCCCCACCTCCTCCCCCCGTCCCTCTCCGAGAGCACCTTGCTGACCTCCCTCTGTGCCGATTGCGCCCGCAGGAGGAGCCGAGCGCTTGATCGTCGATGCGGCGGTCGCGCTCCAGAAGCGCGGGCACGAGGTGACCGTGTTCACGAGCTACCACGAGCCGGGCAAGGAGGGGAGGAGCTTTGACGAGACGAGGGACGGTGCGTCGCAGTCGGGCTCTCTGTCAGACGTCGCATAGCGTAGCTGCAGGCCGGACGAGGCGACACTGCGGCCGCGCTCCGGGCGCTCCTTTATGAGACTGACCCTCTCGCTCCTCGTAACAGGCACGCTGCAGGTGCACGTCCTCGGCAACTGGCTGTTCCCTCGGTCGGTCCTCGGCCGGTTCACCATCGTGTGCGCCATGCTCCGCCAACTCCACCTCGTCGCGTCGTTCCTCCTCGCCTGCCTCCTCCACCACCTCTCGTCCCTCCCCCTCCTCTCCCTCTTCGTCCTCCCGCTCGAGACCGCCTTCGCCTCGTCGCACGACTGGTCGCCCCGGCGACAAATCGAGCCGTTCGACGTCATCGTCGTCGACCAACTGAGCACGGCCGTCCCGCTCCTGCGCTGGTTCGGCCAGAACCGCGTCGTCTTCTATTGCCACTTCCCCGACCTCCTCCTGTCGCCGTCGGCCTCGTCGCGCAACCTGCCCACCCTCCCTCGCGACCCACGCGCCGGCACGCCCTTCTCGTTCGCCGGCGAGATCCGCAAGACGTACCGCGCGCCGATCGACGCCGTCGAAATGGCGACGACGGGCGAGGCCGACAAGATCCTCGTCAATTCCGAGTTCACGGCGAGCGTGTTTGAGCGCACGTTTGCCCAGCTCAGGAGGAGGCCTCGAGTCGTGTACCCGGCGGTCAACCTCGACAAGGCGGGTGCGGGCGAGCGAGCAGAGACGGTCGTCGGCGAGAAGGACAAGTGGCTCGTCAGGTGCGTCCTCGTCCCTCTCACCTCGTGCAGGTCTCGTTCTCTCTCACAGCACATGCACTGACGATGCTCTCGAGGTGCTCGCAGCGACCAGCCGATGCTCCTGTCGATCAACCGGTTCGAGGGCAAGAAGGACCTCGCGCTCGCCCTCGAGGCGTTCGCCCAGGTCCGCTCGTCGGCCGCCCACCCCTCGCTCCGCCTCGTCCTCGCAGGCGGCTACGACCCTCGCCTCGCCGACAACGTGCGCACCCTGTCGCAGCTGCAGCAGCTCGCCGGCCGCCTCGGCCTCAGCTCGCACGCCTACGCCGCCGGCGGCGCCCTCCCCGACGTCCCCTCGCCCGTCGCGGCGCGGTTCCGCCCCGTCATCGACGCCACACCGCCCACCTCGTCGACCTCGACCTCGACCGCCGGCGAGCGCGCGCCCGACGTCGTGTTCCTGCTCAACATCTCGGCGGCGCAGAAAGCGCTCCTGCTCGACTCGCGCCGCAGCGGCGCCGTCGCGCTCCTGTACACGCCCATGTACGAGCACTTTGGGATCGTGCCCCTCGAGGGCATGGCGGCGGGCCTGCCCGGCGTCGCGACGCAGACGGGCGGGCCGACCGAGACGGTCGTCGACCGCGGACTCGACGACGACGAGACGACGGGCCTGCTCCGCCCGAGGGACGCGGCCGCGTGGGCCGACGCCGTCTCGTCGCTGCTCGCGCTCGACGACGCCCGGCGCGCCCAGGTCGGCGCGGCCGGGCAGCGCCGCGTGCGGACCTACTTTTCGACAGAGCGGCTCGGCGCCGACTTTGAGCTCGCGTGCGTCGACGCGGCCAAGATCGGCATGCCCATCCCGCACGAGGTCGGGTTCAAGAAGATGCTCGCCTTTTTCGGCATCGGCAGCGTGTGCTTGGCGGCGGCCGTCGTCGCCTTCGTCGTCGGGAGGCTGTGAGCCTTCCTTCTGCAACGCCGGTCTCGTCACAGTGTCTCTTTTGTTCTCGCCTCTCGAGAGATATCTGGCTGCGAGAAAGAGAGAGAAGACAGTCTCGCCGCACAGTCCGCACGAGTCGGCGAGCAGCATGCCGGCGAACGGTCGAGCGAAGCGAGCGCGCTCCCCTCCCACCTCGCCTCACTCGCGCGGGCCGCTCCTGCTGCGGCCATGCCTCACCAGCTGTGCACTGCAGCTCCCGCGACAGTCGACGCCCCACCCAGTGCCGCCGTCGGCCCCCTTTCTCCTCGACCAAGTTCATCAGCCGCGCCGACCTGTCGGACCTCCTCCGCCTCGGCCACCGGCCGGGTCAAGACGACATGATCGCGGCGAGCTTGCCTGCGCGTGAACGCGCCGCAGCCGCCATCGCAGAGCGACCGCCCTTGCCCACATCGACCGGCCCACTTCAAGCACCATGATCGAGACGCGGCCGAGCCAGCAGATCCTTCGGCGCACGGCGAAAGCGGCGGCGAGCAAGGGGCAGCGATGCAGAAGGTGCGTCCACGCTCTCTTTACACCCGGCGAGCGCAAGCGAGACGAGCTGAACCCATGCGGATGCAGGTTCGACGACGCCGCCGGGGCGAGGAGCGAGGAGAGCGAGACGAGCCGGCTCTCGCCAAGGGAGCTCGCGTTGCGGAGCCGAGCGTCGAAGGGGACGATGTGCGGCTCTTTGTGCAGGTGGCGAGCGGTGGTTGGTGCGAGGTGGGCCTCAAGGTTCCGTCGCGGTGGAGGAATGCTGGGGGCGCGCGCACCTCGACGCGTCGTCTCGAGTGCTCCCTCGGTGCGTCGACAAACATTCAACTCTCTCGCGCGCGTGGAGTGTTTGGCCGAGGCACAGGCGCACACAATGAGGCTGACCCCGCCCTCACCTCGTCCCCCCCTCCTCCCCTCCTCCCTTCTCCTCATACCGCTCGCCTCCCTCACGCACGCTCGTTCGACCACCGACCTCGACGACCGTCTTCTCTCTCTCTTCGACCTCGACAACCACAGCAAGGAGTACACCCCGTTCGACCTAGTCGGCGTTTCCCCTTCCCTCCTTCCCTCGTCTCCGTCTCGTCCAACTCCCGTGGCTCTACGCCTTACTCGTCACTCGTTTCATCCCCCTCAACATGCTCCGCGTCGCCACCCTCCTCTCGGCTGCTGCCCTCCTCTCCGCCGACGCCGTTCGCGCCGCCGCCGTCTCGCACTCGGCCTTCCCCAACTCGGCCTGCGCCGGCGCGTCGTCGGGCGCTCTCGGCGGCCTCGTCGGCATTGGCAAGGTCACCCTCTCGAACGGCGACGTCGAGGCTCACTGCGGCTGCGTCTCGGTGCGTCCCTCTCTCTCGCAGCCGCCGGTCGGTCGGCGACGCGTCCTCGGCCGTGTTGATTGAGCGATGCCTGACGCCTCCTCCCTCTCCCTGCAGGACAACCTCGCCGAGTTCGAGCTCTGCCCGTCGTCGGCGGCCGGCCAGGCTGTCTGCAACTCGGCGCTCGACCTCAAGACCAACCAGTTCACGGCGTCGTGCGACGTCGAGGCTTGCTCGGGCGCGTACGTCCCTCCCTTCCTTCCTCTCTCTCCCTCTCTCCTTGCGTACAGGACACTGACACCCACGACACGCAGTGACTGCACCGCGACCGTCGTCAACAAGGTCACGGTCGACGAGGACGAGTGCTTCAACGCCGAGAAGGGCGCCACCGGCATCGTCACGATCGACGGCGAGGCCAAGTGCGGCTGCGCTTCGGTGCGTCCCTCGTTCTCTTCGACTGTTCCTCTCGAGGCCGGACACTGACCCTGAGCGACACCGCGCAGGACGACGCCGACAACTTCTCGCCGTGCCAGGCCCCGGCGAACGGCCGCGCTCTTTGCGTCGCGACCGACGCCGACTTCCTCGGCTCGTCGCCCGACGACGTCGCCACCGTCGAGTGCTCGTACCAGTGCGACGACGTACGTCCCGATCCTCGCCACCGTTTGACCGTCGAGCAGCAACAGAGACTGACTGTCCCGCCTTCCTCCTCGCGCAGGGCTACTTCCTCACGCCCGGCGGCTCGTGCATCAAGTTCGCCAAGCGCGCTCACATCGGCACGTCGGCCCCGATCAAGGTCCACCCGACCACCCCGGGCTCGCACGGCTCGTCGACCCAGCCGCACGGCTCCATCTCGACCTCGTACTCGCGCCACCCGCACAACGCCCACACGACGTCGCACTCGCCGTCTGAGCCGACCGCGACGACCACGACCTGGACCTACAAGCACTTCTCGCACACGCGCGCGCACCACTCGGGCTCGTCGTCGCCGTCGCACCCGTCGGCTTCGTCGTCGTCGACTGGCCACCACGGCTCGTCCAAGCCCCACCACCCGAGCGGCCACAAGACGTCGCACCACCCGCACCACGCGCACCCGACGACGATGCCCGAGGGCTCGACGACCACCTCGCCGTACGGCCACCACACTCGTCCCCACCACGGCTCGTCGATGCCGCCTCACCACGGCTCGTCGTCGTCGACGACCTCGCCGTACGGCCACCACAGCCACTCGACCCGCCCGCACCACGGCTCGTCGACCGCGACGACCTCGCCCGGCCACCCGACCACGACCTCGTCGCACGGCCCGTCCATGTCGCACGGCCCGTCGCCGTCGCAGCTCGCTCGCCGCACGGCCGAGGAGTTCGTCTTCTCGGACCTGTGCGCCCAGGACGAGCGCACCTGCGCCGTCGGCTCGTACGGCGACTTCTCGTGCGTCCGCCTCGACGACGTCACCGAGTGCGGCGGCTGCAACACGTCGGGCGACGCCGTCAACTGCCTCGAGATTGTCGGCGCGTCGTCGGTCTCGTGCCTCCGCGGTGGCTGCGTCGTCCGCTCGTGCCAGACCGGCTTCGTCCAGACGTCCGAGGGCACCTGCGAGCCCAAGGCGTAAAGCGCCGCGCTCGCTCCCCTTGCCCCATCCCCTCTCTCCCTCCTTCCCCTCTCTTCTCCTTCACGATGCCGTTTACTGTTCACGACTAGTCCCCCTCCCCCTTTGACGACCCCTCGCTCACGACAGCTCCCCTCCCACACATTCCTCGCAGCAGCCACTCGAGCCTGCCTCCCTCTTACTCTGTGTACCTCTCCCTCCTCGTCGAGCGGCCGTGCAAAGAGGAGACGGTTGTGCCGTTACCCCGCAGTATGGTCTCGCGCGACAGATACCCCCTCCCCTCCCCAGCTGGACAGCGTGCGCGCGCTGCAAAGGATCGTTGGCCTTTCACTCTTTCTCGTCGCGCTCCTCCTTGAGTCTCCCTTTCTCGTTGCGCAGTTGGATCTGCAACACATCTCTTCAGGGTCCCTCTTCACGATGCCCGAGTCGAAAGTGAGTGGAATCGCGAGGTGCTCCGAGCGACAGCTCTCCTCGACCGCCCGAGCCGTGAGCGAGGAGGTCGACCTCGCACGCACCCCTCGCTCGAGGCTGCCGCGCCGTCTGCAGCGCCAGCAGTACCTCTCGACCGCCTTCGACCCTCGTGCGCCGCCCACGATGTCGACGCGGCGTCGTGGTCGCCCCCTCAAGTCGCCAACCTCATCTCTCTCCGCCTTTGCCAGATGAGCTCGCCCGCTGTGGCCAGGCTTGAGCCTGCGCAGTGCTCCTACACCTACTTTCGACAGCACCACCTCCTGCCCAACACCCCTTGCCTGTTCCCTCGCACCCTCGTCGAGCGCTGGCCGCTCCTCTCGCGTTGGCTCGACAAGCACGGCAACCTCGACTGGAATCACCTCGAGGACCAGTACGGCGCACTCGAAGTCACCTGTATCGACCTCGCACCTGTCGCCGACGAGCCCGCCCCGTCGACTTTCGCCTCGCTCCTCCACCTCTGGCGACGCGGCGACGGGCGAGCCAAGTACCTCAAGGACTGGCACCTTCCTCTCGCGGTCTTTCGTGCGGGCGAGCGAGACGTCAAGGGCAAGGGCAAGGAGCGCGTGCGAGACGAGGTGTACGAGGTGCCCGACGTCTGCCTCGACGACTGGCTCAACGAGTACGAGGGCGACGAGGGCGCCGGGCGGCGGGACGACTTTCGCTTCGTGGTGCGTCCTCTTTTCTCTTCGACTGCGAAACTGTGCGACGACTGACTCTGTGTGCCGTGCGCGCAGTACGTCGGAGGAGGCGACACGTTCACGCCCTTGCACCGCGACATCTGTGCGTCCCCTCCCTCCTCTCGCCCGAAATGCGCCTTGCCGGGCGCCTCGGCGGCATGTGCTACTGCGCTTTGAGAAGGGTCCGCTCATCCTTCTTGCCTGCACCGCAGACTCGTCTTACTCGATCTCGACCCAGATCTACGGCTCGAAGCGGTGGTACCTTTTCCCGCCCTCCTGTACGCCCTCCTTGCGCCCCCTCATCGTCGCAGCAGAGCGCCAGGGCTCGAGCGTCAACTGCGACGCGTGGCCCGACGTCCTCAAGGCCGACTTTCGCGCTCAAGGCATGCTCGTCGTCGAGCAAGCCGCGGGCGAGACGATCTTCGTGTGCGCCTCCCTTCTCTCTTTCTCAACACGTTTAGGTCGTAGAGCAATCTGATTGACCTCTTTGGCGTCCTCGCAGACCCTCGGGCTGGTTCCACTCGGTTCACAACCTGTCGCACCCGACCCTGTCGCTCAACCACAACTGGCTCAACAGCCACATCCTCCCCGCCGTCTACTCGGCGCTCGCGTACGAGGCGGCGAGGTGCCGAGAGGCAGTAGACGACGTGCGGGACATGCTCGTCGAGCAGGCGCGGCGCGAGGGCAAGGGCGAGGACGGCTGGCGGCGCGAGTGGGAGGAAACGGTGGACGGCCTCGTCGAGCGCAGCGAGGGGTGGAGGTGCGCCCACTTCTCCCTCTCCTGTCTCTCTTTCTCGATCTCTCTGAGCGCACGGCGCGTCACGCGAACGAGCTCTCCCAGTCAAGCGTGGCCCTGACGAACCTTCTCGCCCGCGCAGCTGGCCGACCTTCTGGCGCATGACGCTCAACACGCTCAGCAACCTCGACGTGTCGACCTCGACACTGGCAGAGCGTGCTCGTCGCTCTCGTTGGCCGCCCGTCCCGCCAGAAGTGCGTCCGTCGGTCGCCTTCGTCGTCTCGCAGGTGCGTGCGCCCCTCTCGCTCGATCTCTTTCTCTCCTCGCCCACTCTCTCTCTCGTCGCCAGACACTCACACGCAATTTCGCAGGTTCGGCCGCTCGTCGATGACTTTTGCGCGAGGGAGGAGCAGGAGTGGCGGTGGCTCGACGGCCTGGACCGGGTGCTCGAAGAGGTCGAGGGCGAGCTCGAGCGGTTGGCAATGTGACGACCTTGCACCTGTCTGCGTCGCGAGAGTGACTGTGCTTTCTTCTCCTCGTGCACGATCTCTCAAGGAAAAGCCGATAGTGCTCGGGAATAAGGTCGTCGCCGTCGAGAACGAGCCTCGAGAGCGAGATGAGATTGCCAAGGCGAACTACGGGCATCTAGTCAAGACAGAGCGCCCTCGGTACCCTGCTGAGCTCCGTCGACCGCTGCGGGCCGGCGACGGCGAAGCTGGTGGAGGAAGCGCCGTGCGCGAGAGCTCGAACTTGCGAAGGCTGGCAACCGGCGGGTCGAGAGCGTTGCCGAGCGCCGAGCTGCAGAGGGGGACTCGAGTATGGTTATCAGGATGTTCGTGACCATGAGAGAGAGGACCAAAGAGAGAGTGAGAGCTTACTGAGGTCGGGCGGAAGAAGAGGAAGCCGACGGCGTCAGGCGCTCGGCGAGCCGTGCGTGGGCCTTGCTTGTCGAGAGGGCCGACAGGCGGCATGGGTATCTATGCCCGTCGAGTCTATTTGGGGCGAGAATCAGGATGAGGACGGAGGAAATCGAGAGGAAGGAGAGGACGCACAAGGTCAGGGAAGATGGACGAGTCGTGGGCGACCTCGACAACGCGCTCGGCCCGACGGCGCTTGAGCGCCCTCGCCAAGCCGACGACGACGATGACGACGCAGAGCGTCGACCTGCTCAGTTATTGGCGATCTCGGGGCCGGCGGCGACGCCCTTGCGCTTGAGCCGGCACAGGTCGCGCGCGAGCAGGCGCCACACGTTGCCCTCGCGTCCCTCGAGCACCACCTTCCGCCCAACGTCCCACACCGCGCTCCGTAGCCGGTCGTACTCGGCGTCCGTCACGCGCTCGAGGATCTCGGGGAGCTCGTGCGCGCGCTCGCGCGGGACCGACAGCGAGAAGCTGCTCCAGTCGACGTCGCGCGCAAAGGGCATGACCTGCCCTGCGGTTCGGCCCGAGCCGACAAAGACGGGTACGACGCCGAACGCGAGGTACTCGTAGATGCGCGTCGTGTCGAGCGTGTAGCCCGGCGGGGCGAGGCCGAAGCGCGAACGGGCGAGGCGGCGGGCGTAGTCGTCGTTGTCGGACCACTCGGCGATGTCGAAGCCAGGGAGGGACGAGAAGCCCGGGTGGACGTGCGACGAGAAGGGTGGGGTGGAGGTATTGCCGTCCGAGGGGAAGAAGAGGGAGCGGATGCCGAGCGAGTACCGCTCGCCGTCGGCCGCCGTGCCGAGCCCGCCGCGAAAGATCGCGAGCGTCGTGCGCGCTTCGAGCCTCGCGACGTGCGCGAGGCCGAGAACGTGCCGCACGAGGCGGACGAGCGAGCGAGCGAGCCCTCGTAGGCCGGCCTCGACTGGCTCGGGCGACGGCGAGAAGATCTCGACGGTCGGCGGGTCGACGTTGTCGCGGCGATGCGGGCTCGCCGCTCCTCGAGGCTCGACGAGCGGCCGTCCCGCCTCGTCGACGTAGTCGAGCGGGTTGACCCTGTACGAGTTGAGGAGGTGGGTCGACGACGGGATGACGAGGTCGCGGAACGAGCGGAAGTAGGAGCCGAGCGGCGCCGGACGCACGTCGCCGACCGTGACGAGGTACGTCGAGGCGTTCATGGCGGCGCGCGACGTCTCGGTGTAGTAGCCGTCGACAAAGTCCATTGGGTGCACGAGGAGGTGGTCGGCGCCGCCCGACGCGTTCCAGTGCGGGTGCGCCTCGCGCACGTAGCGCATGACGGGCTCGATGTACGTGTCGTCGACGCCGCACCGTGCCGTCTTGGTCCAGCCGGCCTTGACCCAGCAGTCGAAGAGGAAGCACGCCGGGTACAGCGGCACGAGGAAGAAGTCGGCCTCGGCCGGGTTGGTCGTGTACAGGGTGTTGTGCGGGTGCGAAGTCGTCGACGCGTGGGCGGTAGGGTCGACGAGGAGCTGGTGGAGGAGGAGCTCGGAGTTGTACGCCGACCAGCGGCACTGCTTGACCGTCTTGTCGGGAAGGCGCAGCGCGGGCGGAAGGTCGTACACCTGCAGGAGCAAACTTGGTCAGCGTCGTGTACAGCATATGCTTGTCGTCGCCAGGCCAGCTCACGTAGATCTTGAGGTCGCAGAGCGGCTTGTCTGCGAGCGTGCGGGCAGAGGGTCAGGGCGCGTCCTCGGCGGGTCTGCTCGGCGGCATCGCGGGGCGGTCCGTGGCAGGGGGGAGAGGGAACAGGACGCACTGAGGTCTGGGGGCCACAGCCTGGCTCTGTCGAGCAAGTCGTCGAGCGGCGGGAACGAGGTGCGGGTACCGACGTCGTCGTCGCGCAAAGCCGCCCCGTGCGACTTGTGCGCCGTTGGGCCTCGAGGCTGCGCAGCCGATTTGGGGCCACGTCGAGCTTGGGCGCAGAACCAGGCGACGAGAGCGGCGAGCAAGACGAGCCATGTTCGGCGATGGCGGCTCGTCGAGGTGAGGAGCCGCCTCGCGGGCGCAGGAAGCGCAGCGGCTGGCCGTGAGGGTGCCGCAGTCGGCATGTGGCTGTCCTGTCGAGCCTCTGAGCGGCCCCTGTCGCGAGGAGGCGAGCTGTTGGTGCCCGTCCTCGTCGTCGTCTCGCCCGCTCGTCCGGTGTCCCTCCTCTCGCTCTCGACACCTGCTGCTTGCTTTGCTTGTGCGCTCCCGTACGCTGTGAGTCCTGCCCTCCTCCCCCATGCAAGCGCGAACCCCGGCTGACCCTCTTTTGCAATCCGCCGCCCTTCTCTCCGCCCCCACCGAATCTCGCGCAGTTCTCTCTCTCCCTCGCCCTCGCCCTCTCGCTCCGACCTGCACGCACCACCAGGTCTCTAGTCACGATGGACCGCGAGCAGTGCGCCCCACTCTCCCCTTGATTCGACCTTGCGCCCGTCGCTCACCTTGACTCTCTCTCGCGCAGGTTCCGCAAGGCCGGCTACGCCGCTGTCGATCGGTACGCCCGCCCTTTCACTGCGACCTCGCCCAAGACCTCGCACCGGTGCTGACAAGCGTCGCCCGCAGGATCTGCGACTACTTCGAGAACCTCGAGAGCTACGACGTCGTGCCAAAGGTCCAGCCGGGCGACATTGCTCGCCTCATCGCCGGTGCGCCCTGCTCCTTCTCGTCTCAAGTCGAACCATACCTGACCTCTCTCGACATACAGATGAGGCGCCGCAAGAAGGAGAGCCATGGGAGAACATCTCGAAGGACTTTGACCGGGTCATCCTGCCCGGGTGCGTCTCTCTCTCTCTCTCTCTCCCTCGCATCCTCCCTTCTTTCCCGACCGCTGACCTCCATCTCGACCTCAACAGCATCACGCACTGGCAGCACCCGAACTTCTACGCCTACTTCCCCGCAAACGTGCGCCCCCCTCGCCCTCCTCGAGTCTCTTCCTCGCCGAGCGCACTGACCCTCGCCTCCTTTCCTTCGCCCAGACGACCTACGAGTGCATCCTCGCCGACATGTACGCCGGTGCCGTCAGCAATCCTGGGTGCGTCGTCTCCTCGCTCGCATGTTCGAGGTCTCGAACGAAACTGACGGTCGGGCCCGCCGCAGGTTCAACTGGCTGTGCTCGCCCGCATGCACCGAGCTCGAGTCAAAGGCGACAGACTGGGTCGCCAAGCTGCATGGTCTCGACGACACGTGGCAGAACGAGGGCAAAGTCGGCGGCGGGGTCATCAACGTGCGCTCAGTCCCTCTCCCTCTCTTGTCGAGCCCCTTTCCGCCCACTGAGACTAACTCACTTCCTCCACGGTCCGCACGGTCCGCAGGGCTCAGCGTCCGAGTCGTGCCTCACCGTCTGCATCGCCGCTCGCGAGCGTTACCTGCGCCTGCACCCGAACACGCCGTTCGCCGAGCTCGTCATCGTCGCCACGACGCAGACGCACTCGCTCGCGGCCAAGGCGGCCCTCATCCTCGGCATCGAGTTCGTCGCCATCGAGACCAAGGAGGAGGACGACTGGGCCTTGAGGGGAGACGGGCTGCGCACGGCGCTCGAGGAGATCGAGGGTCAGGGCAAGAAGCCGTTCATCCTCAGTGCGTCACTCTCTCTCTCGTTCTCGTCCTTGAGGACCCGCTCACACGTCTTCCTTTCGCAGTCGCAACTCTCGGGTCGACGAGCACCGGCGCCGTCGACAAGTTTGGCGAGATCACGGCCGTCAGTGCGTCCCCGATTCGCTCCTCTCGTCGATGCAGCCGGCTCACCTCTCGCTCTGCGTGCAGCCGCCGACTACCCTTCCCTCTTCCTCCACATCGATGCCGCATGGGGCGGCGTCTTCCTCTCGCTCCCCGAGTGCCACGACGAGACCTTCCTGTCGGCCATCAACGCTCGGGCGCCGCAGTCGGCCGACGACGTCGGCGAGGGCGCTATCTGCGCCGGCGGCGAGGTCCACTCGTGCGTCCCTTCTCTCTCGTCGAGTGCGCAGTGTCCCTCACGCAGGCCTGACCGTCGAGCGCTCGGTCCCTCGCGCAGGATCTCGAGCAACTTGCACAAGTCGGGCTTGGTCACGTTCGACGCCAACTGCCTGTGGTGCGTCGCCTTGGCGACTTCTTCGCGCTCGGACCCTCTCGTGCGGGAACCTGGACGTCCCTGACCGTCTTTGCCTTCCGGGTCGACAGGATCCGCGACCGGGCCCTCCTCACTTCGGCCCTCGACGTCACGCCGCCTTTCCTCCGCACCGCTCAAGCCTCAGCAGGTCTCGTCACCGAGTGCGTCCCTCCTCCTTCTCTTCTCGACGTCGCCCTCGGTCAGTGACCTGACCTGTCGCACCCGCAGCTACCGCAACATGAGCATCTCGCTCGGCCGCCGCTTCCGGTCGCTCAAGATCTGGTTCGCCCTGCGCTCGTACGGCGTCACCGGCTTCCAGAAGCACCTGCGCCAGCTCATCTCGCGCGCCGAGGTCTTTGAGCGCGCCCTCCTCGACGCCGACAAGGGCGTGCCCGGCGTCGTCCTTTTCACGCCCCGGCGCTTCTCGCTCGTCGTCTTCCGCGTCGTCAGCCTCGCCGCCGCAACCCCTAGGAGCGACACGCCCGACGCCGTCGCCGCCCGCCTCGAGCGCGAGAACGCGCTCAACGCGAGCGTGGTCCGGCACGCCAACGAGGACTCGAGCCTCATGCTCACGCCGACGACGGTCGGCGGCAAGAACTGCGTCCGCATCGCCATCGGCAGCCCCAACACCGAGGACCGACATGTGCTCGACCTTGTCGAAAAGATTCGGCGGCTCGTCGACCGCGCTCGCGAGGAGGTCGGCGACTCGAAGCAGTTGTAGATCTAGAGCTGTCGAGCGAGCAACGAGATGTATTCTGCAGACGCACAGCAGGCTCGACTTGCGTGCAGCGAGGCGAAGCGCAGCACGGGAACTCGAGAGAAGCCCTGGAAAGACCGTCCGAGGGACCGTGCACGGTACAGAAACGGTCGGCGACGTCGAGGGAGAGGGGCCGGTTCGACAGCGGCGGCAAGCCGGCGTTCCAGAGCAGCTGTGGCGACGACGACGGAGGAAGCGCGAGCGAAGCGAGGACTTGGGGAGAAGGTGCGGAGCCGAGCAAAGCGAGGGAATGAGGCGAGGAGGAGCGGAAGAGGTCCGAGTGGCGGCCGAAGCGCGCGAGGGTTGGTCCTGCCCTCCTCCTCGTCGCGCGTCAAGCGACAGCGGTTTCGTCGAAAGCACTTTCCGAGACCGGAAGCCAGAGGCGTGCGAGGCGGCCGACGGGGTCGAGACTTGGGACGCGCGCGCGCGAGGGAGAAAAGCCTGAGCTCGCTCCGCACGCCTGCCAGAGGCTCGACGAGGACCGCGCGCGCCAGTGAGAGGCGGCGGCCGCTCACCCGCACCCGGCGCCAACTTCTTCTCTCCTTTCCCCCCCCTCCCCGCCCTCGGCTCAGGCCTCTACACAGCAGCTCCTAGCTCGCTATCCTCCCCCAGCACTTCCTTTACGGAACCCGAAAAGAAGCGCGCCCCACCGCACTTCGCACCCCTCCTCGCAGCCAGCACTTCTCGTCGCTCCGGCTCGCAACTCGGCGTATCGTCTCCTCGACTCGCACTCTCTCTCTCTAGTTCCGTGCGTGCACTCTCTCCGACGTCTTGGTCCTCCTGCGCACCGAGCTGACCGAGCGCTTTGCCCCCCTGCCGCCATTTCGCCACTCTCTCGCCGCACAAACCTTGTCGCCGTCGCCTCCCCCTCGTCGCCACGTTCCGCCCAACCTCGCACGATCCCGCCAACAGACCGCACCCCACCGCATGCCTTCTGCCGCCATGTCTGCCCCCGGTGCTCCCCACATCTCTGCCGAGGACGTCAAGCTCGACCACGGCAAGGTCCCGACCTCGGCCGACGCTCGCACCGACGTCGCCACCATCCTCTCGGGCTCGTCGGACCGCGCCTCGCGTGTCGACGCCGCCAAGGAGCTCGTCGACCTGATCAAGGTCGAGGGTCCCGTGAGTCTCGCCTTCCTTCCTCCCGAGTGCAGGACGAGGTCGACGAGGAGAATGTCCCGACTGATCCTCTCGCCCTCTTTCCTTCCGCGCTTTGCAGCACGCCTTCGTCCGCGAGGGTGTCGCCTCGGCCATCCTCAAGGGTCTCGCCGACAAGAAGAACGCCGGCGTCCGCGAGGCCGCCTGCGACCTCCTCCAGATCCTCGTCGAGCAGGGCCTCGGCAACGCCGTCGAGCCGTTCTTCTACGAGAAGCTCATGCCGACCATCGTCGCCGAGACGTTCGCCGACAAGGAGAAGGTCGTCCGCGAGGCCGCTGTCCAGGCCGTCAAGTCGGTCGTCCAGGTCTCGTCGTCGTGGAGCGTCCCCATCTTCCTCCCGATCCTCCTCGAGCAGATCCGCACCGCCGGCAAGTGGCAGGTCAAGACCGGCTCGCTCGAGATCGTCAACCAGCTCGTCGTCTCGGCTCCGGAGCAGATGGCCCGCCTCATGCCCGACATCATCCCGACCATGACCGACGCCATCTGGGACACCAAGTCGGACGTCAAGAAGGCCGCCCGCTCGACCCTCACCACCCTGTGCTCGCTCGTGTCGAACAAGGACATTGAGAAGTTCATCCCGGCGCTCATGTGCGTGCCCTTCTCTCTCTCTCTCTCGCCGCCCGCTCGGGCCTCGGTTTCGTGGGATCTGTCCTGACTCGCGCTCTCTCCCGCGTACAGCAACTGCCTCATCAACCCTGTCGAGGAGACCGTCAAGACCATCCAGCTCCTTGCCGCCACCACGTTCGTCCAGGAGGTCGACTCGCCCACGCTCGCCCTCATGGCGCCGCTCCTCCAGCGCGGTCTCACCGAGAAGCTCACGTCGACCGTTCGCAAGGTCGCCGTCATCATCGACAACATGACCAAGCTCGTCGACAACGAGCACGTCGTCCGCCCCTTCGTCCCGAAGCTCCTTCCCGGCCTCGTCAAGGTCGAGCAGACCGTCGGCGACCCCGAGGCCCGTGGCGTCGTCGTCAAGGCGATCAAGACGCTCCGCGAGACCGCCAACTGCACCGGCGACGGCTCGGACCTCCCGCCGCCTCGCGTCGTCACCGCCGAGCAGTCGGCCGGCCCCGTCGTCGAGTCGATCAAGAAGGTCGACCCGGCTTCGAAGCTCGACGCGTCGTCGCCCCTCGTCGACTTCATCGCGACGCTCGTCGGCAACCTGTGCACGGCGCGCTGCTGGGAGCAGACCGAGTGGGAGTCCGGCCTTGTGCCGTACATCTCGCTCGCGCTCCCCGAGACGATCCGCGCCAACTCGGCCATCGAGGTCGCGCGCGACCTCCTCCAGAAGCTCGCCAAGGACGAGGGCGAGACGGTCGAGGCGTTCGCCGACGAGGAGGAGGGCGAGGACCTGTGCAACTGCACGTTCTCGCTCGCCTACGGCGCCAAGATCCTGCTCAACACGGCGACGCTCCGCCTCAAGCGTGGCCACCGCTACGGCCTGTGCGGTCGCAACGGTACCGGCAAGTCGACGCTCATGCGCGCCATCGACAACGGCCAGGTCGAGGGCTTCCCGTCCAAGGACGTCGTCCGCACCTTCATGGTCGAGCACGACGTCGACGGTGACGAGACCGAGAACTCGATCATCTCGTTCGTCCTCAAGGACGACCGCATCCTCAAGACCGAGGAGGAGTGCCGCGACGTCCTCGAGCAGGTCGGTTTCACGCGCGAGCGCCAGGAGGCCGCCATCGGCTCGCTCTCGGGCGGCTGGAAGATGAAGCTCGCCCTCGCCCGCGCCATCCTGTTCGAGGCCGACATCCTCCTCCTCGACGAGCCGACCAACCACCTCGACGTCGTCAACGTCAAGTGGCTCGAGGACTACCTGTGCGGCCTCAAGACCTGCACGTCCATCATCGTCTCGCACGACTCGGGCTTCCTCAACAACGTCTGCTCGGACGTCCTCCACCTCAACAAGTTCAAGGTCAAGCGCTACCCGGGCAACCTCAACGACTTTGTCCGCTACGTCCCCGAGGCCAAGGCCTACTTCGAGCTCAACCCGCTCGAGGAGTACAACTTCAAGTTCCCGGCTGTGCGTCTCTCTCGTTCCTCTTTTGTGTCCTCGACTCGAGACGATCAGGGGACCTGACGACCTGCCTGCCCCCACACAGCCTCCTCTTCTCGACGGTGTCAAGACCAAGGAGAAGTCGCTCATGAAGATGCGCCACGTCGCGTTCCAGTACCCGACGTCGCCCGTCCAGCAGCTGTACGACATCTCGCTCCAGGTGTCGCTCTCGTCGCGTGTCGCCGTCCTCGGCCCCAACGGTTCGGGCAAGTCGACGCTCGTCAAGCTCCTCGTCGGCGAGACCGAGCCCAACAAGGGCGGCGAGGTCTGGCGCCACCCCAACTTGGTCATCGGCTACGTCGCGCAGCACGCGTTCCACCACATCGACCACCACCTCGACAAGACGCCCCTCGAGTACATGCTCCAGCGTTACCAGACGGGCGAGGACATCGAGGAGCTCGAGAAGGCCAACCGCAAGCTCACCGAGGAGGAGGAGCGCAAGATGAAGGAGGGCGCGACCGTCGTCGTCGAGGGCGTCAAGCGCACCATTGACGACATCACGGCCCGCAAGAAGCTCAAGCAGTCGTTCGAGTACGAGGTCTCGTTCAAGGGCCTCTCGTCGTCCGAGAACCTGTGGCTCCCGCGTGACGAGCTCATCCGCCGTGGTTTCGAGAAGAAGGTGCGTCCCTCCTGTCGTCCTCGTCGTCGTCGTCGTCGTCGGCGACCCCCCAAAACCGGCCTTCCTAACTCGAACCTCTTCCTCCCCTTCCAGGTCCAGGAGGTCGACTCGCGCGAGGCGCAGAAGGCCGGTCTTCTCCGCCCTCTCGTCCGCAAGGAGATCGAGTCCCACTTCACCGACTTTGGTCTCGAGCCCGAGTTCACCACCCACAACACGATGCGCGGTCTCTCGGGTGGCCAGAAGGTCAAGGTCGTCCTCGCCGCCGCCACCTGGCGCCGTCCCCACATCGTCATCCTCGACGAGCCGACCAACTACGTGCGTCGCCGTCGCCCCTTTTCGTCGTCGTCGTCGCGCGAGACTCGAACCTGACCTTGCCCTCTCTCGCCTTGCAGCTCGACCGTGAGTCGCTCGCTGCGCTCATCTCGGCGCTCAAGAACTACGAGGGCGGTGTCCTCGTCATCACCCAGTACGTCCCTGCGCACCTCGCCGTCGTCGCCGTCGCCGTCGTCGTCCCGAAAATTAACCCTTCCTCGCCGCCCGCAGCAACCAGGAGTTCTCCGAGTCGATCTGCACGGAGGTGTGGGCCATGAAGGACGGCTACCTCACGGCCTCGGGCCACAACTGGGTCGAGGGCCAGGGCGCCGGCCCGCGCATCGACCAGCCGAAGGAGGGCGACGAGGAGGACGTCTTCGACGCCATGGGCAACAAGATCGTGCGTCCCTCTCTCCCTCTCTTTCTCTCGTACGAGCAGCACTGACTCTTCACGACGTGCAGGACGCGCCCAAGAAGGTCAAGAAGGCGACCGCCAAGGGTGCGTCTCCCCCTTTCCCTCCTCCTCCTCCTCCTCGACCTCCCTCTCGTCCCGGACCTCATTCTGACGCTATTTACTCGACCGGAATAGACGCACGCAAGGCCAAGAAGGACCGGATGGCGCGCAAAAAGCTCGGGCTGCCCAGTGACGACGAGGCAGGATTTGACTGAGCGGCGTCGTCGCCGTCGCGGTGGACCCTTCCCTTCCCTCCCGGTCCTCCCTCTACCCCCCTTCCTCTAGACGCCTCTCCCCTCGCATAGCCCGCACCGTCTTTACCTTTCCCCCTCCCTAGTTGTAGCTTGTCTCCCCACCGTTCGCGGCCGTCGTCGCCTCCGGCGACGTCGGCCCACCCGTTTTGCCCTCTCCTCTCGCAGCGGCCGTGATATCCAGTGCTCTTTGCCGCCCTTCTGGGTCTCACGAGAGAACCTGCCTGACCAAGCGAGCAGCCAGACCGCGAGGAGGCGCGACCACCGGCAGCCGCGCAGCGAGAAGTTCGACGAGAGGCAGAGACTGGGCCCGTGCCACTGACACGATCGCGCTCGGTGGCGATCCAGCTTCTGAAGCCAGACAGTGCTTCGCTCACCGGCATGGCCCCAGAGAGCGGTGCAAGTCGCAGGACGAGAGCGAACGAGCGATTCCTCGTGCCCGGACCCCTCCCGAGCGCGGACGGCTTTCTCCCTCTCGCGCGAGCTCCTTCGCCTCCCTTGACCAACAGCCGTCATTTGCGAGCACGCTCAGGCGCAGCCCTCGCACGTAAAAGCGCGCAGAAAGAGCGAGAGAAAGCAGGCCGGACGCGGCTCGAGCGTGCTTGCTCGCGGACGAAGCCGGGCTTGCAGCAGCGCGATGGAGGTACGGGGAGAAGGTGACGCTCGTGCAGCAGAACGAAGAACGCTGACGAGCCGGACTCTGGCTCAAGGTCGGCCAGCGGAAACTCGCGTCACGGTCGTTTCCTCGACGACGACCGCCTCGCCGAGGTGAGCTGCCACGCGATTTGCTGCGTGGCTCCGAGGCCGAGCGCGTGGACGTCGCAGAAGGCGGAGAGATCGACCGCTAGGAAGAGCCGCGTGCGCGAGTCTCGTCGACACACCTGCCGAGTGCGAAGCTGGACGAGCGCGCGCTCGACGGAGAGGAGGGCCCGTGCGCACTCGACGCGAGGCAAGCTGGGTATCCCGCTTCGAGCAGGCTGTACTCTCTGAGTGCGAGCCGAGTTCATTTTGCGTGTCTGCCCGTCCTGGAGAGCGACCTTTGACGAGACGAGCGAGGGCGAGCTGAGGAGGGAAGGGACGGCGGCGGCCACGCTTTCCTCGCGAGGGAGTTTGAGCGGTGCCTGGTCCGCTCGAGGCTCGTTCTGCGCCCCCGGTGGACCTCCCCCTCTCCGCCCCTCGTTTCAGGCGCGCCCTCGGTCGTCCCTGATCAAAACCCTCCGTCGGCTGTCCCCCCTCTTCCCCCTTCGTCCCTCGCCGCGTTCGCCCACTTGTCGCCTGTGCGGCCCACGACCACTCTCCCTCTCGCCTGCCGACGCCCACCCCTCGACCCTCGCGCAGAGCTGGCTGCCGTCGCCTTGCCTCCCCTCGCGCCACTTTGCGGCGCTGCCGCCCTCCTCCCCTCGCGCCCACCGTCGATCGCCCGACTCGTGCCGCACCTCTCTGGCGACATGGCGCAGCCCCTGGACCACCACGCGCTCCAGCAGCACCAGCACCAGCTCCTCCACGGCCACGCCCTCGTCTCGTCGCTCCTCCCGCCGCCGCCAGGTCTCGAAGCCTCGACCTCGTCGGCGCCGCCGCCCGCACAGCAGCCGCCGCTCGAGCACAAGTCGGCATCGGACGAGGACGGCAGCCAGCTGTCGCAGGGCCAGCTCAAGAAGCAGCCGGCCAAGCTCTTTCGCTGCACCGGCTTCGGCGAGTGTCAGATGACTTTCACTCGCTCCGAGCACCTCGCGCGACACGTCCGGTGCGTCCCCTGTCTCCCTCTTTCGCCCGACCGGACCCAACCTGACCCAGTTGCCCCCTCGCAGCAAGCACACGGGCGAGCGGCCGTTCAAGTGCCACTGCGGGCGCGAGTTCTCCCGCCTCGACAACGTCCGCCAGCACGCCGCGACCGTGCACTCGGAGCAGGCCGACCGCAACGCCCAGACGATCGCCGACCTCGTCGCGCTGCACAACCAGCTGTCGGTCTCGACCCAGCAGCGCCAGAAGGACGCCGGCATGGTCCTCCAGGACGGTCCCGTCGCCGACAAGGGCTCGTCGCGACGGCGCGCCGACGGCGAGGTCAAGCCCAAGAAGGTGACGGCGGCCAAGAAGAAGCAGACGGCGGCCGACAAGAAGGCGCGCGAGCAGGCCGAGGCGGCCGAGCAGGCGCTCGAGCGGCAACGAGCAGCCGAGCAGGAGGCGGCGGCGGCGGCGGCGGCGGCGGCGGCGCAGCAGCAGCCCCCGCCGCACAGCAGCCCGATGCAGCCACACTCGCAGCCTCCGCCCATGCAGCCCTACGGCGGCGCGTACGGCGCGGCGCCGTATCCTGTCGCGCGACCACCTCAACCTGCGCCCGCCGTCGGCAACGCCTACCCGTCGTTCGCCCCGCCGCCCCAGTACCCTTCCACCGCCCCTCCTCCCCTCGGCTACTACCAGCAGAGCGCGCACGTGCAGTACACGTCGCAGCTCGCGGCGCACCAGCAGCTGTACGCCGCCGGAATGGCCCCGCCGCCTCCTCCGCCGCCGCACGCGCTCTCGTACGGCGACATGTATGGTGGCGCGGCCTATGCGGCGGCATACGGTCCGGCTTCGGGCGAGGCGCCGCACCCGTACGCCCCGCCGCCGCCGTCGCCGCCGCACGCCGGCCACCGCCCCGAGCCCGTCGGCCTCCCGCACCAGGACCCGTCGTCGAGCGGTCGCTACAACCCGCCGGGACCCCTGTCGTACCCGCCCGTCTCGACGCCTCAGCTCCCCGACGCCGGGCAGCTCACGCCCAACAAGATCTCGCTCCCGAGCATCTCGGCGCTCCTGCCCTCGCCTTTCGCCAACGGCCAGCAGGCCCAGTCGCAGCCTCAACCCGAGCCACAGCCGCACCATGCTCCGCAGCAGCAGCACCCGCATCAGCAGCGAGACGTCCACCCGCAGCAGCAGGTCGCCTCGACGGCCGCTCTCGACTCGCTCGAGACGGCGCAGCACCAGCACCAGCAGCGCCAGCAGGCGCACTACGCCGCCTTGAGCTCGTCGCAGGGTCGTCCTCCCGCGCATAGCCCGTCGCCGCACCTACAGCAGCACGCCATGCTGCAGGGCTACGGCGCCTACCCGCCCGCCGGCGTCGGCGACCTGCAGTACCCGTCTCACCCGAGCATGGGCGCGCCGCACCCGTACGACCCCTACGCTCGACCCGGCAGCAGGGCCGGCAGCGAGAGGGAGCACCCGCCATCGTGAGTTTCACTCGCCGTCGTCGTCGTCGTCGTCGTCGTCGCCTGCCCCGCCTTTTTCAAGAACTTGCGCACTGACCCCTTCTCCCTCGCACAGGCTCAGCAACGGCTCGTCGTCGACGGCCTCGTCGTTCCAGGCCGGCTCACCCTTGCACCCGCACGTCGCCGCACCGCACAACTCGGCCGCCCAGCAGCACTACTCGCACCTGTACAACCCGGCCGGCGCGCCTCACCACTCGGCCTATCAGTACGCTCCGCCGCAGCCTCAGCAGCCGCACGCCTACCCGTACGCGTCAGCGCAGTACCTCGCGGCAGTGCAGCAGCCGTACGGCGTCGCGCAGGGCATGTACGCGCCGCCGCCGCCGCCGGCCAAGTACGGCGCCATGCAGGCGCCGCTCGGCGGGCTCGCAGGGCCTTATGGCCCGCTATCCGGTCAAGGCGGCCGAGAGAGCTCGGAGCGAGGAGCTTAGCGCGCCGGTCGCGCAACTCGTCCCCGTTGAGCGCCTCTCGCCTCGACCTCCTCCTCCCCCTCCTCCCGACCTTCCCCTTTTCCCTTTTCGCGTCTCGGGCCTGCACTCGCACACCTCTCGCATCCCAGCTCCCATGTCTATTTTCCTAGCCACCTAATCGTCGCCGCACTGCCCTGTGTTACCCCTCCCTCGAGCCGATTTGTACCTCCTCCCCTCCTCGCCCTCTCGCCCTCTTCCCTTGTCGTTCTTCGTACCCTCCTGCAGTCCTCTGTTGCAACTACCAGTCGCTTGCCTTCTCTCTCCCTCGTCGTCTGCGAGCAACGCAGGCTCAAGCTGCGACAGCTGTCGGTCGTCGCCGCTCGGGCCTGCTGTTCTCGCGCTTCTCTCGCTTCTTTCGCTTGCGCGAGGAACGGTGCCGCACGCCAGTTGGAGCCAGCCAGTTCATCAAGGTCCGGGGTACCGCCCTGTTCGACCAGCTCCCCCGTACCTTGCCCTCTCCGAGCAGGAAGCCACCTCGGACCCGGGTCGAGCGCCGCTCGGTCCCTCTCCTCGCTCTCTCGCTTTTCGGCCTGCCGCTCTCTCTCTCGTTCTGCCCTGGGAGCTAAAAGGGCACGTGTCGCGGCTGCCTTTAGCCTTCCTTGCATCTGGGCCGGTCGAGTAGATAGCGTCAGAACGAGGTCCGGGACGAAAGGGAGGTCGAGGAGGAGGAGGAGGGAAAAGGGGAGACGCACCCTTGGCGGTTTCTTGACCTTCTTGGGCGCGTCCTGCACGTCGAGAGAGTCAGTGCTGCTCCTACGAGAGAAAGAGAGGGAGAGAGGGAGAGGGACGCACGATCTTGTTGCCCATGGCGTCGAACACGTCCTCCTCGTCACCCTCCTTGGCCTGAACGCGCGGTCGTCGACAACTGCAAGGGTCGAAAGGACCGCTCTGAACGCCAGCGAGCTCGAAGCCGACGCAGCTCGGAGCGCGCTCGAGCCCGCAGCGCTTTCGACCGGCTCGTCCCTCTCGCAAATTCTCGCACTCGCCGCTCGGGCAAGCTGTCACGCGTGCACTGCACCCTTCAGCTACCCCATGATCCGCCGCAGCCGTCCCACCTCGACCCACTCGCCCGTCTTGGGGTCCCTCAGGCGCCCGCTGCCCCTCGTCCCGCCGAGCGCCGCGTCCTCGACCTCCTCCTCGAGCGCGCGCAGGCACCGGTAGCACCCGACCCACCCACTCGGGAGCGCCGTCGGGTTCTCGACCTTGCCGCCGTGCACGACACACTGTCCTCGCGCCGCAACCTCCTCGTCCTCCTTGCCCTCGTCGCCGCCTGCTGCTGCGCCCCTAGGTCGAGGCGGCGGTGGCGCCCGCAGCGCCGGCTGCGCGCCCGCCTTCCTGCCCGAGCCGAGTCGGCCCGACGCGCCCGCTGGCGAGTACCACCACTCGAGGAGGCGGAACCCAAAGATGCTGAGCGGGAGGACGAGCCGGAGCGAGTCGAGCGCGAGCGCGGGCGACAGGCGCACGAGGCGGCGCAGGATGGTGAGGACGGGAGGGCGAGTCGTCGGGGGCGAGTTGCGCGGCGCGGCAAAGAGGCGCTGTAGGGGCGTCGGGATCGAGTTGAGGCGTTCCTGCGGGCGGCGGTGCGAGCAGGGCGAGGTGAGCGACGGGCCTGCGGGTCGACGAGGGAGTGAAAGCTCGGGGCGCACATAGTCTTCTTGGCCCATGCGGCGGACCTCGATGCCGAGGAGGCGAAACCAGGGGCGCCAGTACGGGCTGCGGCCGAACAGGTACCGCAGGTTGTACACGAGGAGGACGAGCTCCCACACGAGGTTGGCGTGCGGGTACGACAGCTTGAACAGGGCTTGCGACGCGAGCTTGAGGCGGGCGAGGAGCGAAGGGTTGAGGGACGAGTTGCGGAGGATGGCGAGCGGGGACGACGAGGGTGAGGAGGGCGACGAGAAGAGGTCGGCGTCGACGCCGCCGCCGAGTCGCTCGTACAGGTCGGTCGCCTTGATCTTGAGGTACGGGAGGAGGACCTGCGAGGCTCGAGAGGCGGTCAGCCCGGGTTGACGGGGGCGGCGACAGGGGAAAGGGAGGGGACGCACGAGAAAGACGAGGCTGCCGGTCACCTCGTTGCTCCCGAGCCTGTCGCTCTTGCCCGTGAGCGCAAAGGCGGCCTTTGTGCGCTCCTCGCGTGCGCCGCCGCCGCCGCTGCCGAGGACCTTGCGGCGCTTGAGGCCATAAAAGGTCTCTGTGAACGAGCCGCCGTGGGCGACGAGGTAGTGGCGCTCGACGAACCACATGGCGAGGGCAAACAGGCCATCGTGGTGGTTTACGATGCGGAGGAGGTAGCGCGGGTGTCGCTGGGCAAAGACCTGTTGCGGTGTGCGCGAGAGAGAGGTGAGCCGGTGAGCCGGACGAGAGAGGTGGGGAGGAGGGGGGAGGGGGGCGCACCGAGAGGACGTAGCGGACGACGGGGCTAAGGAGGTCTCTCAGCTGGTCTGTGGGAGTGGGGGAACGAGTCAGTCACGGTGCGTGTGGCTGCTGCAGGCGAGGGGCGCACCTTGAGCGGCGAGTTCGAAGATGGAGGGGCGGTACGGGTCCTGGGCCGGGCCCTGGTCTGCGAGGTACTCCATGTGCGGGTAGGGTGCGCTGCAGCTGTGCAGTGGCAGCAGTGCTCACAGCGAGTCGGTGGGAGCAAGAGAGGAACCGACCCGGCTCGATCTCGCTCGTCGTCCCGGTCCGACCGCGTTTGCTCAGCGACCACAACACGCGGGCTCACTCGTGCTGCACTCGAGCCACTCGAACGAGCTCACTCGACACCGGCCATGCCTCTCGAGCTCGCCCGCACCCGCCGCGGACCTCCCGCCCGCCGGCGCGCTCAGCTCTCGTCCGCACCTCGCCTCGCCTCTCCACCACACCCCTCTGCGCCCTGATCCGCCCGCCAGCCTGCTCGGTAAGGGCACTGCGGTCAGCCCCACCCCACGCGCCACCTCGCACCAGCTCGCCATCATGAGCCACGCCTCGCCGTCCGTCTCTCTCGACCGAGCCGACTCCGCGAGGTGCGCCTCCTCGGCTCTCCCTCTCTCTGTCAGGCGGTACAGCAACCGCAGCACAGACTGACACTCCCTTGCGCGCGCAGCAGGGTCCGCAGGGTCAAGGTCACCGGTGCGCTCGCTCCCTTTCCCCTCCCCCGAGGTCGTCGTCCTGATCTTCGTCCACCTCGAGCGCAGTCACCAACGCAGGTGCGCCAGCCTCCCTCTACTCTACCGTACCGCACAGAAGCTGACATGCCCTCGCGCAGACGACCTCATCAAGCGCGACGTCTTCCAGCTCCCGTCGCCCTTCCCTCTCCTCCTCCTCTACTCGCCCTCGACCCGCCCAACCGTCTCGGCTCAGCCCTACGCGACCCACCAAGGCCCGACGCTATCGACCACGACCTCGCCGTTCTGGGCCACGTCGGCCAGCTTCGAGGTCGACGTTGAGGAGGGTGCGTGGGGCAGGGTCCGCATCCACGACCAGGCAAAGTGGAACAAGAAGGGCCAGGTGCGCCCCATTTCGCTCTCTCGGCTTCACGAAACGATCCTGACACTCCCGTCGCACAGGGCTACCTCGGCGAGGTGACGCTCGGCAACCTGTGGGAGCTGTTCCCGCCCGACAAAGGTGGCGACGGTGCGTCTCGGTCTCTCGCGTACCCTCTCTCTTCCGCCGACGACCGACTGACCTTGTTCTCGATGTCGCAGTGCACCTTTCGCGCCCGCTCGAGAAGGGGTCGGGCAACGTCGCCGTCTCGGGCAAGCTCGTCCTCCACTTGCGCTGCGACGGCCCGCCGCACCCGCGCTCGTCCGCGCCCGCCTCGATCTCGGCCTCGACAAGCTCGACGCTGCCCTACATGCACCCTTCACGTGCTCAGCCGGCGTACCCGCTCGCCGCCGAGGCCGCCGCACGCGACCCGCTCTACGCCGGCGCCGCCCAGCCCTTCCTCCCCTCTCACCTTCGACCCGCCGCCGCGACACACCTCGCGCCGCACCCTCATCACGGACCCTCTGCCCGCATCGACTCGGGCACGGCCGCCGCCTCGGCCGGCAGCATCCAGCGCCGGCTCACGCTCGCCGAGCACCGCCGCGGCGCGGCGACCGTCATCGGCATCGACGACGCGCTCGACACGGCGAGCGGCGTCGGCATCACCTCGGCGCCCGCCGGCGCCGCCTCGTCAGCCGCCCCCTCGCCGGCGCCGGCGCCGCCGCACGGCGACCCCGACGCGCTCGGCCCGCTCCCCGACGGGTGGGAGGCGCGCACGAGCCCGACGGGCCGGCCGTACTTTGTCGACCACGTCGGGCGGCGCACGACGTGGCACGACCCGCGCAAGGCGCTCGTGCGCGCGAGGGAGCGCGCGAGGCGGGCTGTCCTCGCTGCGGCGGGCGTCGAAGAGGTCGAGGGCGAGGCGGTCGGGACGGGCACGGGTGCGGCGGCCGGGACGACGGCGGGTGCGGTAGTCGAGGGTTCGTCGAGCTCCACGGGCGAGGCTGGGGCGGTCGGGTCATCGGCAGCGGCGGCAGGAGGGACGCAGGCGAGCTCGAGGGTGGACCCGGCGGCAGAGCTCGACGTCTCGGACGAGCAGCTCGGGCCTCTGCCGTCGGGATGGGAGAGGCGTACGACACCTTCGTGTGTCGACTCGTTTCCCTTCTACCCTGCCTGCCGCACGCTTACCTCGTCTCCGCCCTCGCGCAGAAGCGGCCGGGCCTACTTTGTCGACCACAACGTCCGTCCTCGCCGTTCAATTTATCCTTCAGCGACGCCTACTGACACTCTTGACCGTCCGCAGACCAAGACGACCTCGTGGGACGACCCACGTCTGCCGTCGTCGTCCGTCGAGGGCGATCAGTCGAAGCGCGCCTTCCGCCGCAAGCTCGTGCGTCCTCCTCTCCCTCTCCCTCTTCCCGTCCCACTTCCCTTACTCTTTTCTCTCGATGCGCAGATCTACTTCCGGTCGCAGCCGGCCCTGCGCCCTCTCGGCGGCGGCTGCCGCATCATCGTCCGGCGCGAGCACCTGTTCGAGGACGCGTTCGCCGAGATGATGAAGTACTCGGGCGAGGACCTGCGCAAGAGGCTCATGGTGTCGTTCCAGGGCGAGGAGGGTGTCGACTTTGGCGGCGTGTCGAGGTGCGTCCCTGCTCGCTCGCCCGACTCTGAGGATGAGATCCTGACGCTCTTGCACCTCGCAGGGAGTTCTTCTTCATGCTGTCGCACGAGATCTTCAACCCGAGCTACTGCCTGTTCGAGCCGGTGCGTCACCACCTCTCACTGTCGCCGGTCGGTCCGAGCGCGCGATTGACCTCTTGTGACCCATCTCGCGCAGACCGAGAAGACGAGCTACACGCTGCAGGTCAACCCGAACAGCAGCATCAACGAGGACCACCTGTCGTACTGTACGTCTCGCTGTTCTCCCTGCCGTCGCTCTCGCCGTCGTCGTCGTCGTTGTCGTACTGAACCTCGCTCGTTGCGCAGTCCAGTTTGTCGGTCGCTGCGTCGGGCTCGCCATCTTTCACCGCCGGTTCCTCGACGTTCACTTCTCGACGGCGATCTACAAGACGTGCCTCGGGCGCACGATCGGGCTCGAGGACATGGCCGTCATCGACCAGCAGATGCATCAGTCGCTCACCTGGATGAGCGAGAACGACATCACGGACGTCATCGAGCTCGATTTTACGGCCCAGCACGAGTCGTTCGGCACGCTCGAGACGACCGAGCTCGTGCCCGGCGGCGCCGACATCGCCATCACCGAGGACAACAAGCACGAGTACATCCAGCTCCTGTGCCAGCACCGCCTCAAGGGCCGGGTCGAGCAGCAGCTCGAGGCGTTCAAGCTCGGCCTCGGCGAGATCGTGCCCCTCAAAGAGCTCGAGGTGTTTGACGAGAAGGAATTCGAGGTGCGTTCGCGCTTTGGCCTCTTCCTCTCCCCCTCGACTTTGAGGACCGCCGTCCTGACCTTGCCTTCCTTCCTCCCTTGCCCTTTTCGTCGTCCTCGTCCGCAGCTCATCGTCTCGGGCGTCAGCGAGCTCGACCTCACCGACTGGGAGAAGCACACCGACTACCGCGGCTTCCATAAGGACGACCAGCTCGTGCGGTGGTTCTGGCAGGTGCGCCCCCTCTTTCTCTTCCTCTCTCGCTCTATCGAGCACAAGATCCTGACCTCGACGCTGTACCAGGTCGTCGGCACGTGGGACCTCGAGAAGAAGGCGCGCCTGCTCCAGTTCACGACGGGCACGAGCCGCGTCCCGGTCAACGGCTTCAAGGACCTGCAAGGCTCGGACGGTCCGTCCTCTCCCTCTCTCTCTACTAAACCTCGAGATTGCCGAACCTGACGGGTCGAGCGCACGCAGGTCCTCGTCGCTTCACGCTCGAAAAGAGCGGCGACATCTCGCAGCTCCCCAAGAGCCACACCTGTTTCAACCGCCTCGAGCTGGCGCCGTACCCGACCTACGACATGTGCGTCCCCGTGCCTCTCTCCTTCCCCTCTGTATCGACGACGTCCGTGTGGCCTGACGAGCTCGACGTCCCTCGCGCAGGCTCGAGCAGAAGCTCACGTTCGCCGTCGAGAACACGCTCGGGTTCTCGCTCGAGTGAGCTCTGTCGACGCAGCCGCCTCCCTCTTCATTCTTTATCGCCCCTGCACCTCCTTCCCTTTGTCCCTGTGACCTCTTCCCTGTCGTTCCACCCCGTACCCCTCCTCGGCCTTCTCGTTCACGTCGCCTTCCGAAGTCGCAAATGTCTATCTCTCGCACCTCAGTACTCTCCTGAGAGGCTGCGCAATCTCGCTACTGCCAGTTTCTGCTTCTGTCTCTCGCGGCGGCGCCGGCGCGCCCGGCCAACTGGCGCTTGAGACCGCTCGGGCCTCTCCCGCCCCTCGCGTCGAACATTCTCGTCCGCGTCTCTCGATCTTCCTCGGCGTCTGTTGACGTCTGTCGGTCTCTCCTGTCGTCGTCTCGCTCGTCGGACAGGAGGCTCGACGGACCAAAACGTCCGCCGGACCTCCCCGGACCGTGCGCGGCTATTCTGTCCCCCCCCCTCTCTGTTCGCTGCGACGTTCTCCTGCTTCGCGCGCTCTGCAGCAGAGTCTGCTCGACACGCCATGTCGGAGCTCATCACGGCGCAAGAGTGTGCCGCTGTCGCTGCGACCGAGGTGCGCGTGCGCCTTGACCGCCAACTGCGCGAGTTTGGCGCGCGCGAGCCTCCGTCGTCTTCTCGCCCTCTCGTCTCTCGTCGGCGTCGTACTGATCTCATGTTCGTCACTCTTTCGACAACAGCTCGACAACCGCCAGCTCTCGCTCAGCAAGTCCGCGTACGAGCCGGTCAGCCGCACGAGCCGCGTCACGAGGGCACTTTTGATGTAGCTCTCTCGGCCCCTGCATCTTTGTTTCAACGCGATTTAAAGTCTGCGTCTGTTCAGAGAACGAGACGAGAGCTTCTGCACTCGAGACGTGTCCAACAGAGCGACAGCGTCGAATGAGGGTCCGTGCGCGTCGACCTTCTCAAGTTGACCAGGCTGGGTCTCGCAACGTCCGGGCTCGGGGCAGCTGTCCCAAGCTGCCAAGGCGGCGAGTGCGCTGCACTCGCAACTGTCGGCTCCTTGCAGAGGTGACTGCGCGGCACCAGATGGCCATCGCTCTCTCTGAACGTGCGGCGGGAAGAAGACCGCTCTCGAGGACGAAATCGATTCGCGAAATTAGCCCATGATGCAGGAGACAAGTACAGACGAGGACAGACGAGGCGATCCGCGACATAGGGCGACAGGGGGATGTGGTGGCACTGACAAAGAGGGGAAGGAGTGCGAGAGGGGTTGTCGGAAGGGGATGCAGCTCGAGAGCGGGCTCTACTTGTTCGGCACGGCCATCAAGGGCACGCCGACGACGACCATGGCGACGGCGCCGACGCACAGCGCGTACACGGCGACACGCCACTGGGCGCGAGCGACGTCGGGCGAGAAGACGGCCGTGACCGGGCCCCAGACGGGCGCCGACTCGGGGACGACGCCGCGCGACGACTGGCCCTGCGAGCGGTACGACGGCGGACGAGACGACGCGCTCGCTGACTGGGGCGGGAGGGTCGCCGTGACGTCGCTCGCGTCCTGCTTCTCCCAGGGGTACGGGTTGGCCGACGTCTGGGTGCGGAACGACGCGTCCTTGTCGTCCGAGCCGTAGCTCGACTCGTCCTCCCACGACGAGGCCGAGCTCGGCGTCGTCGGGCACGCGATGGGCACGATCGAGCCCGACGTGACGGTCGGCGCGGCGAGCTCCCAAGGGAGGAGCTGGCGGTCCTCGCCAAGGAGCCAGATGACGCCGCAGATCCGGTTGAGCGCCATGACCATAACGGCGGCGCCGAACGCGATGAAGGGCAGGCCGATGACGCGGTAGCCACGGGCGTGGTTGGTGCTGCAGCGCGAGGAAGAGGGCGCAAAGGGTCAGGGCCTTTTCTCGACGGCGGGCTCGCTCGCGTCGCACGAGGCAGAAAGAGAGAGTGGACGCACAGGATGGCGACGAGAGGAGGGATGAGGCCAAGGCAGAAGATGCTCAGGCCGAGGCAGAAGCAGAACGTGAGGCGCCTCGGGCCGGCGTTGGCGACGCAGCTCTTGGCGTGCTGCGCGAGCGACCGGTTGAGCGAGTGCTCGACGATGTCGCGCGCCTCGGCAAAGTCGCGCGGGTCGCCGCTCGTGCCGGCTTCGACGAGGACCTTGTCGCGCGTCGCGCGCGGGAGGTTGAGCTCGAGAGGCCCGTCCGGCGCGAAGAAGACGTCGAGGCCGCGGCGGAGCGACTCGGCGAGGTACTCGGGGAGGTGCGACGCCGTGCGGGTCGCGAGCGGGTCGGTCGACGGCTCGAGGGTCGACGTCGGCGCGGCGTCCTTCTTGGCGACGCTCGGGTCGGCGAGGAACGCCTTGTACTCCTTCTCGTACTCGTTGAGCCACAGGATGAAGTACAGGTTCTCGGCCGAGTACTCCTTGAAGACGAGGTAGCCCTGCGTGTCGCGCGAGAGGGTGTGTGTCAGGAGACGCTCGGTGCTGGAACGCTGGACGGAGGAGGGACGAGACGCACCTCAAAGTCCTTGAGCGAGAGCGGCGACAGGTGCTTGTTGGCGATGACGTCGGCGAGGCGCACGTCGTTCAACGGCGTCGCCTTGAGCGAGCGGACCGAGCCGACCATGCCGGTCGCCTTTGGCGGCGACAGGACGCGGAGCGGGACCTTGACGAGGTTGAGGAGCGGGAGCTGGTTCTTCTGCTTGACGGGGCGGCTCGACGCCGGGAGGGGCGCCGGCGGCTCGAGGTTGCGGTGGCCCTTCTCGCCAAAGTTGGGCTTGCTCGGCGACGACGAGGAAGAGGGAGGAGCGAGGGACGACATGGTGGTGGTCGAAGGGGGGAGCGACGAGGCGGTGGCGGCTGCGGGTGCCGGTCGGGGAGGTGTGCGTCCTGGGTGACTGTACGAGTGGCTGGACGGAGCTGCTGGAGCCAGGGGGGCGGGCGATGGGGAGGATCTGGTGGTCGCCGGTGGTGGTCGTGCGAGGGTCGGAGGAGAGGGAGAGAGGCGAGCTGTCGACGTGCGCGCGCTCGACTGGGGTGGTGGTGGCGAGAACAACAGCGAGGCTCCAAGAAAGACCGCAACGACCAGGCAGGGAGAGGCGGCGGCGACTGCTCCGAAACGACTAAGTCCGCCGGCCCTTGAGCTCCTCCACAGCTCCACCCCGCACGCTGTTGCGTTGCTCGTTCCGGGCAAATCAGAGCCCAGGTCCAGGGACGCCCGTCAATTTAGCTCGTCTCCCCCGCGTACCACTTTCCCTTTCCAGCTCGACACTCGTCGCTCGACGCTGCCGGCGCCGACGCTTCTCGACGGCTACGGTCGCCCAGCGCCTTGCTGTGGGCGCTTCTGGCACTCGAGAGCTCTGCGAAAGTCGCATCGATCAAGGCGAGAGTGGCGGCGAGCGAGAGCGACGACGGCGACAGCGCGGCGCGAGAGGGACCGTGCGCGCGAGAACGCCGCTTCCTCTTCTTCTCGCCTCGCGCGACGGCGCTTGTCAATCACGGCTGCGGCTTCTCGGCCGGCAACCTCACAGCTGCCTTCTGCCGTCGCACGCGTGGAGCCAGAGCCCGCGCAACGCCGTACCGGCCCTCTCCTCCTGGCTCGGAACCGGTTTCCTCGAACGGGCCTCGCTCGGAGCCACGCTTTCGGCTCCCGCTCGCAAGGAGAGAGAGAGAGAGCGTCTTCTTCATCTCGGTCCCGCGAGATGAAAGGAGAATGAAGCCCGGTGCAGCTCCAGGTGTTGCCCGACGTGCCGTCGCCGAGTGAGCTGCGGACGCTCGGGCTGCGGATGCGACCGTCCCACGATTACGACGGCGGCAGCCCCCAGCGACATCGTCGTCCTGCGAGGTCGATCGAGCAGGTGGAGCAGACGAAAAGGGAGAGCGAGCCGGCGCGGGAGAGGGCGCGGACGAAGCGAGGAAAGAGCAGGCGGCCTTGGCGCTCGTCCCACGACTCACCCTCTCGCAAGCGCGAGGCCAGCACCGGCGCACTCGCTCGTGATCGGGACGGCTCTCGACTCTCGGGACGAGGGACGCGAGAGAGCGAGAGAGAGCCAGGCTGGTCCGAGGCGAGGGACGCGGAACGGCATTGCACTCGAATGGACGAACAGACGCTCGAGAACGACGGCGACGCCCGAGACAAGCTGCGCACGACGGCAAGGAGGCAAAGCAGAGTCAGTACTGGGCTCCAAAGGCTCGGCGAGGTGCTCGGCGTCGTCGCGACGTCCTCCTCGAGAAGGAGGGTCAGAAAAAAAGGCAAATCGGTTTGTCCACTCGGCTGCCCGTCCTTGAGAAACCTCGAAAGGAGGGCAGCATTTCGGTACAGGTCTGAGATGTAGTTCATCACGTTGGAGACGTCGACGACGACGAGGCCGGGTGGGGCCGGTCGACGACGACGACGACGAGAGGGACGACGACGACGCGAGGGGGAGAGGAAGAGGAAGAGAGGAAGGCGGGGCTCACCGAGCGTAGCAGAGGCGCCGTAGCTGTTGCCGTCAACGGCGCCCTCGTCGGTGTCCTGCCCACCGAGTTGGTCGAGGTCCGAGCCACGCGGCGACGAACGAGGTCGCGCAGCTGTACGACGGGGTCTAGAAAGGTCAGTGACGCTGTTTCGATGTCGGCCTTGGGGTGCATCGCGCGGCGGTCACGTCCTCGGGAACGTCCTCGGAAAGGGAGGACGCGAGAGGGGCGAGTTGGGCAGGATCAGGGGGTTGAAGTAGTGTCCTCATGCGCAAAATTCAACGAATTTCGATTTGGAGACAATAAATATTGGCATCGTGTCCATGCCAGGGGTAGGAGGGAGGTAGAGAGGGCCGAGGGAAAGAGAGACGGACCTCGGGAGGCTAGGCGACCGGTGGACGCGCCGTCGGCGCAAAGTGCGCGCCGCCCTTGTTGCCGAGCATCGACTCGAACGTCGCCTTGACCGACGTGATCTTGGTGGCGCCAGGCGGGGGCGTGGCGGTCGGCGGCGGCGACGAGGACGAGTCCCGACGAGGTGCGGTCGGCGGCGACGAGACGGTGACGGCTGGCCGCAGGAGCGTTGGCGAGTCGGGGCCGCCTCGGGTGAAATTGCTGGACGAGGGAGGGATGGGTGCTGGGGCGAGGACGACGTGGGTCGAGGGTGCGCGAGGTTGGCGGCCCGAGTCCGAGTCGGCCATGACCTCGTCGTCGCCTTCTTGCCCGACGTCGTCGCCCTCGAGCTCGTCGTCGTCGCTGTCGCCGCCGCCTTGGACGCTCAAGAACCGGAGCGCCTTTGACAGCTCGTCGGCCCACCGCCCGTCGTCGCCGCCGCCGGCCTTCTTGAGCTCGTCAAAGTCGACCTCGTCGTCGGACGCGTCGCCGTCGTGGAACGTGCGGCGGTTGGGCGCGTCCTCCTCGATCTGCTCCCAGCCGACTGGCGGTGAGCCCGGGGGCGAGATGAGGAAGTTTTTTCCCGAGGCGGGCACCTCAAGGAGGGACGAGGCGGGAGGAGGGTGGCCGGCCGTGCGCGGGAGGTAGGCGAGGCGGTCGAGGGGGAAAGTGGGTCCGAAGTAGACGCGCAGTGGTTGCGGGCTACATGGCGGTGGAAAAAGTGGGCGGTCGAAGGTAAAGTTGTCGAGGCGGGAGTGAGGAGAAGGAGGGAGAGGAGGGGGCGGCCGAGGCGGAGGTGACGAGGAGGGGCAACGGCAGTCAGCGCACGCTCGCTCGCTCTGTCGCAGGCGAGAGAAGAAGAGAGAGGCCAACGCACTGCTCGACCGTACGCTCGTGCTCGTCCTCCCACACAAAGCCGTCCATCTCGCCCTTTGCCCGCGCCGCCTCGTCCTCGGTCGCGTACACGGCGACGACGCGCCCAAAGCTGACGAGCGGGGTCCACGCATGGAGGGTGCCGTACGCCGACGCAAAGTGGGCGTGCAAAAGGTGCAGCAGAGGGTCGAGGACGCGCGAGGGCGGGAGGCACAGGATGAGCGAGTTGGTCGGGGCCGGCGGTGGGCCTCGCGCTCGTCGCCGGCGCGTCGCCTGCGCCTGTGGTCGCGCGTCCGTGGTCGAGTGAAGCTGCGCCATGGCCCTGGGCGAGCGTGCACAGCGAGGCGAGGCGTGTGGTCGAAGCTGGACCCGCGTGACGAGCGATCGAGGACGAGAGCGAGAAGTGGCCCGACACCATCGCCTCGAACGCTTGGTTTGCTCAGCTACAGAGACGTGCGAGCCTCTCAGAGCGAGAATGACCCGACTGCAGCTGTACATTGAGAGAGACGAGGCGCTGCCGGCTCTCCACCTGCGAGACCGCGACGGTCCTCACTGAATCTGTGCGCCTCGTTCTCCTCCGCTCACTCGCACGAGAGCACCCAGTGCACGCTGCACCGCCACCAGTCTACCTCTCGGCCCACGATCCAGCCGACCAGCGCCGCCGCACACTCGCCCGGGCGAGCCCACAGTCCTCGTCGCCCTCGAGTCGAGATGGTCCCGGTTGCGGCGTCAGAGGACCTCGCAGGAGCCTCGGCCGCGCCTCGACTTGGACCAGTCGACCCGCAAGACGCCGACTGCAACGCCTGCGCGTCGGCCTGCCCCGCCTGCACCCCTCCACCAGAAGCCGCCTTCCCGTGCTGTCCGCTTCCAGCGTTCCCTTCCCCTCTGTCGTCGTTCGCCCAGTTCCCGCCCGTCGCGTCGACCTCGACCGCGCTCCTACCGCCCGACTGTGCCGCCTGCGCGCCCGCCTCGACTAAGTCGCACCTCGCATGGTGCTGCGACGACGCCGACTGCCTCGCCGACCCGGCCTCGTCGTCGTCTTCGTCCGGCGGCGACAGCGGCGCGCGTGCAGGCGCGCCGCCGACGAGCACAAGCACGAGTGCTGCGACGCCGCACGAGGGGTCGGGCTCGGACGACGGCGAGGGCGTCCCGTGGGACCAGATGATGCTCCTCGACAACTGCGCCGCGTGCGCGACCGGCCAAGCCCCGCCCTCGACCTCGACCTCGCACGCGCAGACAGCATCGAGCTTCGCGCTCGACCCGTGCTGCGGTCTCCCGAGCCTGCCGTCCTGGGCGACCACAGCCGCGTCGTGCGACGAGCCTGGGTGCGCGCCCGGCCTGCCGCCGCCGCCGCCCGACGACTGCCCGACATGCGTCGGCGGCGGCCTCGGCCTCATCACGAACGACGGGCAGGCGGTGCACGCGCAGCCGCAGCCGACGATGGCGCTGCACGGCGAGTTGCCCGGCGGCTCGAGCGCGGCGGGGACGAGCGGGACGGCGGCGGACCAGACGTCGGCTGCGCAGGCGGCGACGGCGGCGGCGGCGGCGGCGGCGGCGCAGATGGATGATGAAGGGCACGACGGTCTTGAGGGCCTGCTGCGCGGTCTCGACGAGAAGACGATCCAGGACATCGTGCGTCGAGCGGTTCTCTCCTTTCTCGTCGTCGCGCCGAGTTGACTTACCTTTCCTGGTCGACAGATCAACTGCTGCTGCTGCGACTCGAACCTGCACGACCAAGGCCCCGGCTTCGACCCGTCTGCGCACGCCGAGCACCATGGCCTGCCGCAGCACATCCACTGCGCCGACGCCCACCACCTCGACAGCGGGCACGGGCCCGCACCGCCGCCTGTCCCTTTCTCGACTCACTCGCACACGTCGCTCCACCTGCCGCCACCGCCACCAACGCTCCAGCAGCAGCAGCAGCATCCGCTCGACCCGTCCCTCCTCTTCCACTACGCGCACCTCCTGCCCCAGCTCTCGACCCACCTCGGCGCCCTTCCCTGCCCTCCTACGCCGTACCAGCACCCGCCGTCGACGTCCTACCCTCACGCCTCGCCGCACCCGACCTCTTCCGCCCCATATTTCTCGGCCCCGTCGACACCGGCGCCCACCGGGCTCGGCGGCGCGCCCGCGCTCGTGTGCGAGTGGCGCGACTGCCCCGCCGGCGGGAACCCGTTCGAGTCGCACGAGGCGCTCGTCGCGCACGTGCTCGCGTCGCACCTGCTCGCCCCGGCGCCCGTACCGGCGCCGCCGTCCGCGTCGTCGAGCGCGCAGGCGCAGCTCTTCGCCCTCGTCGCGAGCATGTACGGCGGCGCAGCGTCGAGCCGCCTGCCGCAGGCGCACGCTCATGGGCACCCGCACCCGCATGCGCACCCTCGAGCGCACGCGCACCCTCCCCGACACGCCCACGCCCACCACCACGGCCACTCGCACGCCCACGCGCACGTCCACCCGCACCACCACCCTTACGGCGCCGCACATGCCGCAGCTGTCGGCGCTGCGACGGGCAAGCGCACCCGCACGTCGACGCAGGCGAGCACGGCGAGCGCACGCACCCCTCCTCCTCCTCCCGCCGCCTTTCCTCCCTCGTCATCCGCCGCCTTTGCCCTCCATCCGGGCTCGAACGCCGCGACACCGCCCTCGCCTTCCTCGTCGTCGGCTGCACTCGCCGGCTTCGGCCTTGACCTGGACCTCGGCGCAGTCGCGGCGCCGGCGCCGCCGAGCGAGCTCCACGCGTGCAACTGGCGCGGGTGCGCCCTCAGCTTTGCGACGACGGGCGAGCTCATGGAGCACCTGAGCACGGCGCACGTCGGGAGCGGGCGCGCGCGGTACACGTGCGAGTGGGCCGGGTGCGAGAGGTCGACGGCGTGCGTGAGCGGCGAGGGCGACGGCGAGGGGCTCGGCGACGAGGAGTGGGAGAGGAGGCGGGACGCGAGGGAGGACAAGGGTGTGTTCAGGCAGCGGCAGAAGGTGATGCGGCACCTGCAGATGCACACCGGTGCGTCCTGTGCCCTTTCCTTTCTCTCGAGCCGTCGAGCCCGACGAGCGCCATCAGGGCTCGCGGCGGCCTCGTCGTCCGTGCCGATAAGGCCACTGACACTCTGCGTTATCGTCAACAGGTGATCGGCCATACGCGTGCGAGCTGTGCGGCAAGACGTTCTCCGAGTCGCTCACGCTCACCCAGGTGCGCTTCTCCTCTGTCTCCCTCCTCCTCGGCGCCGGCCTCGTCACGCCGCATCTCGTTGAGCCTGCAACTGACTCGCTCTCATGTCGTGCAGCACATGCGCGTCCATACGCAGGAGCGGCCCTTTGTCTGCGACGAGCCGGGCTGCGGCAAGGCGTTCGCGCTCGCGTCGGCGCTCACGATCCACAAGCGTGCGTCCCGCTCTCTCTTTCCTCTCCTGCGTATCTTCCGACGACCTCAGCACCGATCCTGACGATGCGCATCTCTCGTTCCTCCCGTCCCCTCGCCGCGTCGACGCCCGCAGGTACCCACACCGGCTCTCGCCCGTTCGCGTGCCCTCACCCGGGCTGCACCGCCTCGTTCTCCGAGTCGTCCAACCTGTCGAAGCACGTGCGCACGCACGGCTCGGAGCGCAGGTACGTGTGCGCCGAGCCTGGGTGCGGCAAGGCGTTTGGGAGGAGCGACCAGCTCAAGCGGCATGGGCGCGTGCACGAGCGGCGGACGAGGAGCGGGGCGGGAGGAGGGTCGAGGGGCGTCAGTGGGAGTGTCGGGTCGGACGAGGACGACGCGTAGATGGGCCGGGCGGGCGGTGGAACGACTTTTTTGAGATCTCTGACTGCGACGAGGAGAGAGACGCCGAGCGAGAGCGAATCTAGCCGAGCTGCAGCTCTCTAGGACGCCTCTCTGCGTGAAAGGGAGCCAAAAGAGAAGAACGAGAAGTGTTTACAACGTGGACTCGCGCGAGCTAGTGACGAGGCCGCGCTCGCCGACCCGAGCGCCGCTCCGCCTCGCCCTCGACGGCCGCCGCTCTGATTAATCCGCCCGCTCGCGCCTCGCTGCCGCTCCACCTTTTCTATACCTCCCGCACGTCCGTCCCTGCTCCTTGCTCCTGCTGGCCCCAAGCGCGTGGACGCTCGAGCCCCTTGGCCGCTCCTCCTCCTCCTCCCTCCTCGCGCACTTGCATCGCGCCGACGACGCACCTCGCCGCCGTGACCGAGCCACCTCGACGTCACTCGGCGTCACGCCCTCGCGCACGCTCGACGCAGGCGCTCAGGCCTTCTTCTGCCTCGTGGCAAAGCGCTCCTCCTGGTCGCTGCGCGCGAGGAGCTTTGCGGCCTTGACAAACTGGACGCCGTTGATGATCTGCTTGCCGGCGCAGATCGGGGCGCACACGATGGCGACGAGGTGGGGCCACGAGACGCGCAGGAGGGCCTTGAGGACGGGCTTCGGGAGGCGCACGAGGTAGGGCGAGAAGGACGACGGCAACGACGACAGGAGCGGGACCGAGTACGAGTTGAGGACGTAGAGGGCGACAAAGAAGAGCTCGTTGGCGGCGCAGAAGATGAACAGGGTTGTCTGTGAGCGCGAACGAGGGCCGGTCAGTCGTGGGGCGAGGAGAGCGAGGGGAGGCGAGAGGGGGACGGACAGAGTTGTTGTAGTAGGACCACAGGATCCAGCTCTGCTCCTTGGTCACCTTCTTGTGGCTCGTGCTGCCGCTCGCGACCGAGGCGTACATGTGGATGTAGTGCGACGAAAAGTCGAGCGAGATGAGGAACATGAAGATGAGGGCGAGGCGAGGGTACGCCGACGCGAGGAAGCACAGGAGGCACGACAGCATGCACCTGTGGGCGTCGATGAGTGTCAGCTACGGGTCGAGCGCTGGCACAACCTGCAGGCCGCGCTCGGGTGAAGGAGCGCGGGGTGCAGGAGACGGTGCAGCCGTCGCCGCCGAGAGGAAGTGAGCGGTCGGACGCACCGGTCGGTCACCATGTCCAAGATGGCGCCAAACTTGCTCGTCTGGCCGAGGGCGCGTGCGGCGACGCCGTCGACGGCGTCGAGGAGGGCCGAGACGCAGTAGGCAAAGGTGCAGAATTTGGGGTGCGTCGGCATGTAGGTGAGGGCGAGGGCGCCGAGGATGACGCGCGTGTAGCCTGCGGGGGGTCGGGGAAGTGGTCAGTCTGAAGGAACGGCGGTCGAGAGGGGCCGAGAGAGAGAGGGAGACGGACCGATGAGGTTGGGGACGAAGAGGAAGATGTTCTCGTCGGTGCGGCCCCGAGGGGCGGGCGACGGGCTGCGGGCGGCCATTGTCGAGGGCGGTGCTTCGAGTCGGGTGCCTGCAAGACGGGGAGCGCGTCAGTCGAGGGCTGAGGAGGACGAGGCCGAGTGCGGGCAAGGCGCCACGAGACGAGCCTGTGGCGCTACAGGCGTGCAGGCGAGGTCCACGGCGAGGTTGACGTGCAGGGTGACAGTCGGCAAGGTGGTGTAGGAGGGAGGGAGGGCGACTTACTCGGGGTCGGCGATGAGAGGTGGAGCCGGGCAGGTGAGGGTTGAGCTGCGACGAGGGAGTGAGTGAGCGTGGCGATGGCACGAGGGAGAGAGAGAGGGCGCACCAGTTCAAGAGACGCGCTGTCTGCGAGCGCAGGCGTGGACCCGGGAACGAAGCCGAGGAGGGGGAGGACGAGGCGAGGGGGAGATGGGAACGGCGACGGCGAGTGGTGGGCGACGACTGGCGGGTGTTCCGAGTCGAGTAAGGCTCACACGAGCTGGTGCACGCTACACTGGCGCACTCGGGGGCGGTGTGGACGAGGGAGACGCCCTCCTCCTCCTCCTCGCGACCTTGATCTCCAACCTCGCCGCCTCACTCGCCCGAGCTGCCTGTGACGCGCCGTGAGCACGCTCGCAATGGCTGCAGTCGACTCGCGAGCACCCGCAACCCTCGCCCCGACAGCTCCCTCCCTCGCCCCTCTCCCCTCCGCCTGGCTCCCCTCGCACCTCGACGAGCCGCCGCAACCCCCTCCAGCAGACACCCGCGAGGAGCAGCTCGCACAGCTCGCAGCCCAAGAGAAACTCGGTCACGACGGCAAGCGCCAACGCGTACGCGCTCGCCGCACCGTCGACCCCTACGGCGGCATCGAGCGCTGGAAGATCGTGCGTCCAGCTCTCTCCTCCTCGACCCGGTCCACGGTAGGTGACACACTGACACCGACCCACCCTGCAGTACAAGAGCGTCCGCTCGTCCCACAACCAGGAGCTCTTCATCCGCAACCAGCCCTCGTGCCTCGTCGACGTCCGTCCTCCCTCTCCCACCCTCTCGCAGGCTCGCATGCCGGGACAGCTACTGACGCTCGCCCACACCCACAGCTGCTACCGCCTGAAGCGTACCAGAACTTCTCGACCTCGTTCTGCTCTCGGTACGCCCATACGTCGACCAACAAGCTCCGCTGCCCGGTCAACGTCGTCACGGTCCGTCCCTCCTCTCGTCCTCTGGCCCGTGCCCTGTGCGCCGAGGTGAACGACGACTGACTCTCAACGTCCTGCAGTTTACGCCAGATGCGCGCCGCATCTTGACGGGCTCGACCTCGGGCGAGTTCACGCTCTGGAACGGGCTCACGTTCAACTTCGAGACGATCCTGCAGGTCCGTCCCCTCTTTCTCTCGCCCGAGCAGCTCGATCTCTCCGTACATCGCAGAGCGCATGAACTCACGCCCTCTTTCCCGCTCGCAGGCGCACGACTCGGCCGTGCGCGCCCTCTCGTGGTCGCACTCGGGCCAGTGGCTCCTGAGCGCCGACAACGCCGGCGTCATCAAATACTTCCAGCAGAACATGAACAACCTGCAGGTGTTCCAGGGCCACAACGAGGCGATCCGCGACGCGACGTGGGCGCCCAATGACGAGCGCTTCGCGACCGGCGCCGACGACGGCGTCATCAAGGTGTGGAACTTTGAGCGCATGAAGGAGGAGAGGGTCCTCACCGGTGCGTCTCGCCTCCCTCTCTCTCTCTTGATCTCTCTCGACGAGGCTCCTCGCGAGAGCGCGCGCTCACGGTCGTCGCCCTCCCACCCTCGACAGGTCACGGCTGGGACGTCAAGTGCGTCAAGTGGCACCCGACCAAGGGCCTGCTCGCGTCCGGGTCCAAGGACAACCTCACCAAGTTCTGGGACCCGAGGACGGGCAACGTCCTGTCGACCCTGTGCGTGTCTCGCTCCTCCTTTTCTCCCTCTTCCCTCCTCCTCCTCGGCCCACTTCCCCTCATGCCCTCGCCCTCACTCTACCTCCGCGCCACACCTCGTCTCTCTCACACGATCTGACACTCTCCCCTCGTCCTCGCCTGCGCCCGCACTCTCGCTCGCAGCCACGGCCACAAGAACACGATCCAGGCCCTCGCGTGGTCGCCCAACGGCCACATGGTCGCGACTGCCTCGCGCGACCAGCTCGTCAAGGTGTTCGACATTCGCGCCATGAAGGAGTTTGTCACGCTGCGCGGGCACAAGAAGGAGGTCTGCTGTGCGTCGGCCGCTCGCACCCCTTCTCTCCCTCGCCCTGCTCTCGTCCTTGGCGAGCGCGGGGAGGACAGAGTTTCTCTGCGTCCTACGGTACTGACGCTCTCTGTCGCACGCAGCCGTCGCCTGGCACCCCCATCACGACGACGTCCTCGTCTCGGGCGGGTCCGAGGGCTCGATCCTGCACTGGTCGCTCCCCGACGCGCACCCGAAGGAGACGCTCGAGTTTGCGCACGACTCGAACGTGTGGTCGCTCGCGTACCACCCTCTCGGGCACCTGCTCGTCAGCGCGAGCAACGACCACACGACGCGGTTCTGGAGCCGGGGCAGGCCGGGCACGAGGAGCAAGGGCGACCGGTTCCACTTGGGGCGCGAGAGGGCCATGGAGGTCGAGATGCAGATGGGCGGGCCGCCACTCGGGTCCAGGAACGACGGTGCGTCCCTCTCGCTCTCTCTTTCCCTCTCTCTCCCTCTCGCTCTCTCTCCTCGTACTGACTTGCGCTCGCCCCTCCTCCCTCCCACCCTCGACCATCCTCCTCCTCCTCCTTCTCGCCCGTCTTCGACCCTTGGCCTCGTCCCCATCGCCTCGCCCTATCGCTCGCAGACGACGACCGCCCTTCCCTGCCCGGCTTCCAGCACCAGCAGCGCAACGGCGGCAGCAGCGGCCCGAGCGGCTTTGCCGGCAGCGTGCCGGGCTTCACGAGCCGGCCGCCGCCGCCGCCGCCCGGGATGGGCATGGGCGGCCCGGGAGGAGGAGCAGGAGGAGCAGGAGGAGGGCCGATGCCGGGCATGGGCTCGGGCCGGCCGCCGTTGCCGCCGCCGGGCATGGGCATGGGCATGGGCGGCGGTGGACCGGGAGGACCGGGAGGAGGACCAGCAGGAGGAGCGATCCCGGGCTTTGGGCGCGGCCCGCCGATGCCGCCGATGGGGCAGGGTCCGCCGCCGGGCATGGGGCAGCGCGCGCCGCTCCCGCCGGGCTTTGGGCCGCCGAACGACTTTGGACGAGGCGGACCGGGCGGAGGAGGAGGGCCGCCGAGGGGTTACGGGAACGGTGGCGGCGGCGGTGGAGGAGGGTACGGCGGAGGAGGCGGCGGGAGGTACTGAGTCGTGCAAGGGCCTGTGCGACGACGCTCTCCTCTCCTCGACTGTCGAGAGACCATGCTCTGCGCAGACCGTCAAAGAGAGAGATGGTAGAACTTCTCGCAATGCAGCATGTCTCGCTCGAGTTGAGAAAGTCGCTCAGGCGATGAGGACCGGCGCGCCCTCCTCGTCGACCCAGACGAGCCTCCTGCCTCTCAGGAACCTGTCGTCGTCGTCGTCTTCCTCGTCGCTGTCGTCCTCGGCCGTGCCCTCTTGCGGCCCAGCATCGTCCTCCTCCCCTCCCTCGCCCGCTCGGACCCCTCCCTCGCTCCTCGCCGCCGCCGTCCTCCGCCGCGCGGCGCGCACGAGCGCGCTCACGCTCACCTGCGCGAGCAAGCCCCGGAGCGCGAGCGCGAGGTGCGCCGGGCACGCGATGCGCAGCAGGGCCGGCCAGGCGCTCGGGCCCCCGTCTGCTGCTCCTGCTCCTCCTCGGCCGGCTCGCGCTCGTCCCGCCGCTCCCTCTCCTCGCCCGCCGCCGCCTCGTCCCCCTCCATCTCCCGGTCCCTCAACCTCGTCAGGCGGCCACCACGCGTCGCACCTGACGACGCCCCACGCGCCGCCCGCCGCGCCGAGCTGCGCGACACAGTCCCACACGGCGCGCACGCGCGCGTCGGTCCACTCGAGGCGGCGGTGCCCGTGAGCGTCACGGCTGCTCGTAGTACTCGTCGCGCTCGTGGACGAGGTCGACGACGAGCGGCGTCGGCGATGAGGTGGGCGGGCGAAAAAGGCGGGGACGGCGGGTGCCGTCGTCGCGGCGGCGTTGGCGGCGGACGAGGACGATGTGGACGAGGGAGAGGACGAGGCGACGAAGCTCGGGAGCGGGCCCGAGAGCGGGAGGAGCCATGCGCCGCGCCGGCCGGGCGCGAGGGCGGCAAGCGTCGCGGGCGAGTCGAGCGGGAGGGACGAGGTCGAGTGTGCGCCTCCATGCGTCTGGGTCTGGGTCTGCGACGTCAAGGTCGAGGCTGAGGTGGTGGCGGTGCGCGAGAGGGGTACGGCGATGGGCGCAGACGTCCACAGCGGGTCGACGAACGAGTGGAGGACGCGTGCGGGGTGCTGCCGCGCCGGGTTGGGCGCCTCGCCTGGGCGTGGTGGACGTGCGGGTTGCGCGTAGGGCTGCGCGATGAAGTCCAAGAAGTATCAGTCTGCTGCGCACGAGAGAGCGCAGAAGGGCGAAGGGAGGAACCGTCGACGCACGTAGGGGATGCAGCGCTGGATCGCCTCTCGAGCGAGGTCCGGGCGCTCTGGCTCCTCCTCCTCCCGCTCCTCCTTTTCCTCGCGCTCGGCCGGCTCGACGAAGACGGGCCGCATCGGCGGCGTCGGCGGCACGAGCTCCCTCGCCCTGCTCGAGCCCGCGCTCGGACCCGCATCGCCGCCCGCACTGCCCGCCCCGCCCAAGCCGAAGCTCGCCCGCCTCGCAGCCGCCTTGGCCTCGCTGCTCCTCGGGCTCTCGACGCGGACACGCTTGCGCTCGCGACCCGGTGCCGCCCCTCCTCCAGGTGCGGTCGACGGGGCGTCGCTCCATGCGCCGGCGACGCGAGGGTGCTTCTTGAGGATGCCCTGCGTCGGTGCGGGTTGAGGCGAGGAGGCGCGGCGCTTGTTGGACCGGGCGGGTGCTGGCGCTGGCGGAGGAGGAGGAGGCGAGGACGAGGGCGAGCCGGTCCAGTGCGAGAAGGCGGGGAGCTGGCGCGGCGAGATCGGCGTCGTGGCGGGCCGAGGGTGGGCCGAGCGGAGGATACGAGGCGCAGCTTCTGGAGGTGGGGCGGACGAGTACGACTTGGTGCCGGCTGTTGCGGGGAGGGAGGTGAGCGAGTTGGCGGCCAGGACGGGGAGGAGGAAGGGAGGGAAAGCAAGGACGGACCGAGGGGTTCGAGGGGCGGGTCGAGCCTGCACGCTGGTGCCGAGTGCGCGGTGGCAGGCGAGTCCCACAGCGAGCGCACAAGGCGCTGAGCGCGGTGGGTTCGCTGAGCGATGAGGGCCGGGTCGAGGTGGAGCGAGGGCGGCACCGGGTGGAAGGTGTGCACGGTGAGGGTGCAGTGGTCGGTCATGGTGGTGGCTCAGCTCGTCAGGGCGCCGTCTGCTGCCATGGCTCGTGAGAGCCGTAATCACCTCGGCCGCGAGGCGATGAGGATGGCGAACAGCTCCCTCTCTCTCTCTACCGCTAGCCAAGCACTACCAGCTAGAGCATCATGTCGTCCACCGGTCCCGACAACGCCAACCCGACCATCCACGCCGCGTCCCACGCCCCGACTCGCCGCACTCGCCTCGCCGACCTCGACCTCCAAGACGACCTCGACCAGTGGCACCTCCTCCAGCAGCAGCTCGAACACGGTCACCACCTCTCGGGCGACACCGACACCGACCTCGCAGCCGTCAACGACCTCGAGGACTTGATCGACCAGGACGAGATCTTTGGTCCGTCGTCCCCCCCTCTTTCTGGTGGCGCTCCCTCTCGTGGCCCACACTGACCCACAAGCTACCCACGACGACGCAGACCTCATCCGCTCCATCTCGGACCCAGAGCACCCGCTCACGCTCGAGCAGCTCGCCGTCGTCTCGGCCCCCCAGATCACGGTCCGCAACGGCACCCGCCCCTCGGTCCTCGTCGAGTTTACGCCCACCATCCCGCACTGCTCCATGGCCACCCTCATCGGTGAGTCGAGCCTGTCCACGCCTTGTTCGGACCTGAGCCTTCTCGAGCGAGCGAGAGGACGGCGAGCTGACATTGTCGACGGGCCCGACAGGCCTCTCGCTGCGCGTGCGCCTCCTCCGCAGCTTGCCCGAGCGCTTCAAGGTCGACATCAAGGTCAAGGAGGGCACCCATCAGAGCGAGAACGCCGGTGCGTCACGGCCTGCGCTTCCCTCTCGCTCTCCTCGTCGCCTCGAGCGCCGCACTGACCCTCGTCTCTTCGTCGACGCTCGCAGTCAACAAGCAGCTCAACGACAAGGAGCGCGTTGCAGGTACGTCCATGCTCACTCTCTCTGCTTCTCCTCGGCTTGAAGAGCGCGTGCTCAACCGCCTTCTCTCGCTCGCCCGCAGCCGCGCTCGAGAACAACCACCTTCTGTCGGTCGTGCAGCAGTGCCTCTCGACGGCCGACCAGCGTGTTACGGCGTGAGGATGGGCTCCCTTCTTTCCCCTGGACAGCCTCCCTCGTCCACCTCGCACTCTGTCTCTCCCTCCCTCGCACCCTGTAACGCTGCCGTACTTGTTGTCGCCGTCACACTCGCTCTTTCTCGTTCGAGGGCTTGCGTCACACTCGCTCGCGGTACAGAGACGTAGAGGAGAGAGAAGGAGAAAAGAGAGTGCACCACCGAGGCCGTCTACAGCTGCCCACTTCGCACCCGCACCTGCACACCTCGTCCTCGCTCGCTCGCTCGCACACGCTCGCCCACCATCGAGAGACCCTCACACCTCGTGCGGCTTGACGCCGGCCCTCCTGCACTCCCACCTCCAGCGCCACCGCCTCGCCTCGGCGCGCACGGCGGGCCACAGGAGCGCGCCCTGCATGCGCCACAGCTGCGTGTTGTACCGCGCATAGTCGGCGCGCGTGTGCTCGAGGTACGCGGCGTAAAAGGACGCGAGCGCGACGTCGGACGCGCCGCCGGCGACGGGCGACAGGGCGGCGCTCGGGCCGGGCGGGTACGCCTCTGCCGCGCCGGGCTCGCCTGCTGCGCCAACCTCGTGCGACGAGGCGTGCTGTTGCTGCTGTTGCTGCCGGCTGAGGAAGGCGTCGCGCTGGCGGAGAAACTCGGCGTTGTGGCGGGCCCAAAAAGCCTGGTTGAAGGCGTCGAGGCGGTACCGCGCGAGGCGCCACGCGAGGTCGGCCGTCGCGAGCTCGTGTTGGACGTCGCGCAGGCGCGCGAGCTTCTTGGCGCGCGCGGACGAGGTCGACGAGGACGACGAGGAAGGGGACGCGGTCGGGAACTCGGAGAGCGAGTACGGGTGGGCGGCGCGTGACGAGGACGGGGTCGACGAGGACGAGGGCGAGGCGACGGCGTGGAGCGAGGGGAACAAGGGGGCGTAGTAGACCGGGCGCAGGTTGGACAGCGGGCACGGCGGGCCGATGAGGTCGCGCGAGGGCGGGACGAGGGTTGTTGCCGAGGAGGACGAGGCCGAGGGGCGGACGCGGCGCCTGGGCGTTGTGCGGGCAGCTGTGGCGCCTGCTGCTGCTGTTGCGGACTGGGTCGATGATGCGACGGCCTGGGCGAGGGGACGTGCGGGGTTCATGGCGGCGAGGGTTGCTGGGAGGAGGAAGGCGAGGATCAGTGGGCGAGTTCTGGGTACGAGCCGCCGTGGCCGGCTCGGGAGGAGAGCAGGTGGGCGAGAGATGGTCGACGCACCCGTGCTTGAGGGTCTGGTGTGGTGAGGGCGACGTGGGTCGAGTTGAGAGATGGGGCGAGCAGAGATGAAGACGAGGGCGAGGTCGGGCGGGTGAGGGAACGAGGGGCCCGAGGTGCGGGAGGGCTGTGGTGGCGAAGAGCAGGCTGCTGAGCGAGTCTGTGGTGCGCTGCACTCGACTTTGAGCGAGGATGAGTCGGTCGACGAGCTCCTGTCGCCCAAGGTCAGGCTCTCTCTCGTCCACCGGCTCACACTGGAGCAACGAGCTGCTCAGTACCACCATCCTGCTTGCTCGTACACCCACACCCAGCTACCGACCCGCCCTGCGCAGCCCGAGCCTCGCCTCGCTCGTCCTCTGAGCTGCTCCCCACCTCGCGCCATCCTCCGGCCCGTCCGGCTTCTCTCTCCCACTGGCGCTCGCCTCGTTCAGCCTCGCAAGGGCTCCCACCAGCCTCACTAGGCTCCCGTCCACCTCGGCCACCCGCTTCAACCGCACCATGGCCTCGGCTCCACCACCGCTCCCCGACCTCGACCCGCTCGACAAGGTGCGCCCTCTCTCTCCGCCCAGTCTACCTTCTCAAGCCCACACTGACCTTCTCTACGATCGCACGACAGTTGTCGCCCTACCTCACCCGCATCCTCGGCCAGGTCAGTCGGCGCGACACCTTCTCGGCCAACGAGGCGCTCGTTCCTCGTTAGCGAGCCCGCCCGCTGACCTACCTTTTCGTGGATCGGCGACAGAATCCGGGCAAGTTCACTCTCCAGGGCACCAACTCGTACCTCGTCCACGTGCGTCCTCCTCTCTCCCTCGAACCCACTCAGCCTCGCCCTCGACTCAACCCTGTCTTGCCCTCGCACAGCACCCACGCTCGCCCTCGCTCCTCCTCGTCGACACGACCGGCCCCTCGTCCTCGTCCCCTCTCGCCCCCTCGGCCCTCACCACCTACACGGCGCACCTCGCCTCGGCCCTCGCGCAGCACCCGACCCAGCCCGCCCGCGTGACCGACGTCGTCCTCACCCACTGGCACGGCGACCACGTGCGCGCCCTCGCCCACACGCTCGAGGCCCTCGCACGCGCACGCGAGGGCGGCGCACCGCCGAGGGTGTGGAAGGTGCCCTGCGCGGCGGCGGGCGACGACGCCAAGGGCGTGTGGGCGTCCGAGCGCGGCAAGGACGCCGAGATTGAGCAAGAGCTCGAGCGCGCCGTGCGCGAGGGGTGGGTCGAGCCGGCGCAGGGTGTGGCGCGCGAGGGCGAGGACGAGGGCGACGGCACGGGCGTCAGAGATGGAGCGACGAGGGCGGTCAGGCCGCTCGTCGACGGGCAGCGGTTCGCGCTCGGCGGGGCAGAGCGCTCGGGCAGCACGGGCGCCGACGACGGCGACGACGGGCCCGTTCAGCTCGAGGTCGTGCACACGCCGGGCCACACGAGCGACTCGGTGTGCCTCGTCCTGCGGCGCTCGGACCCCTCCTCCTCGACCGCCGCCTCTCGCGCCTCGGCACCACCGCCGCTCGCGCTCCTCACGGCCGACACGATCCTCGGGCACGGCTCGTCCGTGTTCGGGTCCCTGTCGGCCTACATGTCGTCCCTCGCCGCCATCTCGGCGCTCCTTCCCTCTCCCTCCCCCTCTTCCTCCTCCTCTCCCGGCGCCGACGAGCCCAGCTCGGCCCACAAGGTCCCGCTCTATCCCGGTCACGGCGCACCGTGCGACGACGCGGCGAGCAAGGTGGCCGAGTACCGGCACCACCGCGAGGAGCGCGAGAAGCAGGTCGTCGACGCGCTCAGGGAGAGGGCCAAGGAGGACGACGAGGCGATCTCGGCGGGAGAGTGCGTCCCCTCTTCTCTCTCTCTCCTCTATTCTCTCTTCGAGTCCCTCTCGGCTTTGCTCGAGGACGGGAGACCTCGTCCGACCGTCACCGAGCGCGCACTGACCCTCCTTTCCTTTTCTTTCCCCTCTCCTCCTCCTCTCGTTCCGCCTTCCCCTTCTTCCTTCTTCCTCCTTCTTCCTCCGATATCGTCACCCTCCCCTGCCCTCCTCCCACCCCGACCGCGCTCGTCCCCCTTCTCAGCCTCACCTCGCTCATCTACCCTCCCTCGCTCCCGCCCGCGCTCCGCCCAGCAGCGACCCACTCGCTCCTGCAGCACCTCGGCAAGCTGCACGAAGAAGGGCGCGTCGAGCGCGTGCCTGTTGCCGGCCGCGACGAGGTCGGCGAGGGCGAGGGCGAGGGAGGGCCGGCGAGGAAGGCGCCCGTGGGATGGTTTGACGGGTGGCGCTCGGCTGGCGAGCGAGGCGAGGAGGCGAGGGTGGGCCGGGCAGACGAGGGGTCGGGTGCAGGTCAGGGCGGCGAGGAGGCGGCCGGAAGGTTGTAGCTGGCGCCCGACGAGCGTCCCCCGAGTCCGTGCCTGGCAACGAGACCGCTCGGTCCTCTTCCTTTTCGAGCCTCTCGTTCTCGTTCGACTTGCGAGCCGGCTCACTCTCTCGATCTCTGCTTAAGAAGACCACGAAAGGGCACACAGGTCATCGTTGCCACGGCAAGTCGTCGCGAGGACAGAAAGGGGAGCTACTCTGAGCGTGCGGGGAGGGAGGGGGAGAAGCGAGGCGAGGGTAGTAGGGAGGAGAGGGAGGGCGAGCTGCATGATACAGAGGGCGAGGAAGAGAGGAGGGGGAGCGCGCGAATACGAGGGGGACTGATGCACGGGACGAGGAGGAGGGAGAGAGACGAAGGGCGACTGGCGGTGGACGAGACCAACTCAAGAGGGGGCACTGCAGAAAGAGGAGGTGACACAGAGACAGGGAGGGTAAAGAACAAAAGGCAGACGGAGGATATATGGGCAAGAAGGAGAAAGGACGAGAGGGAGGGGGAGGTGGTGTGACGAGCTTGACGCGCTCACGAGACGAGCGCAGGCGCCGGCCCGGCACTCGGCTCCACGCCGGCGAGTGGCGACAGCCTCTGCGGCGTCGACGAGTTCGAGTCGATGACCGAGCCCGTCTGCGACGTGGGCGACCCACCGCCGCCGCCGAGGACGGGCGAGTGCGGGGTCGTCGACGACGACGACGACGTCGACGAGTGGAGCGGCGACGCGGCGCTAAAGTTGAAGAAACCGGCCTGCGACGCTGGCGACGTGAAGCCGTTGCCGTTGCCGCCGTGCGCGCCCGTCGCGCCGCTGACGGGCGCCGACGCCGAGTTGCCGCCGCCGGCCGCGCCGAGGTGGAACCGGTAGCGGTCGAGGAAGTTGCTGAACTCGAGCGCGTTGCTCGGGCGCGTCATCGAGGCGCCCTTGGTCCCGGCGACGCCCGTCGACGCCGTCGCGACGGCCGAGCCGGGCGGGAAGCTCGGGCTGTCGGGCCCGACGCTCGTCGCGTCGCTCTCGGGGCTGCTCAGGACGCTGCTCGCGTTCGACGACTCGCTGTCGCCGCGGCGGCCGTGCCCGTGGCGGACCGTCGAGAAAGACGTGAGCGACGACGAGCTCGAGATGGTCGAGCTCGTCGAGTCGGTCGCCGGGCTCCACGGGTGCGCCACCTCGTCGCAGTCGCTCGTCTCGGCGCTCGTGCTGCGCTCGGACGGCGGCGGGCTGCGCAGCTTGCGGCCGACGGCGCCGTTGCCGACGCCGTTGCCGACCTGGGGCAGCGGCGACGACGAGCGGGGCGGCGAGCCTGCCGGCGATTGGCCCGACGGCGGCGACGGCGCCGGCGACGAGAAGGGCGAGTTGCGCCCGCGACCCTCGCGGAAGGCGGGCGGGACGAGGGGCGAGAACGACGCCGCGCGAGGCGACGTGACGCTCAGGCCGTGCGCCGACGGCGACGTCGCGCCGTACTGGCCCGGGTGCGAGCTGTAGCGCGTGTGCGCCGACGTGAAGTTGCCGTAGGTCGTCGAGTCCTGGAGCGGGAGGTACGGCAGGCCGCCGACGTTGCCGCCGGGAGGAGCAGGCGCCGCCGTGGGCCCGCCGCCGTAGAAGTAGCCGGCGGGCGGTTGCAGCGGGCTGTGCGGGCGAGGCGGTGCCGAGGGAAGGGTCGGCGAGAAGTAGGCCTTGCTCTTGAGGGCGCTCGTGCTCGACGCGCCAAAGTCGGGAGGAAGGGCGGCCCGAGGGTCCTCGAGGGGCGAGCCGGGCACGCGGTGCGAGTTGATCGGCGCCGACAGCGACGGGTCGAACACGGTGCCCGGCTGACCGCCGACGAGCTGCATGTGCGGCTGCTGAGAGGGCGAGAAGTTGGGCAGAGGGGGAGCGCGAGAGCGCTGCGGCGAGGTCGAGACCGGGTCGAAGAACGGCTTGGCGGTCGCCTGCGGCAGAGAGGCGGGATAAACAGTCAGTGCCCGTCGAGACAGAGACAAGGAACAGAGAGAGAGAAAGGAGAGACGCACAGGGTCCTTAGAGGCTATTTAAGTTGCTGATTTATATTAATTTTATTGTTCAAACATGAGAGCTTAGTACGTGAAACATGAGAGCTTAGTACGCGCCCGCCTGCGCCGCCGCACCGCCCGGCGTGAACATCTTGAGCGAGTTGCCGAAGTCGTAGCGCCCGCTCAGGCTTGCCGCCGGCCCCTCGCCGCGACCGCTGACGTGCGTTTCCGAGTAGCTCCTCGACTCGGGCCCGAACCCGAGGCGGAGCGTCCTGCCCGCCGGGAGGCCGAGCGTGTTGTGCGTCGCGCTCGAGAAGGACGACGACGCCGTCGACGCCGAGTGCGAGTCGCCCGTCGCGCCGCCGGCCGTCTCGTCGTCGTCGAACGCGTCGTCGCGCACGAGGCGGTCGAGCTCGCGCCGCAGGTCGGCCATGCGGTCGGCGGCCTGGCCCGCGTTGGTGACGCTCCACGCCGTCTTGCGCTGCGCCGCCGCCGCCGCCGCCGCTCCCGCCCGAGCTGCTGCCGCCGCCGTCGGCGCGAGCGGGACGCGCTTGAACTCGACGCGGTAGTTCTGGCCGTCGTTGTTGTCCCACGTCTCGCGCCCGCCGGCCGTGTAGCGGATGGCGAGGTACATGACCTTGTGGTCGATGTTGGCGAGGAGGTCCTGGAGGCGGATCGTGAAGACGAACCGGTCGGCCTGGCCGCCGGGCAACGACTCGTGGTGCTCGCCCGACACCTCGCTGACCGTCTGCCACGTGTCGAGCGTGAACCGGACGGCGACCCACTTCTCGAACGCGAGGTTGCGAACGCGCACGATGCCGCGGATCGCCTTGCCGTCGGGCGTCAAGGTGAGCGACTCGACGTAGGCGTCGCGGTCGGTGCGCGAGTGGGTCGGGAAGTTGGGCAGGACGAGCTTGAGGGTGCCGGCTTGAGCGCGCGCCATGGCCGGGAACGGGAACGACTCGGGCTCGTCCTCGGTCTCGGTCTCGATCGGGCTGCCCGTCCTCGACACGGCCGCCGGACGCTGCTGCGCGAGGAAGTGCTTGACGTGCTCGAGCTGCGTGTCGAAGTGGACGTATTTTGGGCACAGCGGCGTCGCCGGCGCCGAGCGCGGCTTGGAGAAGTCCCGCCTCGACGTGTCGGCCTTGAGCGACGGGCGCACGAGCTCGCCGCTCTTCTTGCGGACCATGAGCGCCGGCTTGGCGACCATCATGTCGTCGGTGAGCGTCGGCGACGGCAGGGACGACGACGAGGCCGAGGCGGACGCCGAGTGGCCGAACGGGAACGCGTTGTCGAACACGCCGCTGCGAGGCGCCGTCGCTCGCGGCGTCTCCTGCCCTGCGGCGGTCGGCGTCGTCGCGCCGGGCGAGCCCGACCGCGGCGAGCCTGCGCGCGCGTTGTCCGACGACTCGTCCTGCGACGATGGCCCCGCCATGCTCGCCGGCCGGTCGGCCGCCGCGCTCGCGGCCGGCGTGAGGGCCGTGAGGCGCATGCGGCGCTGCTGCCGCGGGAGCGTGTTGAACGTCGGCCCGCCGGGCGAGGTCGAGCCGTCGCTGCGGCCGTTGGGCGCCGAGGCCGGCGCCGAGCTCATCCACGAGTGAGCGCGCCGGCCGGCGCCCTTGTCGTCAGGGGTCGCCGGCTGGACGAAGATGTAGTTGCTCGTGCTCGCGATCGGGTCGGACGAGTGCGAGCGGTGGTGATGCCGTGCGGGCCGCTTGAGCTCGGCGCGAGGAGCGGCGGCGGCGGCCACGGCGGGGGAGGGGGTGTGGTGGAAGTGGTGCGGCGCGTGGGCGAAAGACATGGTCGCGACTGGCGACGACGACGACGACGGTGGGCCGACGTAGGGCATGTCGAGAAAGACGCAGGAAGCCTGCGAGCGAGAGGGACAGGATGCGCAGCACCTCGTCAGGCTCGCGTGCGCGCACGAGGAGAGAGGGAGAGGCAGGACGCACCTGGCTCGAGTAGACGCTGACCGTGACTGACGCTAGACCTGGTACAGGGCGAGCTGCGAGATCGTGCTGATAGTCGGCGTGCGGAGTGGGCGGTGCTGAGTCTGCATGCACGCAGGCGGCGGACAAGGGGGAGAGGGCAAAGGCGAGGTCAGCTCTCGCGGGCTCGAGGCGAGGGTACAAGTGCTGGCGACGAGGCGGCAAAAGCGTTGCCGAGGCAGCTGCGCGCCTGACCGAGGCGGCCTCGCGGCGGATAGCTGGGCCGCCAACGCCGAGTCGCCAGAGGCCATCGAGCTCGAACGGCGACGACGACCCGCTCGCGCTCGCTAGCGCTCCTCGTAGGCGTGTCGACCGCACACGAGAAAGTCGCCCCACGCGATCGCGCACGCGGGCCGAGGAGAGGGGAGCGAGGGACGCACCGAAGTTGGGCTCGGCCGCCGAGCTGGACGAGGTGCACTCGGGACAGGCGAGCGCGCAGGAGCTGGCGCGGGTGGCTGTGGCGACGCAGGTGATGGGTGCAGGGCGAGTGGTGGCGCGGGCGGTGCGGGGCGACGCAAAGGGTCAGCTCTGGCACGGCGGGAGGCAAGGGCTTGGGGGCGAGCGAGAGGCGAAGGGAGGGGGAGCGCGACGGCGATGGCCCACACCGAGGCGATACGAGGACGGGGGCGCACCTGCGTTTGCTGCACTGGGCGTGCTTTTAGTGGCTGCTGTCGTGCAGGCGGCCGGCGTCTGAAAACGCAGACGGCGAGGGCGGAGCGAAGAAGGGGGGGGAAACTGGAGGTTGACGGCGACACCGCGATCGAGCCGGGGCAGAGGAGCTCCTCGCTGTCGACTGTGGGCGTCCTCGGTGGGGGCCTTCAACGCGCACGTACAGCACTTCTGTACCGCGGCACTCGCGCAAGCTGTGTGGACGTCGACGGTGGCGGCGAGGAGCGCTGCGAGGAGGTCGGTGCGCGGCGTGCGGAAGGTCAGTCTCGTCCGGCGGCCCGCGGCGTCGCTCTGCTTTCTCCTGCTCGACGTTGAGGAGCTCACGAGCTGGTTCTGGCGCGTCGAGAGAGCTTGTCACCAACGTCTCGCGACCTCACGGCTCGACGAGCTCAGCTTTCCCTTGAACCCCTCCTCCACGCCCAACCGTAGCCCCGTCGATTCCCCGCGCCGGGAGGCAATTAGTTACCTCTCGAGCCTGGAGACGGCCGAGTCTCCCGCGAGCGGGATCACCAGCCCCCACCGCACCCTCGTCGTCGCTCCCGTACGCTGTCGCACGGCGCGACCTTCGCAACTCGAGCCGCTTGCTCTCGCTCGCGAGCGCGCGGCCACCTGCGATATCATCTCGCTTGCTCTCGCTGTCGAGCTCTGACTCTGCTTTGCGATCGAGCACGCGCGCGCCCGTTTCGCCAAGTTCGCCAGCTCGTCGCCCTTGCGACGGCTCGTGCCTCGCGCGCGGGCCGCACTGAGGGCGATCTGCGACGACGGCTTCCGGCCCACGGTTCCGCGCCGGCGCCCACCCGACGCCAAGCTGATGGAGCCCGCGATGCCGCAGCTGCCGCCTGGCCCGCTCCTTCTGGCCTCGGCTCGACGCTGCCAAAGTCGAAAGTGGAGCTCTCGCGAGAGGTTGCGCTTTGGCCTCGACTTTCGCATCCCGCGAGAGCGCACCGATCTGCGCAAGACGAAGGGTCCGTGCAGACACCGCCTCGTCCTTGTTACGAGCTCACTTTGCAAATTGACTTTGTCCGGCCCGTCGGCCGCGAGGAAGGGAGGCGCAACCGGGGCGAGACACGCACGAGAAGTGCGCGCGAAGCTCTGTGACGAGAGCTGCCGTTTCATCGATTGTCGCGCGAGGTGCAGCTCGCAAGGATTCCTCTCGCGCTTCGAGCAAACTCGGCCGGCCACCGGGGAGAGCGCGGAGAGCAAGCTGGACTTGCTGCGGACCCCGCCGGCTGCGCAGGAAGGTGTTACGAAACGGGCTGGCGAGCGATCAGATCTGTGCCTTTCGATCCGACGTCGACCGCTTGGTCCGCTCACGGACAGTTGGCGGACTCGGCGGGCTGGCGGCGGGAACGGGCGAAGCGTGCACGGGCCACCACATTCCCGCAGAAAAACGCAGGTCTGCGGGTCATGGTGGGCTCGACAAGCCCTCTACGAGAGTCGCGGAACTCGAACGCGCCCGTGTCCTGCTCTGTCCTCGCCGTGCGCCGCTGGCGATGAGCCGGAGGCGGACTTCGGTCGTCGACCGGGTTGACCTTCTCAAGTTGGGCCGCCCGCTCGGCACCCTCTTTCGCTCACCACGCCTCTCTTTACCCCTCCTCGCGGTCTTCCTCTTTGAGTGTGCGCTCCCGGTGACAAGTCGAGGAAGCCGCAGCGCTGTTGAGAGGCCCATTCGACTCGCGATTTCGAACCAGACTGGCGTGGCCGCCAACTACGTTCGCCCGCCTCACGCACGCCGCCGACTCTTGACCGGTGCCGCAGGGTGCTCACTGGCTATTCCGACGTGTGGAGAACAGCGTGAGAGGGTCGTGACTTGCAGTGAGGCGGGAAGAGGCGCTGGAAGGTAACGTGGCGTCGCGTCGCTTTTGCGCCTGCTTCGGACTCCTGAGAGCGTCCCAGACCCTGATTCCCAGACGCTCGGCTGGACTGATGTGTATACGTCGCTTTGAGCAGCGACTCGAGCGGCGGGCGCAACATGAGGCCCTGCAGACGAGCTCCGACTCATCTCTCCGCGCTCTCGCACTTCGCGCCGGGTGCGAGGTCTCGCTTGGCCCGATTTTGCCGGCATACCTTCTCGGGTGACTTACGTGCTCTCGCTGATACTCAGCGCATGTGAACAAGAGGCGCAGCGGCCCGCTCGCGCGACGATTTCGAACTGGACCAGGAGCAGCGCCAACTACGTTCGCCCGCCTCACGCACGCTACCGCCTTCTGGCCGGTGCTGCGGCGCTCGCGAAGCCGAGCTCGGAGTCTTGCGAGGATATCAAGGCGCTGCGGCGGTCGGAATGGGCACATTCAGCAGCATCCACCTTGAGCCGCGCCTCGACTCACTCTTGACGGCGGCCACGAGCTTCGCGTATGCTTCTGTTCGTCCCGTCAGCCCGGGGACCAGTCGAAGGAGGCCCTCTCGTCTGCCTGCACAAGCGATCGCGCCATGAGGAGGCGAACGGGCGGTGAGCTGGTCGACCTTCTCAACTCGGACTGCCGGCTCGCCCAGATCTGCCCCGACGACAGGCTTGTGCGATGCGCGCAGGACGGTCCGGAATGGCGGCTACGAGTCGTGGGCCGGCAAAAAGAAAGGCCCAATCCCGGAATTGAACCGAGGACCACCTCAATGCTTGACTCGTAAACGAGCTGGCTCTCGCCCGAATGAGGTATCATGCGACTAGACCAATTAGGCTGATCTATAGGCTACGGGCAGTAAGCGCAATTTCAATCGTACGGTCCGGATCACTGTACTCTACTTGCAACGACTTTCGCAGATTCGATTAGTCCAAAACGCAAGTTAACTTGACGCCCCTCTCTCACGCCTGCAGTTGCCTACCTTAGGGGCACCAGCACCTCTCAACAGCAATCTCGAATGGCATTCGGTCTGCTGGGGCGAGCGGCGAGACAGGCCAAGCCGAAGCGAGTAAAGACCAGCTCGAGGAGCAAGTCGATGAGGAGAAGGAGCGTTGTAGCGTTGAGCACGCGTGCAGTGCGTGTCCGCGCTCTCGCTCACGCCGAGACAGCACTCGAAGAGACACGAAGGCGGCGTCGAGGAGGCGAGAAAGAGCTGCCACGAGCCGAATAGCGTCGAAGCCGCGTTTGAGAAGGTCGACCTCATCTCAGCGAAAGCGACGCCGGTGTCGACGCGATGCCCTCAACGCGCAGCAATCGCTCTCACAACGCGATAGAGAGAACGAGAATCGCAATGCAGGGACGAGGGGGATCTAGAGGACGACCGACTAGAGCAAAACGTTGCTCGACGAGGGGCCCGAGCGGCGCTCTGGGTGGTAGACGGACTTGGCGAGCGAGTGTTGCGCGGCGAGCTCGGTGCGCTGTGTGCGTCAGGCGAGTCAGGCCCGCTCATGGGAGGCGAGAAGTGTCGGCGGGAAAGGTGAGGGTCCGAGTAAAACTTAAAACCTTAGAGGCTATTTAAGTTGCTGATTTATATTAATTTTATTGTTCAAACATGAGAGCTTAGTACGTGAAACATGAGAGCTTAGTACGTTAGCCATGAGAGCTTAGTACGTTAGCCATGAGGGTTTAGTTCGTTAAACATGAGAGCTTAGTACGTTAAACATGAGAGCTTAGTACGTGAAACATGAGAGCTTAGTACGTACTATCAACAGGTTGAATGCTCTCCTACGCCGCGGCGCTGCGGGCGTGGTGCGCCGTGAGGCGAGGGAGGATCGCGTCGATTATCTCGAGGCCGTGCCGCCCGACGAGCCAGCGGTCGACGCTGTTCTGGACCGAGAGGAGGAGGTGACGGTCGATGATGGCGCCATGCTGTTCCTCGGGAATCGCCTCTGCACGTTGCTCCTGCACGTTGCTCCGCAGGACTAAGACGTCGAGGAGGAAAGCCCAGCGGATGAGCATGAACGCCGTATGGTGGCCGTCGGAATCGACCTCCACCGTGCTCGCGAGGGCGAGCTGCTCGACGATGACGGCGTTGCAGCCGAGCCAGCCGTCGCCATGAGGGTCGGGCTCGACGGCCTCGGGAACCACGACGACCTTGACGTGGCACTCGATCGGCTGGTCGGCGCGAATGTGGGCGGTGCTGAGCTGGAAGGCGTGCGTCTGCGCATGTGCGGGAAAGCTCAGTTGGTGCTTTCGGATGCGAGGGAGTGGGGCGACGCACCTGGAAAGGTCCGTGCAGCGTGGCGTCGACGACGAGACGATCTTGGAAAGCACGGTGGTCGAGCCGGTTCACGGTCCTCTCGTGGTCGGCGGCGTGCACGCGGACGGTGATAGGCTGCGAGGAGAGTCAGCAACGAGAACGAGGGAAGGAGAGAACGGGCGAGACGGCCGACGCACGGCGAGACGTGTCGGAATGGAGACGTTCACGAGGTGCCGGGCGATCAGCTCGACGTCGCGGCGTTGGTTGATCGCGCCCTGTGCAGCGTAGGCAAGCGCTGCGAGACCTGTAGGCTCATGAGCTTGTCAGGGAATGCCACGAGAGGCTAACAGCGGAAGAGGGAACGCACCGCCGATGCCAAAGTGGTGAATGTCGGCGGCGACGAGAGGGCCGTGGACCCAATGGATCGCGAGCAAGACGCTCTCCGAGCCGGTGGCGGAACCGACGAGAGCCATCGAGGGAGCGAGGCGGAAGGCTGACGGTGCTGAAGAAGGAGAGCAAGCGCGGGCAGGCAAAAGCGACGAACGGACAAGCCGAGGAAGCTCCGAGGACACGTCCGTCCGTCAGGGGCTCAGGAGAGAGAAACACGGAGCCGGGGCGTACAAGCGACCGTCGTAGCTGCGACGTTGAGGAGAACGCCGAGGTCCGCACCCAACTTGAGAAGGTCCCGACGCACGAGCCCCCTCCAGCCGCCTCGTGCTTCTCGCTCTCGGCTGTTCGTCAAAAGCTCAGGCTCACGTCACACACGCTCTCGGCTCGGACACGACGCGAGGAAACAGGCGAGAAGCATAATTGCAGGATCTAGAAGGTTGAGGACGACTGCGAATGGACGTTTCGCCCGATCCTCCTCGTGCTCGTGCGGCTCTGTGGCTCGTACGCCGACTTTGCGAGCGACGCGAAGTGATGTTGAGCGTGCGGGTCGATGCGGTCGCGCTGCACGAGATCGACGGCGAGACAGGGTCAGTCAGGCGAATCCTCGGGAAGGCGAGGCGGCCTTAGGCGCGCAGGGAGAAGGGAGGACTCACCGCCATCTGTGAGGTGTGAGGAAGACCGAGAGCGATGTCAGTACCGAGTCGAGGTGCCGAGAGGAAGCGAGAGGAAAGCTGGGACGCACGTAGAGCCCGGCCCGCAGGCTCTTGACGATCTCGCGGTACTGCCCTTTGAGCTCGTTGCGTCGGCCGTGCGGCGTGATCGGGTCGAGCGCATGGTACTGTGCGCCAAAGTGCGCCATCTCCCAGTCGGCGGCGCCCGCGACGCTGTCGGCGCGGAAGATGGTGAGCCACCGGTCGATCGTCGCGACGCCGGGCGCGCCGACGAGGACCTGCGCCATGGCGGCGTCGAGCGTGTGCCGGAGAGAATGATCGATGAGGTCGTCTGCGCTCTGGTTCGGCGGCGGCGGGAAGTGCTCCTGCTCGACCCAGTAGAGGGCCGTGCCGAACAAGAACGCCCACCGGGCGACCATGAGCGCGGCGTAGTGCCCGTCCGAGTCGACCGGCTCGCCGGCCGCGAGCTCGAACGAGTCGAGGACGATATAGGCCCACGTGCGCCAGTTGCGCTCGCCGGCTCGACCCGGGTCCTGCGGGTGCACCATCGGGACGATCTTGACGAAGGACCGGATCGGGCGCTGTCCCTGCACGCGCGTAGAGTACCAGCGGCATCGGTGCGTCTGCAGAAACGGGCAACAGGCATCAGTTCGTGAGCCTGTCGGCGAGGGAGAGAGCCAGCTCACCTCGAAAGGGGCGTGGATCTCCGGGTCGTAGATGATCATTCCGGCGGCGTCTTCCACCTTGTCCGGGCGCACATGGATCATGATAGGCTGCGTGCAAGAGCGTCAGATACGGTCGATTCAGGAGAGAGGGAGAGACGCACCGCGAACTTGGTCGGGACGTGGATCGTGCGCAACAGGACGGTGACCGGCGTGTCGTACCCCGCCCGATGCCACGACTCGGCTCCGGCAGCGAGTCCAGCAAGACCTGCGGCGCGTCAAAGTGCGTCAGGCCGCGACAGTCGAGGAGAGAGGGAGAGACAAAGAGACAGAGAGCGGACGCACCGCCGAGCGCGTAGGGAATTCCCCTCTCGTGGAGCTGGACCTGGACGTAACGCTCCGTGACGAGATCGCTTTCGACAGCGGTGAGCTCGAGGACGTCGGGCTCCATGGCAGAGAAGGCGGCGACGCGAGAGAGAGAGGATGGCGGAGCGAGAAAGAGAAGGTCGGGCGAGTCTGACGACGAACGGCCAGGAGGGCCCGTCGGAAGTTCCGGTCCGTCTCGAAAGGCCGAAGCCTCGGCGAGCAGAATCGGAGACGGACGGACAGCCTCGGCGCGAGAGCAAGATCGAGGAGGCGGACCGGAGAAGGAGGCTCGTGCGCGGTCGACTGGCTCGGCGAGACGCCGCGCAGCAGAGCTCCGACAGCGGGAAGCTGCTGACGCCAACCAGAGCGTGTCACAGGAGGAGCTGCGTAGGGAGGAGCGTAAGTTGCGGCTCTGATGCTGAGAGTAAGAGGGAGAGAAAAAGGGACGCACCCGAGCGACGACGACGACAGTCTCGAGTTGGCGGCAACGGGAGCGACAGGCTCGCACAGTCGCGAGAAAAGGAAGGGTATAACCGAGAATGGTGTTCCAAGTGCGAGATGCGCTCCATACGAGAATCCCTCCTCGTCTTTGCCGACCTGGTCCTCGTCCTCCCTCGCGCTCGCCGAGTATGCCTCCCGGCGTCGCTCCTCCTCTGACTCCTGCGCCTGCTCCTCGACTCGACGCTGCCGATGCCGTCGCTGACGCAGCTGGCTGCGTCGAGACTCCCTCGCGCGCGAGGGCGATCAGATCTTGCCATGCAGGAGGTTGCTGATGATGCTGCGGCCTGCGAGCGCACCGAGCGTCGTCAGGGCTGTCCAACGTGTGCCGGAAGGGTGCGAGAGAGGGAGGAGGAAGAGGACGCACCCGTGAGGCGGACCGTGTGGTACAAGGTCGGGATGTCGAGGGTCGAGAAGAACGTGTCGGCGAAGCCAAAGGGCAGCATGAGCGGGATCCAGCCTGCGGAGAAGAAATGCGTTAGACCCAAGGCTGAGGACGAATAAGTGCCACACTCGACGAATAGGCATTTGCGGCCGCCGAGAGAGGAGGAAATGGCGAGGAAGAGGGCGAGGACTCACCCTGAGCGAGCTCGAGCGCAAAGCCGCCGTCCTTGGGGAAGATGTACTGCTTGACATCGCCGCGGACGAGGTGGTGCATGTCGCCTGGGCGGTAGATCTGCGAGGACGGCGCAGAGCTTGTTGGTCAGGACGAGGCGCTCACGAGGAGAGCCCGAACACGACGAGGGGGAGGGCGGGACGCACCTCGGGCTCGAACGCGCCGGCCTTGCTCGCCCACTGCTCGCCCTTGAGGATGTGGAAGTAGTCGTCGGCCGTGTGGCGGCCCGTGTGACCCTCGGTGCCGAGCGGGGTGCCAAAGACGATGAGGTACTCGGTGATGCTGGCGTGAACGATGAACATGGTGCCCATGGCGCCGCCGGCGTTGTTCCACACCCACTCGCGGTCGGCAGGCACGTAGCTCGCCGGGTCGACCTTGCCGTCCGGGCCCGTGACGAGCGGGGTGGCGCTGAAGCCCGTGTTGATGGTCCACGACGGGTGCTCGTGAGAGAGGGACGTGATGATGTGCGACACGACCGAGACGGTGTCGTTGCCGTGGAGGGCGAGGGCGTCCTTGCACAGCTGATGGAGTGCGGGCGGGTCGAAGATGTACCACCGCGACTGTGGGCGAGCGAGGAGGGAGGATGAGCGACTTCTCGAGGTAAGGGAGGGGGAGGAGGTTCAGGGCGCACCTTGACCTGCTCGAGAAGGCCCCAGACTGCCGACAGGACGGCCAAGACGACGCCGGACACGACGAGGTTGCGGACCGACCACCGCGAGCGAGGGCGCAGGCGGACGGGGGCGGCGCCAACGGGGCGAGACTTGCGTGCCGAGATGTTCATGGTCGAGGTGCAAGGAGCGAGAGCAGCAGTGACCGGTCCAGCCTGTGGCACGTCGAGCGTGGTGGTTCGACCCAAGGAGGAGTGGGCCGATGAGAGCAAAGGCCGCACCCACTCTCGCGCCCACCTCGGCAGAGGAGCTCAGCTGCACTCTGTCACAGCTTACAGAGCGTAGCCGGCACGCCCAGAGACGCGACCGACTCGGCCAGAGCCATCGCCGTCCGCCCCTCCTCGTCGTCCAACCCTCGCTCTCTCGTCCTCCTTCCCTTCCACTCGAGCCGAGCCATGCACCCGTGCAACCGACTCCTGCGTGCCATCAAGCCCCCTCTCGAGCGCGACGCGGCCAATGCCTCGGTCCTCGAGGCCGCTCTCGCCCACACTCGCGCCCTCGTCCACAGCATCGGTGCGTCCCATCTCTCGCACTCTCTGTGGTGCCTGCGCCTGCGTCGAGCTGACTTCCTGAACCACGTACACAGGACCATGCACCACACACACACTCTACACCGCCTTGCACCACCCCTCGTCCCCACCTCTCCCTCGCCAGCCACCGCGCAACGTCCCTCCCGCCAAGGACCCCATCCTGCGCCGCTCCCGCGCCCGCCCGTCCACTCCTGCACCTCCCGCCGACCCGCACGGCCCGGCCGCCTCGTGGAGCATGGCCTTCCTCAAGCGGCGTGTCCTCGCGCATCTGGTCGCCGACGGCGAGCTCGTCAAGCTCACGCGTGAGCGGTGGGAGCGCACGACCGGCGCCCCTCTGCCGCCCCAGGTCAAGGGCGAGGAGGGCGAGAGCGCGTTCGTGTGGGTCGACAGCCGGCGGTGGGAGGAGCTCGCGAGGAGGAAGGCCAGGGAGGGACCGCCGCTCGAGGTCCGGGCGGCGCCGAGACGGCCTGAGAAGGACGACGTCGAGCGCGAGCTCGACAGGCTCGAGCGCGAGGAGGGCAGTAGCGCGCCGTGGTCCGAGTAACGCGCACGCCGTTCCCCCCCCTTTCTCGTCGAGCAGGCCTCACTTTCCGAGAGTCGTCTCGTCGCCCTGCTCGTCTCTCGCTCGGACTCGGCTCGACGATGCTCGAGACAGAAACTTTGGATTGCAGTGACGGCACGAAACAAGGCGCTCTGGTACAGCGTGGCGGGACGCAGGTGGTACAACAGACAGTCGGGTTCGACGGCGGCTCGTGCGCTCGACCTGGGACGCTCACGCGAGCTTCTTGCGGCCGGCGCCCGAATTGGTGCCGACGCGGCCCTTGGCCTGCTGCTGCTGGTGCGCGTTGAAGGCGACGAGGGCGACTGAGGAGGACGAGGGAGGGGAGGAACGAGAGGGTCAGCGAGTGGGCTCGAGAGGTGGCGCACGGCTTGACCGCGCTAGACGTGGGAGGGGGACGCACCACCAATGAGCCCGAGGACGAGGATGTTGGCTGCAGGGCGCAAAACGTGGTCAGCACACGGCGCGAGGCAGGAGGACGGAGGATGACGACGACGGACCAAACACGAGGCGGATGGTGCGCTCGACGGCATGGAACCCTTCGCCGATGACGGCACGCACGAGCGAGATGGCGGCGTCGACGATGGCGACCTCGCCCTTGATGCTGCAGTGTGCGAGAGACGGTCAGCGAGCTGCGGGAGGGAGTGCGAGCGAGGCGCGAGGACGAGGGCGAGAGGCGCAGGGGACTCACACGCCACGCCCGATGTCGTAGACGGCGGCGACGATGTTGCTGTTGGTCATGAGGAGGCTGTGCGAGTGGTGGTGCGGCGTGCGAGTGAGGGAAGCGAGGGAGAGAGCGAGCCGCGAGCAGAAGTCCTCGTTGTCCGAAACGGGCCCCGCGAATCTCTCCGGCGTCATCTGTCGATCCCTCGCGGGGCGGCGACCAAAACTTGGGCGCACGTGCCCTCTCTCAGCAGGTGGCCGGATCTGCGAGTCGCACGACGCTCGCTTCCTAGGTCTCTGCAGCAGCTTGAGTGGCTCGCTTCGACGCCCTGCCTCTCGCTCTCGCAGAAGCTGCAGACGCAGACCAAGCTCGTCGAATTGTCAAACTCGCACACCGTCGGCCTCGAGCACTCAACCGGGTCTCCTACTCGGGTCCGTCGACGGCTGCGCGACTCTCTGCCACCCGTGGTCCCACCCTGTCCGAGGCGGCGGCGCTGCGTCGTGCGGCGGAGCAGGCGTGCGGGTCGGGTCGAGGCGGGAGGTGTCGTGCGGGAGGTACGAGCGGCGGTCCAAGGGTGGCTGACGACGGCCAAGGAGCGGTCAGTCGGCGCGAGACAGGGCCAGGATCGAAGAGAGCAGGCGACGCACAGGGTGGACCGAGCCCTGACGATGCTGCGGCAGTGCGAGGTGGCTCGGGAGCCGGCTCGACGAGGACGGCGGTGCAGGCGGTGGCGGCGAGGGGGATGGCTGCGGGCGCGCTCGATGGACAGGTCAGGTCGGCTCGGGTTCGCGGCGAGGACGGGAGCGCAGCGACGCACAGGGTAGCCCCGGCTGTGTAAACGCCGCCTCGGCTCGGAGCGGAACGACTGGGCGCGCTGTTTGAGCGAGATGATCATCAGTCGCCGTCGAGGAGAGACAGGCTAGAGAGACAGTCGACGTACGTCGTCGTCCCGGTAGTCGTCGCGACGCCGCCACCCACCGTCGCGGTCCGCCGCCTCGTACCCGCCGCTCGTGCGCCGCTCGCGCCCGTTCTCGACCGCGGCCGTCCAGCCTTCTCGCGGTCCCTCGCGCCGCTCCTCGCGCCTCGGAACCCAGTCAGTGTCCCACCGGCTCGGCTCAGGGCTCCTGCGCCTCGCACCGACGCTGCCCCACTCGCGGTCCCTCCACGACGACGCCGACGGCTCGGCGGGAGGAGCGCGCGACTCGCCTCGCTGCCGCGCCCGCACGAGGCCCATGATCTCGTCGTCGCGCTCGTCTCGCGGCGCCGGGGCACGCAGAGCGGCGGCGGCCCGGGCCTCCTCGTCCTCCGGGTCGCCCTTGACGAGGAACCCGCTCGACCCGCCGCCACCGCCGGCGCCGCTCGCGCTGCAGCTCCCGCTCACCGTGCGCCAACCGACCGCTGTCGATGCGCGCGCATCGGCTGCGGCGAACGACCCGGGTCCTGGAGCGGCCGGACCACCCGCTCGGCGGAGCGAGCCGAAGATGGCGGCCTGCACCTCGTCCTGCTCGACGGCGGACGCGCTCGCGGCGCCGTCGTGCCCGTAGTAGTCACGCGAGGCGTGCGCGCCGAGCGCCTCGTCGTCGTCGGCGAACGAGAGCGAGACGTCGTTCTCGGCCTCGTACCCTGCGGCGCCGGGACCCGGACCGCCGTAGCGTGGCGTGGCGCCCGAGCTGAACGACGACGAGGACCCAGCGACAGGTCCTGGTGGCGATGCACCGGCCGAGGTCGCTGGCGCGGCGTGGATCGGCCGGCCGCGCTCGTCGTACTGGATCGGCGGCGGGCGCCTCTTCCACGGCAGGATGGTCGAGTGGCGCGGGCCCGGCTGGGTCGAGGGTGCCGACGAAGGGGCGGGCGCGGGTGCGGGTGCGGGCGGTGGTGGAGGAGGAGGCTGGCGCGAGCGGACCGCGGGAGGAGGAGGTGCTGCCGCAGCCGGGTTGACGCGGGCGATGTACTTGAGCTGCTTCTCCGACAGGCCCGAGGCAGCCGCAGGTGCGGGTGCAGGTGCCGCAGCAGGTACAGGTGGGAGTACGGGCGGTCGAGGAGGAGGAGGTACAGGGCGAGGAGGTGCAGCGTACGCGGGCGGGCGCGCGCTCGCCGACGAGCTCGATGCGGCGGCAGGCGCGACGTCGCTGCGGCCGCTGCTGCTCGTCGACGACCCGACTGGAAGGAAGCTGCTCGACGAGAGCGGGACGCCGCCGTTGGTGTCGCGCCGAGTCGAGACCTGGAACGACGAGTCGGCGCCGGCGGCTCGAGCGGCCGACGTGGACGAGCTCTGCCCTGCTGCAGTACCGTCGACGGCGCCGGCCGACTCGAGAAAGCCGGCGCTCGCGCCGAGCCCGCTCGCCGTGCGCACCCGCTTGAGCGCCGACGGCGTGCTCGCGCCCGAACCGGCCGCCCCGTCCTCGGACCCGCTCGCGGCGCCGGCGCTGCGCTTCTTGCTCAACGGCAGTGCCGCAAGGTGCTGCGGCGGAGGCGATTCATGTGCTGGGCGAGGCTGAGGCTGAGGCGGGATGGCGGCGGCGGGCTCGTCGTGCTGCGGCTCGCGAGCGTGGCCCGAGCCCGACGCGGTGGCGAGACCGACAAAGCCGGCGACGTTTGACGAGCGCCTCGAGCCGTCGCGCAACGAGCCGTCGATGTTGTACTTGTGCGTCAGGTCGGCGGGCTTGAAGTCCCTGCGAGCGCGAGAGGGAAGAGGGGAAGGGAGAACCGAGGGTCAGTGCGGCGCTTGAGGCGAAAGAGGGAAGGAAGAGAGGCGCAAGACGTACTTGATCCACGCCTTGATGAGATCGTACGTCTTGGTGTTGGCCTTGACCTCGCCCGTGAGTTTGTCGTGGACGTGAACGCGGACGAGCTCGACGAGCTCGAGCAGGTCGCCGTCGGCGAGGTGGCGGCACCGGTGCACGATGGCGGGGAGCACGTGCAGCTCGACGGGCGCGAACGCGATGCTGTCCGAGCCGAGCTTGACCTTGGCCTTGCCGTCGCGCCGCGCCGGGACCATGTCGGGACGAAGCCGCCAGACGCGATGCGGGACGGGCACGCCGTGCTGGCGCAGCGGCGCGTACAGGGGCGTATCGGGCCAGCGGTCCTCGCCGTCGAGTGGCGCGACCTTGGTGAGGGCGAGGAAGCGGTCTAGGGCGGTCGTGACCTCGTCCTGCTCGGCTTGACGTGGCGGCGCGTCCTGCCCGAGGGCCTTGACCCGCCGGACGTCCGAGTCAGGCGACATGTCGTCGACGCCGACGATGATGTTGCGCGACGCCTGGTAGGCGCCGATGAGGGCCGTGCCGCGGCTCGCCGACAGCATGCGCGGGCACAGCGAGTCGTGCGAGTCGCCGAGGTAGGCCGCCATCAGGCTGCGGACCCAGGTCGAGTAGGGCGAGTCGATCGAGTTGAGGATCTCTGCGGAAGAACGAGGCGTCAGGTCCAGAACGGCGAAGGTGCGCGGCGAGACGAGGCGCGAGCGGGAGGACGCACCCCCTTTCGTGAGGACCTTGCCGCGCTGCACGCGCTGGAAGACCTCGCGCTCTTGAGCGTTCGACAGGTTGCGGTAGAAGCCGTAGCGCAGGCGCTTCGAGTCGAACAGGGCGCGGGCGTCGGGGTCGAGGCCCGAGTAAACGACCGACTTGCCGTCCGAGCCTTTCTGCGGGTCGTGCACAGTGAGGAGCGCGACGCGTCAGGTCGCTCGAGCGATGAACAAAGGAGGGGAATGGGGACGGACGATGGCGACTTGACCCGTCATGAACCTGCGAGAGAACCGGGCGAGGGCGCGGTCAGTCCTCGTCCCGCTCTGCTGCACGGCCTTGGACGGAGAAAGGACGAGAGGGGACGCACTTGTGGATCGCCGACATGCGCTGCTTGCCATCTGCGCAGTTCCACACCTGCATGACCTCGCCGTCCTCGCGCTCGTCGTCCTCGTCCAGGTCCTCCTCGTGCTTGAGCGCCCAGCCGTCGGGGAGCGCCGTGCGGCCCTCGGGCCGGATCTGGATCGCCGACGGGATGCGGCGGTACCACGGGTCGTTGCGGTCGCGCGGCTGGTAGATGTTGAACAGGAGCTCGGGGACGTGCATGTTGCGGAAGAGCGACTGGATCAGGCCCACGACCGAGTCGGCGGTCCACTGCGGTCGGCGTAGGTCGGCGCAGGCGGGAGGCGTCGACGAGAGGGTGTGCGCGAGGTCGGGCGGATAGAGAGGGCAGGGAATGGAGGAACAGGGAGGAAGGGAAGAAGGTCAGTCGGGGGGTACGGAGGAGGCGAGGTCGACGGCCGGCAGTGGACGCACGACGACGTCGCGCTGGTAATCGGGCGACAGATTGATGACCTTGTTCTCGAGCATCATGAAGATGTCTGTGCAGGGCATGCGGGACGCAGGGATGGGTCAGTGAGGGGTCTTGGGCGAGAGGTGGTGGGGGGAGGAGGGAGGCGAGCGCACCTCGCACGGGGAGGCTGCCAAAGTGCTCGTCGGGCGAGACCGAGTCGCTGACGAACAGGCCTGCGACTTGTGGTGCTGGCTGTGGTGCCGCTGCGCGGTCGGCGAGGGCGGGTCCTTGGAGGCCGTCGTCCGAGTCGTCGCTGTCGAGCATGTTGTCGCCGTCGCTGGCGAAGCCGTTGGCAGGCTGAAAGAGCATGCTGGTGGTGGACGGGCCGGCGTCGGCCCTCATGGTGGGCTGGCCGAGGCGGACGTTCATCAGGAGCGATGAGGAGGCGGAGGGGGGAGCCGGCCCTCGATGGCGGCAGCTCGTGGTGGTGCGGGTCGGTCACGAGGCTGTTCTTGTAGCGCGTGGAGAGCTGTGGCGGGTGTCGATCGCTGCCACTAGAGAGGCGAGCGAGGTGGTGTTGAACGAAGTGCGGCCCCCTCCCCCTCCTGCTCTCACTCGCCCACACGGCCTCGTCGACAGGCCAGAGCGTGCGACAGCTGTACCGACCCTTCATCATGCCAGCCCGCACCCGCTCGCCGTACGCCCCACTGCCTCCCACCATCCCACCCGTCCTCGCCCCAGCTTCGCCCCTCCCTCCTTCCTTCGACAGCGACGTCCACCACTGGAGCAACGCCCTCACCGGCGTCGACAAGCTCAGGCGACACACCGGCCTCCGCCACGCCGCACCCGCCGCACTCGGCCTCCCTCAACTCGTCTCGACCGCCGTCTGCGGCAGGTGGGGCAACCGCGACGACGACGGCCACGACCACCCCCCGCCCTGGCTCCTCGCTCAAGCGCCTCGCACAAAGGACGACCGCAAGCGCGACAAGGCCGAGCGTCGCGCGTGGGACCTCCTCGGCGTCGCCGGCATCCCTCGCGACGAGGTCGAGGCCGCTCAGTGGGAGCTCGTCAAACGCAACTGGCGCGCCAAGGCCTACGCCGACAAGCCGCTCAAGGTCGAAAGGGTCAAGAAGGAGGCCGAGCCGCACCCGTCGAGCGGCGACAGCAAGACGTCAGCCCCGGTCCTGAGCGCCCACTTCCCCTCGTCCAAGTCGTCCATCGCCGCCAGATCCGGGTCCAAGAAGCGCCCACCGTCGTCCCCTCCTGCCGCACACTCGCCTTCCTCGCCGCCAGGTCCTCGCTCCACCGCCGACAGCGCCAAATCAGTCGCAGGGTCCAAGGACCGGCCGGCGCACTCGGCCTCGTTCCCGTCCCTGTCGTCCATCAACTCGGCGGGACGCGCTCTCGCCTCGCCCGCGCCACGTCGCGCAAGCTCGGCGCATGCGCTCGCCAAGGACGTCGAGGACGGCGTGCTCAGCGATGGCGAGGGCGAGGGGGACGAGGTCCTGTTTGAGCGGGGCTGCACCCAGGTGCGTCTCCTCGAGACCGCTCACTGCAGAGCGAGCCTCGACTCTCCCTTCTCTTTCTCGAGTATCCACGACCGGTCCCTCCTGACTGACACCGCTTCTCGCACTCAGATGGTGCTCCCCGACCCGACCCCTTCCGCCGCACTGCCCTCCTCCCGCCACCCTCGCCCGTCGACCACCTCGGCCACCTCCTCAACCGCCGCTCCCGCCGCCGCGCCCTTCTCCTCGCCCGGCCTGCGCCCCTCGGCCCCCAACCTCGGCACCGGCATCGCCATCTCGACCCCGCACGCCGTCTCGCGCCCGAGTCGCGCAGCAGCAGCGCACCTCCCCTCCCCCTCGGCCTCGCCTCGCCCGTCGCACTCGCTCACGCGCTCGCCCTCGCCGCCGAGCACCGTCAAGGCGCCCGTCGCTCGTCGCCCTGCGCCGCCCTCGCGCGCGACGACCGCGCGCAGCTCGCTGTCGACGGCGGCGGGTGGCAAGCAGGCCGTGCACCGCCTGTCGAGCATCGCGAGGACGGCGAGCGCCATGAGTGGGAGGAGCGCGGCGGCCGAGGGCGAGGAGGGGGCGTGGGACGGGTTCCTCGAGGAGGACGCGCGGGATTGACGAGGCTCGAGCGGGGCGGGTGGGTCTGTGACCTTTTCAGTATGTGTCCTTGGTGTTTTTCTGTGCGCAACGATGGCTCCCGACTCTCTGCAGCTCGCGAGGAGAGAGAGAAAAGCCGTTGCGAGACGTCGCCCTGCGCGCCCTCCCCCTCTCGCCCATCCTCCTCGAGCGACGCTACGACGGGAACGACGGCAGTGGCGGCAGCCCGCCGAGCGGCGGCAGCACCGCTCGACCCTGCGCGTTGACGCTCACGCCGCCGCCAAACGCGGCGCCCGCACCCGGGATCGACCTCGCCGGCGGCGCCTGCTGCTGAACCGGCGCCGGGACGTGCTGCTGCGGGACCGGCGCCGGCTGCTGCTGCTGCTGAGGCGGCGGGAGAGGAGCACCTTGCGCCTGCGCCGCCGCCGCGTCGAGCGACACGCGCCCGCGCTGCCCTCGCCCGGACCCTCCCGCGTGGGCGTACGAGATCTTGTACGGGTTGTCCTCGGGCGCGTGCTGCTGCCGAGGCGCTCGCTGCTGCTGCTGCTGCTGCGCCGAGCCGGCGCCGGACACGGTCGAGAAGTAGAGCGTGGGCGGGAGCGCCGACGTCGCGCGCTGGTACTGCAGCTGGGCGTGCGGGCCGGCGGCGGCGTAGCGCTCGGGCTGGGCGTGCTGGCGCCGGCCCCACGCGAGCTCGACGTCGGCCATGAGGCCAAAGCCGCTCGCGCCCGTGTAGGCGCTCAGGCTGTCGGACCAGACGAAGGGCGGGTGCGGCGAGGCCATGGCGCGCAGCTGGTGGAAGGCCGAGATGGTGGCGTAGGGGACGAGGGTAAGGGGGTCGCGGTAACGTGCGGGGAGGCCGGTGAAAGGGCAGATGCCGAGCTCTGTGAGGGAGAGAGAGAGAGGGTCAGAAAGGCTCGAGGGTGGGTCTCGCAGGCAAAAAGGGCGAGAGGAGGACGCACGGCCGACAGGCATTGGCCTCTTGCTCCAGTCGGCGTGGTCGCCAAAGATGGCCTCGAGCTCGTCGGCGCGCGAACCCTCGAAGTTGTCGAACACGAGCCAGTTGCGGGCGTACTCTTGCGGCTCGGGCGGCGTCGACGGTCCCGGCGTGTGGTCGGCCGAGTTGAGGATCGAGTTGAGCGACGTCGACGCCGTCGTCGCACTCTTGCGCCCTCGACCGGTCGCCGCGTCGTGCTCGTGAACGAGCCCGCCCGTCTCGGCGCCGCTCGCCTTCCACCCCTTGGACCCCGACTCGCCGACGACCTCGATGAGCCGCCGCCGCCCCTTCTCCATCTGGTCCTGGTCGCCCTCCTTGCCCTTGCCCTTGTTGTCGACGCGATCTTGGACCCGGCTCAGGAACGTGAGCTTTGGGCCGATGATCTCGTAGCGCATGCCGGCGACGCGCTCGGCCTCGCGACGCTCCTCCTCGGCGGCGTAGAAGGCGAGGAGGGCGGCGCGGTTCTGCTCCTCGGTCTCGAGCGCCTCGGCGATCAGGTCGGCCTGCGTGAGCGTCGCCTGCTGCTTCCTGGTCGGTCGCGGCGTGGTGGTGGCCTGGAGGAAAACGAGGAAAGGTCGGCTCATGGGCTTCGCTGGCCGAGGCACGGGGCGAACAGGCACAGAAAGAGAGAGCGAGAGACGCACCTTGCGCTGCTCGACCTCCTTGAGGCGGTCTTGCACCTGCTTCTTGTTCTGCACGGCCTGGCGCCGCGAGCTCTCGCGCTGCGGGACGAGGAACGCCGGGTCGACGGCGACCTTCTTGCGCTTCTTGACGGGTTCGCCGTCCTCGTCGAGCGTCGTCGCCGAGGTGGACGCGACGGGGCCAGCCTGCTTGGCGGCGGCGGCCTTGCGAGCGGCCTTGGTCTGGCGGGCGAACGGGTGGACGGGCGCCTGGAACCCTTTGCGCTTGCCGCGCTCGGCCTGCAGACGAGCGACGGGGTCAACACCGCTTCAGACTGAGTGAAAGGGGAACCGAGGGCGCACCTTCTTGGCCTCCTTTGCCTCGCGACGGAGCTGGCGCTCGCCGGCCTCCTCGTCGTCCTCGTCGTCGCCCGCGTCCTCGTCGGTCGAGCCGAAATCCGAGTCGAACTCGTCCTTCTCCTCTGTGGGCAGGGATCCAGAGTCAGTTTGAGCCTGCAGGAGGCGTAGAGGGGCAGGGAGGAGAGCAGACTCGCCCTTGTTCTCGAACTCGTTGTCGTCCTCCTCCTCCTTGAACATCTCCTCGACTTCTGCTGCGGCCTCGTCCTCGATCAAGGCGGCCATGCGGTTGCCGGCATTGTTGCGGCGCGTCCTGGTGGCGAGGTTGGCCTCGACGGGCTCATCTTCCTCGGACGAGGTGGCCTCGGCGTCGGACTCTTCTGGCTCATCGGGGGCGGGCGTCGATGCTGCGCGCGAGGTCCGACGGGGCATGGTGGGCGGTACGGGTGCTCAGACGCGCTCTCTGAGCCGAGCAGTGGTTGGGGCGAGAGCGAGGGGAGAGGCTCGCTCGCTCATGCTCTACCCGCATGTCCACTCCCTCTGAGCCGGTGCTGCACACTCGCCAGGCCCTTCTCGAGCTTGTCTGAGCCCGATCCCGCAAGTCTGCGCTCGAGCCACGCCGTGCGCGTGTCGCCTGTCGACCACCTCGTCGCCTCGCCTCCTCGCGCCGCAAACCTCCTCGGCGGCAGCGGCAAATGGCTGCGCAGCCAGTCGACGAGGCGCACTACACCCCGTTCTACTGCGAGGAGAACGTCTACCAGCTGCTCGCGACGCTTCAAGGCTCGCCGCGCTTCTCGCGCTCGTTCGCCGTCTTCGTCTCGAACCTGGACCGCCACGCCCTCCTGTTCCAGCAGCAGGCGTCGCATCAAGGACCAGACCAGGGCCACTACGTCGTGTGGGACTATCATGTCGTCGCGGTCGCTATGGAGCGGGCAGGCGGCGAGCCGCAGCAAGTCGCGCCGGAGCGGGTCGTCGTCCTCGACCGCGACTCGAGATTGGGTGCGGTGGTACCGATGCGAGGTGCGTCGGCTTCTTCTCTTCATCCTGTCGCCTGCGTGCGACCGCTGACTCGCCACGATGCCCACAGAATATGTCGCTCAGACGTTTCGACCGGACCTCTTCCGCGACGGCGTCCTCGAGCCTACTCTGCGCAGGTGCGTCTCCTCTCGCCTGTCGCCTTCTCCGTACACCTCATCGGCGACGGTGACTAACGGTGACGGTATTCGTCACAGCCGATTTCGCGTCGTGCCCGGCAAGACCTTCCTCGAGTCGTTCGCGAGCGACCGCTCTCACATGGTGCGTCCTCCCTCTCTCTCTCTCTCTCTCTCTCTCTCTCTCTCTCTCTCTCTTACTCGCTCGACGTCATGCTCGCCCTTCTATTAACTTGATTGACCTCATCGACCGTGCGCAGCTCGTACCGCCCTCGACCGCCGCCGACGCCGCTCCCCTCCCCTCGACTCGCATTCCTCGACCCGATTCGCCAGCTCGCCCAGCACAGCCGCAGTACCTCAAGCCCGTTCCGCCCTACCCGCCGATCTGCGGGTCCGCGGCGGCTGCGTGTGGCGAGACGCACAACTTGTGGACGCGCTTCCTCGACATGCGGTTGCCGGGCGAGCGAGAGCGCGGTGCGAGCCGCGGGTTGGCGGACGACGAGGGCAGGTACGGGAGAGTGCTCGAGGGAGCGAACGAGCTCTTGGCGTACCCGTGGTGAGGCGAGGGAGGCATCGAGCGCGCGCGTTGCGGGAGGGAAGGGTGCAACCTCGAACTTTTCCTTCCTTGACCGCGCTCTCTGCGCTTTCCACTCGAGAGATTGAGCTTTCCTCGTCGAGGTCGGAGCTGCTCAAATCTCGGGCAGTCTCGCAGCGTTGCACTCGCTCGTCACGACGCTACGCTCGCCAATCCTCGCGCTCCTTCTGACCTTCTCAAGTCGCCCGACCTCGCGTCACGACATCCTGACGATGCTCACGATCTCGCTCAGCCCGTTCAAGCAGTACATGCGCCTGCCTGGCTGCGTCGTGCGGGTCTTCTCGCACTTGTCGAGGATGCGGAGGACGGCGTCCGTGACCGCGTCTCGCCCTTGGCCATCGAGCTCGCGCCCTTGCACCCCACGAGAGACCTCGACGACGTTCTTGACGAGCTCCTCGAGAGAGGATGACGTGCGCTGCAGGGCGAGCGCCTCGACGTCGTCGGGAACGCCCTCGGGCATTCCTTTGGCCGAGGATCGTCTGTCGCGCAGCGTCTCGAGGAGCAGGTACTGGTTCAGGGTCGGACCGACAAGCTGCGCCATGCCCTTGTTCGACCCAAACTTGACGCCGTTGTTGCGCCAGAGCTCGCGGTACATGCGCCCGACGAGGACCCAGGGCGTGACCTCGAACTTGTCGACGAGGCCCTCGTCGCACGCGGCGCGGAACATGTTGCCGCGAAGGTCCGAGAGGATGAGCGTCCTGCTCGGCTCGGGAATACGGCACTCGGGGTCCTGGAGCGCGCGAAGCAGGTCCTGTAGAGAGGCAGAAGGTCAGGGCGGGGTCCGAGCGCCATGCCACGGGCCGGTGTGGGCGTACGTTGACGCCTCGGCGCGAGAGCTTGTCCCGCTTGAGGAAGAAGTGCCAGTTGCACGGGCTGTTGGTGCGGCCCGATTCCATCTTGTCGAGTTTGTGGAGGAGCTCGACCTCGTCGTGCGAGAGCGGCGCCTGCGAGAACGTGTGGAAGCCCTTGCCGCAGGCCCACTTGTGCGTCGACCAGACCTGCAAAGTTCACGTCAGTCTCGGACGGCTCGGGCGCGGCCGCAGGAAGAGAAGCTGGACGCACCGCCTTCTGGCACGCCGGCGAGCAAAAGAACACCGACTCGCACGCCGCGCACTTCTTGACCGTCTGGTTCGAGCACACTGCACACTCGTGCGCCCTCATGGTAGCAGAAGCGAGGTCGAGAGAGTGAGGGAAAGGAGCGAAGAGGCGTCGGCGGACGGCGCTCGGCAGGCGACGTCGGATAATCCGCGGACGCACGAGCCTCTCTCGAGAGGAGCGGAGGTGGTGGACGCCGACGCGCCGACGCTGTCTCTCACTTTCTCGACACCACGCAAGGCAGAGTGAGGCGACGAACAGGGTTGAGAAAGCGAGAACGATCCGCCGAGCCGGACGCTCGGAGGACGCACGAGCCTCGCCGGCTCTCTCCTACTCTCGACGGCGAGCGAGGGAACAGGGAGCCGAGGCGAAACCTGCAGTAGTACAACAAGCTCTCTGGGAGCGCTATGAACCGTCGTAAAGAAGTGTCTAAGGGGAACGTCCTCGCTCGAGAAGCCCGTGACCTGCACGGCTCCTTCTTCCTCCTGGCGTCGCACCGAGGACGGCTCAGCCGTTGATGCGCAGGGCGAAACTGCGGAAGTACGAGTGCTGCAGCGTCGGCGAGTTCTGCGGGAGGGGGCGCAAGATGTGTCAGTAAGGCAAGACGAGGAGAAAGGCGAGAGAAGGGGAGAGAGAGCCGACGCACGTAGTCGATCGACGACCCGCCGAAGAAGGTCTGGCACATGGCGCCGAGGAACCCAGGCACCGTCGTCGCGACCGTGCCGGCGCGCTTGTCGAGGGCGACGACCCGCCTCGGCGTGACGGGCGCGAGCGTCGGTGTCGGCGTCGCGAGCGCGACCGAGTTGCGGCGGCGCAGCCTGCGCGCCTCCCAGTCGAACGGCAGGCTCGTCGCCGTGATGTCGCCGTTGGTGTCCTCGTACTGCTGCGCTGTCGCCGTCTCGGTCGGGCCGACGACCTTGGTGACGAACGAGGGCCGGAACACGCCCGTGCCGTTGTCGGGCTTGAAGCCGCCGTTCGGGATCGCGACCGTGTCGGGGAGGGCGTCGTAGTCGATGAGGGGCACGAGCGTGCTGTTGGACGGGCCCGTGCCGATCTGGCCGACCGCCGAGTTGCGGTAGTAGACCTCGGACGACGACAGGACGAGCTTGCCGTTGATCCTGCAGACGCGCACACACTCGTCGTCAGTACACGAGGCACGAGAGATAAATAGAGAAGGAGAGAAATGGGGCGCACCAGATGTTGAACCCGCCGTCGGCCTTGCCCGGCGTGTTGAGCCAGACGTCCTGGCGGACGTCGGTCCACTCGCCCGTCTTGAACGTCCAGCTGCCGCGGCCGATGCTCATGCCGTACACCGAGTTGCAGTAGCTGAGCGGGCCGAGCTCGCACAGGGCGTCGACCTGCTTCTCGCGCGGCGCGTACAGGTACAGCTCGCCGGCGCCGTCCTTGCGGAACATGAGGCGCGTCGAGAAGCAGTTCTCGGCGGCGCTGCCGCCCGAGCACGCCGACTTGCCACCGTACAGTCCGGGGAGCTTGCCGCCCTTGACGAAGTTGAACCCGTCCTCGAAGAAGAGCGAGTACGAGAACGAGACGTTGGTCGCCTGGGTCACGTCGACTGCGGGCGAGGGCACGACGAGAGGGTCAGGTTCCGCCGAGAGAGGGTAGAGGAGAGAGAGAAAAGGGGACGCACTCTGCGACGTGTAGAAGCCCATGCCGCCGACCGGCGAGAAGCTTGGGTTCCTCGAGCCCGCCGGGTACGTGACCTGGAGCGCCGGCTCCGAGTCGCGCTTGACGCCACCGGTCCACTCGCTCGCCGGAACGCCCTGCGCGAGGAGCGCGAGGTTGCCCTGCGTGTCGCCCCACGAGAACCGGCCCGAGTTGATGACGTCCGACTTGAACTCGGCGAGGGTCGTGACCGACGACGACTGGGCCCACGACGTGCCGCTCGAGCCGCCCGTGCCCGAGAAGGCGCAGATAGACCCGCTCTGCGTGTAGCCGAAGCGGCAGCCTGCACGCACGTCGAGCTCCTCGTCAGTGTCGAGAAAAGGGAGAGCGAACGAGAGGAGAAAGGAGAGCTCGACGCACGGAAAGTACACACGCCACTGTCGCAGTAGCGGTTCGAGCTGGCCGGGACCGTGTTGCTGCAGTCGGACGACAGGCTGCACGTCTGCGTCGCCTCGGGCGCGGTCGAGGTCGAGGTCGAGGTCGTCTCGGCGAGGCACGACGAGCCCGAGGCGGTGAAGCCCGAGCGGCAGTCTGCACGTCGAGGAAGAAGATCGAGAGAATCAGTGTTTTGCTCAGAGAGGGCCAAGGGAGAGGAGAGGAGAGACGGAAAGGGAAAGAGGGAGAGACGAGGCGGCGAGAGGGACGCACGGTACGAGCAGACGTTGTCGGCGCAGTAGCGGTTGGCGTTGGCCGGGATGCTGTTGGTCGTGCAGTCCGACGAGATGGAGCACGTCTGCGTCGACGGCGCCGACGTGGTGGTGGTCGTGGCGGTCGTAGCCGTGATCGAGGAGGCGATGCAGGACGAGCCGGACGCCTCGAAGCCCGAACGGCAGCCTGCATGTGGTCGAGGGCGGTCAGGTGGTGCTTCTCGAGAGAGAAAGAAAGGGAGAAAGGCCGAGGAGAGAGAGGGGACGCACGGTAGCTGCACTCGCCGGCGTCGCAGTACCGGTTCGAGTTGTCGGGCACCTCGTTCGAGCAGTCGGCCGATACCGCGCACGTCTTGGTCGCCGGCGGAGCGCTCGTGGTAGTCGTGGTGGTGGTCGAGGTGGCGACGCAGGAGGAGCCCGACGCCTCGAAGCCCGAGCGGCACCCTGCGAAGAGCGGACGAGCCGAGGTCAGGACCGGTTCCAGCTGTCCAGACTCTCGCGCACGCCCTCTCGAGCGTCTTTGACGTCGAGAAAGGCGAGAAGAAGGAGAGGGGAGCGAGAGAGGGGACGCACGGTACGAGCACTCGCCATCCTGGCAGAAGCGGTTGGCGTTGTCGGGCACCTCGTTCGAGCAGTCGGACGTCACGGCGCAAGTCTTGACGGCAGGAGGTGCGGTAGTAGTAGTTGTCGTGGCGGTCGTCGAGGTGGCGACACAGGCCGAGCCCGACGCCTCGAAGCCCGAGCGGCAACCTGCGCGAGCGAGGCAAGGTCAGGACGCGTTCTCCCGGACATGCAGCCTCTTGAGAGCAATGACTGCGTCACGATCTCGAGGAGGCGGACGACGCAAATAGAAGAGGACGCACGGTAGCTGCACTCGCCCTCGTCGCAGTACCGGTTCGAGTTGTCGGGCACGTCGTTCAAGCAGTCGGCCGATACCGCGCACGTCTTGGTCGCCGGCGGAGCGCTCGTGGTAGTCGTGGTGGTGGTCGAGGTGGCGACGCAAGAGGAGCCCGACGCCTCAAAGCCCAAACGGCATCCTGCGAGAATCGGACGAGGCGAGGTCAGGAGGGATTCTGGCGGTACAGACTCTTGCGCGCTCGTACGAGAGCGTCTGCGACGTCTCGAGCAGAGCTTCCGGAGAGGCGGGAGAGACGAGGACGCACGGTAAGAGCACTTGCCGCCGTCGCAGTACCGGTTCGAGTTGTCCGGGACCGAGTTGCTGCAGTCCGAGCTGACGGCGCACGTCGTGGCTGCTGGCGCCTTGGTCGTAGTCGTCTTGGTCGCCTTCTTGGTGGTGGTGGTCGCCTTCTTGGTCGTCGTCGTCGCCTTCTTGGTCGTCGACGCGCTCTTCTTGGTCGTGGTCGTGGTCGAGGTCGAGGTCGAGACGCACGACGAGCCCGTGTCGGCAAAGCCCGAACGGCAGCCTGTCGAGGAGACAAGGCGTGTCAGTCCTCGCTCGGTTAAAGGCACAGAGAGATAGAGAGAGAGAGAGAGGGACGTACGGTACGAGCACTTGCCGTCGTCGCAGTACGTGTTGGCGTTTGCGGGGGCCGTCGTGACGCAGTCGCTCGTGATCTTGCACGTGCCGGCCTTGCGCATGCTGCTCGTGGCGCTCGCCCTGCTGCGCGCCAAGGCGCTGTAGCGCGCGCTCTGGCCGGGCGTCCACGGGGTCGGCGACTCGTGGCTCAGGGCGCGCGAGCGCACGAGCGACAGGTACAGCGAGTGGACGTCGATCTCGGACGATGCTGCGGCCGGGAGCTGGCGGGCGAGGAGGGCGGCAAAGTGCTCGTAGGGCGCGTTGCGCTTGACGAGCGCGCGCAGCTCGGACGAGAGGGCGAGCGACGTGACGAGAGCGACCGAGGGCGACGTCGCCGTCGCCGTCGCCGAGGGGAGGAGCGCTGTGAGGTCCTCGACGGGTGCGGGTGCGGCCGCCGACGAGCCGTTGACGAGGGCGACTCGGGGCTCGAGGCCTGCGAGGTCGAGGTCCGAGGCGGCGGCGGCGGTGGGCGTGCGCTTGTGGTGGGGTGCGGCTGCGACCGAGAGGGCGGTGGCGACGAGGGTGACGAGGTAGAGGGGCGAGGCGACCATGGCGCGAGAGGTGCGTCGAGTGGGGTGGGGGAGGGCGCAGGCGAGTCGACTGGGGGGAGGGAAGTACGACTAGGGGTGGTGCCCAGGTGGAGGTGGTCGCACGCACGAGGCAGGCAGGTGGAAAGCGCTGCTTGGTCGTCGGCGGTGGTGGTGGTGGTTGAGCGAGGTCGAGGCGGAGTCGAGTGAGGAGAGGAGAGGGAGGGAGAAGGGAGACGGGGGCAAGTCGAGGGTGTCGTGGATGGGCATACTGACGGCTGGTGGCCGGTAGTGCGAGTTGCAGGTGCGAGGCGAGAGGGCTGGAGGTCGTCGAGCGGTCGAGGCGAGATGGCTGGACGAGGCGGGTCCGGCTCGGCGCACAGGGCAACCGCCGCTGCTAGGTGCTCGCGTGGTTCGGTGGGCCGTGTTCTGTGATCGACCTTTGTCCATCGAACAGGTGCTCGAGTGGGCGAGTGAGCGAGAGTCGACCACAGACACCGGTTCATCGACTGATGAGGACGACGAGGCGACGAGGCGTTCCCTCCCTCACCACCACATCCAGCGAGCCTAGACGGGCCATGGAACATCTCCAGCCACCACCACAGCCCATCTCACCCGCACTCGCACTCGACCTGCGCGTCCGCTTCCTCGAGTCGCTCGTCGCCCCCTCGCCGTCCTCGTCGACCCCGCCGCCTCACTCAGCTAGCCCCGTCGCGAGGCGCATCTCGACCCTCAACACCGCACTCGACCACGCACTCGACGCTCCCGCGAGCACAGACGCCCTGCGCCGCTTTGTTCGCAACTGCACGTCCCCTTGTCCTCCTCCTCCCCCTCCCTCCTCTCTCGCTTGCCCGACCTCGGCTGACCCTCCCTTGCACGCCCCGCAGACGACCTCAACGCGCCACTCCTTTCCCCAGCCCTCGCCGTCCCCGCCGCACCCGCACCCCTCTCCGCCGACACGGGCGGCCCGGCATCGCACGCCGCCCAGCTCGCCCTCGTCCTCGAGGCAGAGCACGACCTGCGCACCCTCGAGCGCGAGCTGCGCGAGCTCCAGGTCCTCGACGACAAGGACGTCGCTGGTGCGGGCAAGCTCGGCGGTCCGTCCCCCTCGACCTGGTCTCGCTCAGCCAGGACCCGGAGCTGACCTTGTTTCCCCCACAGACCTCGAACCGCTACGGCCCGCGCTCGCCCAGGTGCAGGACGACGTCAAACCCGTCGCGGCAACCTACGCCGAGCTCGAGACGCGCACGATGGCGCTCCTGCAGCGGTACAACGACTACGTCCGTCCTCTCTCTCGCTCTCTCCTTCCTCCTCTCAACCACCTCGTCCTGACCCTCCCATCGACCCCCATTCACGCAGATCTCGACCATGTCCGAGCTGTTTGTCTCGTGGGACGACATCCTCACCGATGCCGAGGCGCAGCTCACCCGGCTCGAGCGCGAGCGGAGGGCGAGGGACGAGTACGACATTGCGTGAGCAGCTCGCGCGGTGGACGGGCGGAGGGCGTACTTGGAGGTCAGCGTGCGAGATGGTGGACGCGATACCCTGCTGGAATGATACCTGGTCCTCCTCGAGCATCGTCCTCCCGCCGATGGTTTGCCTTCGAGAGTGTCGCGCGCGCTCTTGCAAAAATGCGCAGCTGCGGTCTGAATGGCGGACGAGGGCTGCAGTCGACGCAGAAAGGCCAAGAGAGCTGGTTTCGGTCGACAGCTTTGCCGACGACCTCGAGGTTGTCCGACGCAGGCGATTGACTCGCGCACCACCGCTCTCTCGCCCCCAGAGCCAGCTGCAGCCATGTCACTCGTGAGTGCAGCTCTCTATCCAGCCTTCAGAGCCATCGCCGCGTCGACCAGAGGCCGCCGTCGCCCTCTCCCTCCCCGCCCGCCTTTCCTCATCAGCGACCTCGGGTGTCAGCGATCCCTGGCCTCGCCCGCCGAGCAAGTGCACGCCTGCAGCGCACCATGCTGACCTTGCATTCGTCCCCTCTCGCCACAGCCGAAGCTCTCGCACACGCTCGACGAGGCCCTCGCGCTTCTCCTCCCCTCGTCCTCGACCTCCGCCTCGTCGTCCTCGTCGGCCACCCCTCAGCCCGCCGGCAACTGCCTCCCCATCTGGGCCACCCTGCCAGCAGACGTCCTCACCCCTGTCATCGCCTACCTGCGCCTGACCGACGGCGCGAGCGGCGTCGAGAGCTTTTTGCTCGAGAGCGCCGTCAAGGGCGAGACGGCGGGCAGGTGGAGCTTTGTCGGCGCCAGTGAGTCGGCAGAACCTCTCTCTCTTTCGATGTCCCTGCGCGCGCTCAGGCGGAGCCGCAAAGAGTCAAGGCGCGGCTGCTGACCCACCTCTCCCTCCCTCGCAGACCCGGACAAGGTGTACCGGACAGGGCCGTCCGAGGACGTCTCGGGCGACCCGCTCGTGCCGCTCGAAAAGGTGCTCGACGGTTACAAGTTCATCCAGGTCCAGGGCGCTCCTCCTCTTACCGGTGCGCCGCCACTCTCTCCCTCTCCCTCGCGCCCCGACGACTGTCCTGACCCCGCCTCGTCACAGGCGGCGCGATCGGCTACGTCGGGTACGACTGCATGCGCTTCTTCGAGCCCAAGACGGCGCGCGACGACCTGTCGGACCCGGTCGGGATCCCGGACTCGGTCTTCCTCCTGCACGACACGGTCGTCGCGTTCGACCACCTGTTCCAGCGCGTGTACGTCGTGTCGCACGTGTACGCCAAGGACGCCGCCTCTGCGACGCACGACGCCGTCCGCGAGTCGTACGACGCCGCCGTCGTCAAGATCAAGGCCGTCGCCGCAAAGGTCACGGCCTCGACGCCGCTCCCGCTCCCGCACCAGCCGCCCGTCGTGCCCGCGTCGGTCCCCGCCGGCGAGACGCCCGAGGCGCGGTACGCTCGGCTCGACAAGCTGAGCAACGTCGGCAAGGAGGGCTACGAGCGGTTCGTCACGAGCCTCAAGGAGAAGATCGTCCAGGGCGAGATCATCCAAGCCGTGCCGAGCCAGCGGCTTCGGAGGGAGACCAAGCTGCACCCGTTCAACGTGTACCGGTGCGTCGGGCGTGTTCCCCTCTCGATTCGCTCGGCGTCGACGAGCGTCGCCTTGTCGCGGCTCGAGCGTTTTTCTTTAGGGCGTAGTCCTGACCCACTCGTCCGCTTCCCGCGACAGCCACCTGCGCCAGCTCAACCCGTCGCCGTACATGTTCTACATCGAGTGCGGCAAGGGGACGCAGCTCGTCGGCGCGAGCCCAGAGTGCCTGTGCAAGGTCGAGGACGACGGCAAGGTGACGAACCACGCCATCGCGGGCACCGTCAGGAGGGGCAAGAACCCGGCCGGTACGTCGACGTGCCTCTCTCTTCCCTTCCATGGAGCTCGTGAGCGACGGGCGCCAAGAGCGTGATCTGACCTTCTCGCCTCGTCCCCTCGCCCCCCTCTCGCAGAGGACGCCGCCCTCGCCGCCGAGCTGTCGGCCTCGGTCAAGGACCGCGCCGAGCACGTCATGCTCGTCGACCTCGCGCGCAACGACATCAACCGCGTGTGCCAGCCCGAGACGGTCGTTGTCGACTCGCTCATGCAGGTCGAGAAGTTCTCGCACGTCATGCACCTCACGAGCCAGGTCAGCGGCAAGCTGCGCAAGGGCCTAACGAGGTCCGTCCCCTCTCCTTCTCTCTTCGTGGCGCGACTCGACCCGCACCATGAGCGAGCTCGTACTCAAACCTCTCTCTCCCTCCCCCTTCCCGCCCTCCCTCCCTCTCTCGCGCCCTCGCTCTCGCTCTCGACCTCGCAGGTTCGACGCCTTCCGCTCCATCTTCCCCGCCGGGACCGTTTCGGGCGCGCCCAAGATCCGCGCCATCGAGCTCATCGCGTCGCTCGAGCGCGAGCGTCGCGGCGTGTACGCCGGCGCCGTCGGCCACATCGACTTCAGCAAGGGCATGGACACGTGCATCGCGATTCGCACCATGGTGTTCCGCGACGGCGTCGCGTACCTCCAGGCCGGCGGCGGCATCGTGTTCGACAGCGTCGAGGAGGACGAGTACGTCGAGACGGTCAACAAGCTCGGCGCCAACGTCAGGTGCCTCGAGGAGGCCGAGGGTGCGTCCCCTCTATCTCTCTCCCTCTCTGCGGACGGGACATTGACCCTCTCGACCTCTCGCAGCCTACTACGCGGCGCTCCAGGCCGCGGAGGGAGCATAGAGCCTGAGGAGGTCGACGACGTGCAATTAGAGAGCAGTATCTCAAACCGAGGCCCGAGCGAGAGAATGCCCTCCTTTCGGTCTCCGCTGTGCTTGCTCGTGGAGCCGAATCGAGAAGAGAAGAGAAGGAAGCATTGCTCGTACAGCTACAAGTCGAACCTCGTCCTCGAGAGCCGCATCGCGTCCGTCCGGCCCCTCCTGCTCTACCCGTCTCGATCAGTCTCTCCTCCTCGTCCTCCTCAAGGGTTGACGACCCTCCAGAAGACGCCCGAGCCGCCGTCGCCCGCGACAATCGCCTCCTCGACGACGGTCCCTCGCGGCAACTTGGCGTCCTTGAGGCTCGGCGTCGGGAGCGACGGCGAGACTGCGAGATGGGCCAATGACGGTCGTCAGTCGATGTCTCGTTCCAGTCGGGCCGAGAGAGAGAGAAAGAGAGAGAGAGGAGGACGCACGCTGCATGCGCTTGTGCGGCATCGGGCTCGTCGTTCCACTGCTGAGCGAGCCCTCGGGCGAAACGGGCGCCTCGGGCGCAGCGGCGATGGCGGTCGGGGCAGGACCGGGATAAGGGAGAGGCGCCAGGTGCTGAGGCGTTGGCAGGTTCGAGCGACGACCGGTGCCGAGCTGCGCGAGGGGGACGAGAGAGGAGGAGTCAGTGCGGGGTCGAGAGCGGTACGAGGCTCGGTCTGTCGAAGAGGGAATGAGAGAGGGTGTGACGGACCTGGTAGAACTCGTTGTAGCCCCACACAAAGACGTCGCGGCCGAAAGCCGAGCCGTCGTCGTGCTTGACGGCGTTGTCCTGCGAGACGAGCTCCTGGTCAGGTCCTGCGACTGTTACCGTCGAGGGACACCGTCCTCCTCGTGCCGAGAGACGAGACGATAAAGATAGAGAAGAGGCTGGGACGTACGAGGACGACCGCGACGTGGCCCTCGCCGGCCTGCACGTCCTTGATACCGACAAACTCGACCTTGCCCGTCTGCTCGTTCCCTGCGCGCCGCACGGAAGCCAGGTAAGTGTCTCTCGCGAGCGAGGAGACGCTCGACAGGACGAGAGGACTGGGACGCACACTCGCGCAGGCCGCTGACCGTCTTGACCCGCACCGGCGACGTCGCGTGCGCCCACTGGCCGTAGCCGAGCGCGCCGAACTGCCCCTGCCCCGTCTGCGTGTCGCGTGTAATAAGCAGGTCAGTACGAGACGACGGGCTCGAGGCGCAGGAACGGCGACGGGGAGGAGGAACGACGAGAGAGAGGGAGGGGGACGCACAGCGAGCAGGTCGACGCCGTTCTCCCTCGAGCGCGTGACGAAGTAGCTGACGTTGCCGCCGGCCGCGATGCGCTCACATGCGACGTGCGCCGACTTGCTCGAGCCCGTGTAGGCGGGTGAGCGGATGAAAGGAACCTCGGTCGGGACCGGGATGATGGGGTACGAGAGGGAAGGGCCGAGACCTGCGAGGAGCAAGAAGTCGTCAGGTTCTTGTCCGAAAACGCCTTGGTACGTGCGAGGCCGTTGCGCCTTGCGACGAGCCCGCAGAGGGGCGCACCGTCGACCGTCGAGGAGCCGTGCGGGCAGGACGACTCACCGAGCTGCCCGTAGTTGTTGGCGCCCCAGCCGAGGACGCGTCCCTCGGCCTTGCCGCCGAGACGAGCGAGGCTGTGCTTCTTGCCCGCGACGAGCTCGGCGACCTCGATGCCGCGCAAAGCCGGAATCTCGGACAGGGTCGTGCAGAAGTGGATCGAGCGCTCGAGAGCGGCGTGGTGCGCCGGGTCCGGGTGGAGCTGGAGCTGCGACGACTCGTTGAGGCTGTTGGGCCCGGGCGTGTTGAGCGACGGGACGAGCGAGCCCTTGGGGTTCGGGTTGGACGGCGTCGGCGGAGCGATGGCGGGAAGGAGGAGCGGGTCGATCTTCTTCGGCTGTCGCGCCTGCTGCTCCTTGCTCCAGTCGATCTCGTTGAGGCGCTCGTTGGGCTCGAGGCGGACCGTGAGGGCGCCCGCAGGAGAGCTGCCCGGGTGCGGCGGCGCGAGGAGGGTGACCGAGCGGACGCCGAGCTGGCCGTACGTGTTGGCCGACAGGCAGAGGGGGAGGGCGAATGAGCGACCGCGAGAGGTGAGGGCGAGGAGGTGGGAGGCGCCGGCAGAGAGCGAGATGAACCTGCGGGATGAGGGTTGGGTAAGCTGCGGGCAGACTCGAGGAGGAACGGCGGACGAGGGGACGCACTTCTCGCCCTTGTCGAGCTTGACGTCGGTCACGAGCTTCAACGCCTCGACGTCGCTGCGCCCGCTGCGGCCCCACAGCGTGCCCTTGCCCAGCACCCACTTCCACCCACCGTCGCGCGCCTCGTTCGCGACGTCGACCGCCTGCCCTGCCGGCCGCTGCGACGCCTTGTCGCTCGCAAAGACCCACACCTCGCCCTTCTTGGTCAGGCCAAAAACCTTGCCCTCGCTCGTCGGCACGGCGCGGACGAGGTCCTTGCCCGTGAGCGTGCGCTCGACGCCCGACCCGCCGTAGCCCGCTCCCCACTGGAGGACGTCGCCGCGCGCATCGACTGCGACGCCGTACGTCTCGGCGAGGGCGAGGTCGCGAAGGATGAAAGTCGAGAGGGCGGGAGCGGCGGAAGGGCGCTTGACGGTCGAGGGGACCGAGGCGGGCGAGGAGGGCGAGGCGACACCGTGCGCGTTGCGGCCCCAGCTGCGCGACGAGAGTACCGGTCAGTGACTGATCTGGCTGGCTCTGACCAGGCGCAGGACGCACAGGAAGACCTCGGGCTTCATCGCCTGCCCCACCCCTCCCGTCTCCCACTTGCCCTTGGCCGGCTCTGGGTCGAGGTCGAGCGCGCGCTGCTGCTGAACGAGCGTGTAGCTGCCCACTGCGGCTGCCGCACCCGCAGCGACGAGGGCGGCGCGGGTCCCGATGCTCGAGGTCGAGGGCGGCGCAGATCGAGTCGTGGCAAACGTGCGGCGAGCGAAGCCGGTGGGCGCACGGGGTCGAAGCATGGTGTGCGAGTGCTGCTTGTGCGGGCGTAGTGCGCTCTGTGGCGAGCGCGAGTGTCGAGATTGAACGAGAGTGCGCGAGCGAGCGCAGCGCGCGACCGAGTGGGGAAGTCAAGCGCGTTTTTGTATTCTCAATGACGAGCTTGAAAGGCGAGCTTTCGGTAAGCCAAAGTCAAGCGAGCGCCGAAATGAGAGGTCGAGGTGAGGCTGTTCGGAGCCGCTTCCTCGCTCGAGCCTCTTGTTGCGAGGGAGGGACATGGCTGCGATGCAAATATGCGTTGCGATGCGCTCGAATAGTGGTACGAAAGACGATACTGCTCAAAAGGAGAGAGACTGGAGAGGAGGGAAACCAGAGCGCGAGACAGGAACGAGCGGCTACTTGATCTCGACCTTGCCCATGAGGCCAGCGAGCTCGTCCTCGTCCTTCTTGTCCTGCTCGCTCGCCACCTGCTTCGGCTCCTCGGCCTCGGCGCGCTCCTCGGCCGTCTCCTCGTCCTCGTCCGCCTCGCTCTCCTCCTCTTCGTCCTCTTCGGGCTCCTCGAGCTCGTCCAGCTCGTCGAGCGCCTCGCCGTGGCCCCACTTGTCGAGCGCCTCGCGCACCTTGACAAACTGCTCCTCCTCGCCGTCGTCGCCGTAGTTGCCGTTCAGCTCGAGGTCGACGACGTGCTCGCCGTGCTGGTCGAGCGCCCGCGCGAGCGCGAGGACGGCCCGTGCGTCGAGCTCGTTCGACTGGAGCTTGACCGACGACAGGAGCGGGTTGGAGCCCGACGAGAGGGTCGTGAAGATGGCGAGACCGCCGCGCGGGCGCAGGAGGCAGTCGGACAGGTTGAGGTTCTGTAGCTTGGGCCAGCTGCGAGGGGACGGGCGCAAGGTCAGGACGTCGTCGTCGGGGCGCTGCGCGACGATGGCTTGACGTTGAGAGAAGGGACGCACGAGGGAAGGCTCTGCGCGATGGCCCTCGAGCCCTTCTCGGTCGCCGTGTTGTCCTGCAGGTCGAGCGTGACGAGGCCCGGATTGGCGCGCAGCGCCGTCACGATGGCCTCGATGCCCTCCATGCGGATGCCGTTCTGCGGCATGCGGACCTCCTCAAGGGTCGTCAGGGCCGAGAAGGCCTCGGCGAATGCGGACGACGAGCCGTTCTCGAGACGGTTGCGGCCTGCGGGTCGACGGCGCAGGGTATCAGTGTCTCGTCATGGCGGCACGAGTCGAGAAGAGGGGACGGGGCGACGCACCGCAGACGAGCACGCGCAGAGCGCTCTTGCGACCCTCGCGCTCGGCCTTCTTGGCGTTCTCGAGAAGCGCGCCGGCGATCATGGCGCCGCCTGCCGGGCCCATGCCGTTGTTGTTCAGCTTGAGGACCTGGAGCGCGGGAGCGTTACCGATGAACTCGAGCCTGCGAGCGTGCGAGGGCGCGAAGGAGGGAGACGAGGTGGGGGCGGGGAGAAGTCAGTCGCGCTTCGACGGCGTGTGAGGCACGAGAGAAAGAGAGAGGCGCGACGCACATGGGCTCGGCACTGCGACCGCCAAACGCGTTGTCGCTCAGGTCGAGCGAGGTGAGGTTAGGGAGGGTGAGGAGCGAGGTGCACAGGGCGCGCAGGCACTGCGGGATCTCGGAGATGAGGCGGCCGGTGAAGACGTCGCTGAAGTCGGCCGTCTGTCGCGCAGGATACGAGTCGGTGAGCTGGACGGTCCTGTCACGCAGGAAGGGAGGGAGAGAGGGTGCGCACCTCGAGCTGGTGCTTGTCCTCGAGGGCCTTTGCGATGGCCTCGCAGGCGGCGACGCCGAGCGTGTTGCCGCCGAAGCGGACCTCCTTGAGGTGAGGGCTGTCGCGCAACAGGTCGAGGTACGGCTGGGTCTGCTCGAGCGTGTCGAGCTTGAGCTGCTGGCCGACAAGCGAGAAGAGGGTGTCGGTGGTTTCTGAGGGGACCGGGGGTCAGCGTGGCTCGGGGGGACGCGTAAGAGGGAGGTCGTGCGAGCTCACCGGTGACCTTTGCCATTGTGGGTGGTGCTGACGAGCGAGAGCTGGGAGAGGAGGACGAGGAGGAGATGGCGGCGGACCAACACCACCTCGCCTCAGCACCGTGCACCTCGTCCGGCCTGACCTGCTCAGAGCCATGCAGTCCCTCACTGGATCCCTGCGGTCCCTCGCCCTCACACCAACAGCCACCCGCGCGACCGTCGTCCGCACTCTCGCGACCTCTGCGACCGCCTCTGCCGCCGTGTGGACCCCGCGCACCAAGCGCACCGGCGTGCTCGCGAGGAAACATGGCATGACGGCCCTCTGGGCACAAGACGGCACCCGCATCCCCGTCACCGTCCTCGAGGTGCGCTCCTCCTCCTCCTCCTCCTCCTCTCCTCCTCATCTTCGTCCCCAGGCTCACCCGACCTCTCCCTCCGCAGCTCGACGCGACCCAGGTCATCTCGTCGCAGACCTACCCGGCCGCCGGCAAGGTGCCCGCCCGCCACACCGTCATCGTCGGCACCTCGCCTCGCAAGGCCAAGAACACCAACGGCGCCCTCATGGGCCAGTTCCGCAACGCCGGCGTCGACCCCAAGATGCGTGTCGCAGAGTTCGAGGTGACCGAGGATGCGCTTGTGCCCGCAGGTGCGTCGAGCGCCACAGCCCTCCCCTCCCCTTCACTGCGGACCCAGCCTTGCTCACGCTCAACCTCACGCGCACAGGGACCGAGATCTCGGCGGCACACTTCGTTCCCGGGCAGCACGTCGACGTTCAAGCGCCTTCGTGCGTCCACAGCTCTTTTCCCTCGTCGGCGCACGCCCTCGCCGCCCGTTCGCGAAGCTGACCTCGAACCTCTCCACCGTGCAGAATCGGCAAGGGTTTCCAGGGCGGCATGAAGCGGCACGGGTTCGCCGGTCTGCGAGCGAGTCACGGTGTGTCGATCAGCCACCGTAGCCACGGTTCGACGGGTCAGCACCAGGTGCGTCCCCTCCCTCTCCTTCCCCCTCCCCTTTTCCTCCCTCTCTCACGTCACTGACCCTCTCTCGCCCCGATTCGCCTGGTTACGCCCGCAGGACCCTGGTCGTGTCTTCCCGGGCAAGAAGATGGCGGGCCGCATGGGCGGCCGCAACGTGACGACGCAGAACCTCCTCATCGAGCGCATCGACACGCTGCACAACGTCCTGTACGTGCGTGGCGCCGTCCCCGGCGCGCCCGGCTCGTTTGTCCGGGTCGAGGACGCGCTCAAGAAGGTCGGGTGGAAGGCGCAGATGCGCGAGAAGCGCGGGATCGGGCGCGACGAGGGCGAGGTGCTCGCTGGCGTCAAGGGCTTGCCCATGCCGGCCGCGAGCAGGGACATGGCCAAGAGCTGGCCGCGCGAGGTGCAGCGGTCGGGAGGGTTCAAGTAGACGGGCCCAAGCTGGCAAGCTCGTTCCTGACGACGCGCGGCGGGCTACAGGGCGAGAGCAGAGCTGGCGAGAGAGCGGCTTGAGAAGCTTTTCCTCTGCGAGAGGTTCGTTACCAGAGTGTGCGCGTTCTCGCTGCTCCATGTAGATTGCTGGGGAGCCTCGTCGAGAAGAGCGAGGCCGGGCTTTGGCGAGACGACGAGGACGGTCGAGGAGAGGCGAGGGGCCGAGGTCAACGGCGGGCTCTGGACCGCTACCGCACGCCGCGAGCGCACCTGCCTGTGACCCTTGTCGACTAGACTCGCCGCGCGACAACTGCAGCATCGAGCGCACCCGACTCGCGCCGCCCTCGCTCGCCGCCGCCTCCTCTCGTCGCTGACGCCCAAGCCCGCGACCCCACCTCGACCACCTCGCCCGGGTCTGAGCATGGTGAGTGTCCCAGTCTCTCCCTTGCACCATCCCGAGCGAACGCGACCGCGCCAGCCGCACCCGCAGAGCCTCGCTCGCCCTCCCACACTCTCGTCATCCCCGGCCTCGTCCTCGCCCTCGCTCCGTGCCCGCCAGCCCCTCCCGAGCGCCGAGCGAGTACTGACAACTCGTCACGCTGCACACAGGAGCCGCTCATGGAAGGCCCGCCGTCGCCCGAGGACGTCCCCGTGCACAACATCTCGCCTCCTCCTCCGCACGGCCACCACCCGGCCGGCGCACCGCCGCAGCCGCAACAGCTCCAGGCCCAGGGCCAGCCCGGTCAGATGGACGTCGAGTACGCCAACCAGGCCCCGGTCAGCGTCGAGGACTGTGCGTCTCCCCTTCCTCTCGCCCTCCCACTCTCCTCCCCCGCAAGCGCTCGAAGACTGACTCGTGCCCTCTCGCCGCTCTTGCAGACGAGGCGTTCGCGGCCAAGCACCTGTCGGACATGGGCGAGGAGGTCGACGACTTCCAGGTGTTCCGGTGGCCGCTCAAGGACTACCGTCGCATGGACAAGAAGACGCTCAGCCCAGAGTTCAGCTGCGGCGGGCACAAGTGGTGCGTCCCCCTCGCCCGAACCCCCTACCCCTTCTCGTCTGCTTCGACTCGGGCCAGGCCAAGAAGCGGTACCTCATTTGCCCTGTGACTGACCCACCCCGTCGCCCTCGCTCGCAGGAACATCCTCCTCTTTCCGATGGGCAACTCGAATGGCCAGGCCAACGACATGGTGTCGGTCTACCTCAACTACGGCGACCAAAAGGCGAGCGAGGGCTGGCACGTCTGTGCCCAGTTCGCGCTCGCCATCTCGAACCCGGGCGACCCGACCGTCTACATCCAGTCGCGTGCGTCTCTCGTCCGCCCTCCTCTTGCCTTGCCTGCCCTCCTCGTCTCCCCGTACGAGCCTACTGACATTGCCGACGACACGCTCGCAGAGGCGCACCACCGCTTCACGAACGAGGAGCAGGACTGGGGCTTCACGCGGTTCGTCGAGTTGCGCAAGCTCTTCTCGGTGTCCGAGGGCCGCACCAAGCCCATCATCGAGAACGACGAGACGGTCATCACGGCATTCGTGCGCGTCCTCAAGGACCCGACGGGCGTCCTCTGGCACAACTTCCACAAGTGCGTCTCGCGTCCCTCCTCCTCGGGGCCTCGTCGCCCTCATCGGTCCTGACGAGGCTCGTCCACGCTCGCAGCTACGACTCGAAGAAGATGACTGGACACGTCGGGCTCAAGAACCAGGGCGCGACGTGCTACATGAACTCGCTCCTCCAGTCGCTCTTCCTCACCAACCAGTTCCGAGAAGTGCGTCCTCTCTCCCTCTATACCTTTGACACCAAGACTGACACATACTCGCTCACGCACAGGCCGTGTACCAGATCCCGACAGAGGACGACACGACCGACACGGTGCCGCTCGCCCTGCAACGCGTCTTCTACAACCTCCAGACCTCGGACTCGTCGGTCGGTGCGTCGCCTTTCTCCCTCGTCTCGCGCCCGACGTTCCTTGAGGCATCTCAGACCCTGACCCTGCATCGCTCCCGCAGGCACGACCGAGCTCACCAAGTCGTTCGGCTGGAAGGGCTTCGACTCGTTCCTGCAGCACGACGTGCAAGAGTTCAACCGCGTCCTGTGCGACAAGCTCGAGACCAAGATGAAGGGCACCCAGGCCGACGGCGCCATCAACCGCCTGTTCTGCGGCAAGATGAAGAGCTACATCAAGTGCATCGACATCGACTTTGAGTCGGCGAGGAGCGAGGAGTTCTACGGTGCGTCCTCTCTCCTTTGCCCGACCTTGAGCCTTCCTCCCTTTCCCTCCTCGCCTCGTCGTCGCCGCCGTCGCCACCGCGAGGCCCTCGGCCTCACCTCAAGGGCGTCGAGAACTGACGTCGTCGCCCACTCACAGACATCCAGCTCAACGTCAAGAACCTGCGCAACCTCGAGGAGTCGTTCAAGGACTACATCATGGTCGAGACGCTCGAGGGCGAGAACCGGTACAACGCCGAGGGCTTCGGCCTGCAAGACGCGAAAAAGGGCGTCATCTTCGAGGAGTTCCCGCCCGTGCTCCACCTGCAGCTCAAGCGGTTCGAGTACGACATGCACCGCGACCAGAACGTCAAGATCAACGACCGGCACGAGTTCCCGCTCGAGATCGACCTCGAGCCGTACCTCGACGCCAAGGCCGACCGGTCCGAGTCGCACCTGTACAAGCTCCACGGCGTCCTCGTCCACTCGGGCGACGTTCACGGCGGCCACTACTTTGTCCTCATCAAGCCGCAGCCCGACGGCCGCTGGCTGCGGTTCGACGACGACCGCGTCGTGCCCGTCACGGACCGCGAGGTCCTCGAGGACAACTTTGGCGGCGAGGGCCCGCTCGTGCCGACCAACGGCGGGTACAACGTCGTGCCGCCGGCCGCCAACGTCCAGCCGGGCGTCAAGCCGCCGGTCAAGGGCGCCATGAAGCGCTTCACCAACGCGTACATGCTCGTCTACATCCGCGCGACCCGGGTCGGCGAGGTCCTCAAGGCCATCACGACCGAGGACGTGCCCGAGCACCTGCGCACCCGTCTCGAGCGCGAGCGCCGCGACGCCGAGCAGCGCAAGCGCGAGCGCGACGAGCAGCACCTGTACCTCACGGCCAAGGTGCGTCCCTCTCCCTACCTTCCTCGTCCCTCCCTGCGCTCAAGGACGCCGAGACTGACGGCGCACGCCCTCGCCTCCCACAGGTCATCACCCAGGACACGTTCCGCCAGCACCAAGGGTTCGACCTCGCGACGTTCGACGACCGCACGGTCCCGGCGACCGAGCTGCCGACGTACCGCGTGCCCAAGGCGCAGCACTACCTCGACTTCCGGGCCCAGGTCGCCAAGGACCACGGCCTCGACCCGAACGACGTCCGGCTGTGGGTCCTCGTCAACCGCCAGAACAAGACGGTCCGGCCCGACGCGCCCGTGAGCGACCAGGACCCGACCCTGACGATGGAGGTCGTGCGCGACAAGATGGCGAGCCGGCAGCAGGACCTCAAGCTGTACCTCGAGCACATCGACCCGCGCACCAAGAGCGACTGGCAGGTCCTGCACGGCGCCGAGCCGCCCATCATGGTCTTTGTCAAGCACTTTGACCCGAACCGCCAGACCCTCGCCGGCGTCGGCCACTTCTACGTGCACCGCAACATGCGCGTCATGGACCTCGCGAGCAAGATCAACGAGCGCATGGGCTACCTCCCGACGACGCCGCTCAAGATCTTCGAGGAGATCAAGCCCAACATGATCGAGGGCATGAAGATGAAGGCGACGTTCCTCCAGAGCGAGATCCAGGACGGCGACATCGTGTGTTTCCAGGTCGACATCAACGACCCGCCGCAGCCCGAGGGCGACCGCCAGCTCGCGTTCCACACGCCGCTCCAAATGTACGACTTCTTCATGAACCGGGTCCTCGTCACGTTCCGGCCCAAGTACGTCGACGACCCGGACCACGCGCTCGACGAGTTCGCCATCACGCTCTCGAAGAAGCAGACGTACGACCAGATGGCGCACAAGGTCGGCGAGCGGCTCAAGCACGACCCGCTCAAGCTCCGGTTCACCCAGTCGAACGGCGCCAACGGCGCGCCCAAGACGATCGTGCGCCGCCAGGCCAACTCGACCGTCGCCGAGCTCATCCAGCCGGGCTACATGGCCACCAACACGAACCTCCTGTACTACGAGCTCCTCGACGTGAGCATCATCGAGCTCGAGACCAAGAAGAGCCTGCGCGTCACCTGGGTCGGGCCGACCAACAAGGACGAGGGCGTGCACCACTTCCTCCTGCCCAAGAACACGTCGATGGCCGACGTCGCCAACGACCAGCTGCGCAAGGCCGTCAAGCTCAACCCGGACCTCGGCTCGGGCCAGATCCGCCTGTTCGAGCTGCACCACGGCCGCGTCCAGAAGGTCTTTACCGGCAGCGAGGCCGTGCGCGACGTGCCCGAGGCGACCGAGCTCTTTGCCGAGGAGGTCCTCCTCGACGAGGCCAATGCCGACGACGACGAGCGCGTCGTCCAGGTGTACCACTTCAACAAGGACCCGGCTCGAGCGCACGGCGTCCCTTTCCGCTTCGTGCTGAAACCTGTGCGTCCTCATTCCCCTCTCTCCTTCTCTCGGCGCGAGCCTCACTGACTCGACGATCGAGCGCGTCGTGCAGGGCGAGCCGTTCAGCGCGACCAAGCAGCGGCTCCAGGCGCGCACGGCGACGTCGGACAAGGACCTGGCCAAGATGAAGTTCGCCATCGTGCAGCCGACTGTGTACAAGCAGCCGGCGCCGATACAGGACGACGACGTCCTCGCCGACCACAAGTGGGCCGACGAGGACCTGCTCGGCATGGACCACATCGACAAGCGGAGAGTCGTCGGCGAGAGGGGCGTCTTCATCCGTGCGTCCTCCTCTCTCTTTGGCTCTCTCGGTCTGGTCTCGGCCTCCCGATCGCGCACTGACTCTGCGCCTCTCGTCGCACACAGGGTGATCGTCGCCTCGACTCGACGCCTGCCTCGCCCTTGCCCTCGTCGGACCCCTCGTCCACCCCCCTCCCCTCGTCGTCCTCTCTCGACCTGCGCGCCCTACACCTCGCGCGCTCTCCCCCCACCTCCTCCTCATCATGTCGTCCTCTTCCTCTCTCCTTCGGCCCTGCCGCCCTCGCACGTTCCGCCACCCGTCCGCCTGCTGTTACCCCTTGCCCTCATCCCCTACGCTTTCCCTACTCTTCCCCCTCGTCGCGCGACGTGTGCGCTTCCCCTTTTTCTCCCTCACTCGTATGCTGTGTACTGCAATCTTGCCCCAGATGTCCAAAGAGCGTCTGCGTCGTCGCACTGTGTCGAGAGCGGTCGAGCGAGGAGAGCGAGCGGAGGAGGTTGACCTCACTCACGTCCACGCCTCTGCTCTCTCGCCAGTGGAACTCGGCGAGCTCGCTCTCAGTCCCTACAGCCTCCCGCACGCACACCACGCGCCCAGCTCAGCTGCCGAGCTCGCCTCTCGTCCTGTCGCCGCCTCATCACCACCTCTCGCCTTTGCCGACCTCCACCGCTACCATGTCCGCCCAAGAGACCGCGCAAGTCGACAAGGCCGACGCTGCACCTCCTCCCGAGGTCCCGCTCAATCCCGTCTTCTTCACAGCCGAGGGCGACTTGACCGACAAGGTGCGCACCCTCTCGCTCTCCTCCTCGTCCTCGTCGCGCCTTGTCCCCGAGCTCACCGTGCTCTGTCGCACGTGCGCAGTTCTACGAGACGCTCCGCACCGTCTTCCTCAAGTACGCCAAGACCCCCGCGGCGACGGGCGCTGCCATCGACGGCGAGGCTACGCTCGACGACGAGGCCAAGGCGAGGAAGGCGGGCATGGGGCGCGAGCAGATGAACGCGTTCAGCAAGGCGACCAACGGAGCCGGTCCGTCCCTCTCTCCCTTTTGCGCGCAGCCGCGCTTCTCGCGCTCCTGCGCTCAGCTCACGACCCCTGCTTCCCGCGTTGCAGAAATCGCCGACGAGCAGTGGGACGAGGTCATCATGTACCTCGATACGAACGAGGCCACCGAGCTCACGTTCAAGGGCTTCGTCGGGCTGTACACGCTCCAGACGGGTGCGTGGTCGTCTCCTCTTCTCTCGTCGCCGCCTCGCCTGACATCTCGTCCCACGCGCTCCCGGCCCGCAGAGAACGACGAGGCCGAGACGGTCAAGGACCTCAAGCAGTGGGGGTACGACCCGGCCACGCTGGACGCTGTCGTCGCGGCGTCGAAGCAGGAGGAGAGCGGCGAGGCCAAGGCGTGATGGCTCGTCGACGACGAGGCGATACCCGAGTTGGCTAGATACCTCTGCAATGCACTCAGACTGCAGACTAGGCGGCGCTCGTCTGCGTCAGAGCGACAGGGAAGCGCCGTCTCCTCCTTGCTTTACCCCGGATCCCCGGCGACGAGAAGGCGAGGGCTGCCACCATCTCTCCCACCCACCGCCTCACAGCCGACGATGGCGACACGACAGCGATCAGCAGGAGTGCGCCGGCTGCTGCAAGAGGCGCAAGAACTCGAGCACGACGACTGCGCCGACTACGCCGCTCAACCGCTCGAGGTGCGTCGCAGCGGCCTCCTCTCCTCCCCCTCTGCGTGTGTGTGGAAGCTGACACAAGGTCCCGAACCTGCAGAACGACATCTTCCAGTGGCACTTCACCCTCCGCGGTGCCGAGGGGAGCGACTACCAAGGTGCGCCGACGCTCTCGTCCTCGCCGCCACGCTCGGCCTCTCGCGCAGCAGCATCGAGCGCGTTCACGAGGACGGCAACTGACTCGGTCTGCCCATGCAGGTGGCGTGTACCACGGCAAGCTCGTAGTGCGTGTCCTTCTCTCCTCCCTCCCTCCCCCACTCGCACACCTCGCGTGCCGACTGACCATCTCGTCCTCCTCGCACAGCTCCCGTCTGACTACCCGTTCAAGCCGCCCGAGGTCTACATGCTCACGCCGTCGGGCCGCTTCGAGGTCAACAAGAAGATCTGCCTCTCCATCTCGAGCTTCCACCCGTGCGTCCTCGGCAGTCCTCCCCTCGCGTCCTGTCGGTCACAGACCTCTATCGAGCACAAGCTGACTGTCCTCTTTGTGCGCACAGCGAGACGTGGCAGCCGAGCTGGGGCATCCGCACGGCGCTGCTCGCCATCATGGCCTTCTTCGAGACCGAGGTGCGTCGTCCTCTCGCCGTTCTCGCGACATCGTACGAGTACTCACTCTGCGCCTTTCCTCGTTGTCGGTGCCGTTGCTCTCGCAGCCGAAAGGAGCCGTCGGGTCGCTGGACGCGCCACCTGTCGAGCGCCGTCGCCTCGCCCTCGCCTCGACCAAGCACAAGTGCGCGACGTGCGGGTTCGACGCGGCAGACAAGGACTCGTTCGCGGCCTTGCCTGCGCCAAAGGTGATCGCGACGGCGGAGCCGGACGGCGTGACGCAAGTGCAGGTCACTGCGCCGGCGTCGGCGAGCAAGGGCATCTCGTCGTCGAGCGAGTCCTCCCCGACGCTTCCACGTGCTGCGGTCGACTCGGGCGACGAGCACGAGGTCGAACCCGAGCCGTCTGCGCCACCTCCAGTCGCCGAGTCGTCCCGTCCGACGTCCATCTTCCCCTCGGCCCCCTCCCCACCTGCACCTCAGCGTGCTCCCCGCTCCTCGTCCTCGTCGGGCCGGGTGCCTCACGGACCTCGCAGCCCTGTCGAATCGTTCTCGGGCGGCGGCGACGCAGGACCGCTCGTCCCTCCCGGCGCCCCTCGCCTCTCGCCCGCGCACCTGCCCCCTCGCGCACCGACCGCCGACGCCCACCCGGCTCACGAGCACGGCGCCGCGCCGAACCCGCTCCTCGCGCACGCACCACACGCACTCGCCGACGCGCATGGCCTGCCGGCGCTCCCGCCGGGCGTGTCGCTCGCGCAGCTGAGCCCCGACGGGCTCGCTGGCGGCGGGCCGCCGAGCTGGGTCGACCGCGCCATCGTCGCGTGCCTGCTCGCGCTCGTCGCGCTCGTCGTGCGCAAGGTGGCCTAGCCGCTCGAGCGGGACGATCGTCGCACCCTGTGTGCGTGCCTGTGAGCCGGCGTCGGCGCGTGTACCCGGTGTCGCTGTTTCCCCTTTGCTCTCTCGCCCTCCTTGTCGCACTCCCCTCTCGATCTATCTTTCCTGCCTCCCCTGTGTCGCTTCGTCTGTGCCCTGTTCCTCTCTGTATAGCTCGCGCGCCCTGCAACTACCTTGCCTGCCTTTCGCCGACGTCGTCTGAGTCTGCTCGCCTGCGAGCTGTCGAAAGTGTGACTCGCTTGACTCGTCGTACTCTCTCTCAGAGCATCACAAGCTGCAGTGGCACTGCTCGTCCAAGCCGCGAGACGATCCCGATCCGCCTCGCCGGACGACGACGACGACGCGCCGCGACGCCCGCGAGAGTTGTCCTCACCGCCTCGCCTCGCTCAGCTCTCCCGCCAGCTCAGCCCCGCCAGTGCACCACCCGCCAGCACTGCCACGATGGCCGCCTCGTCAGACTCGGACGCGCGCTCGCCCTCGCCGCCCGCACCAGCACCAGCCGACGCGGGCTCTCGCACCGCGCGAAGGAAGAGCGGTCGCGTCAGGAAGGAGGTGCAGAGGCTCGGTGGTGCGTCCAGCTCTCTCTGTATCAGCAGCTGTACCGCACGAGGCTCTTGGGGGCGAGCCTGGGCGCGCAGATGGCGAGGCGAGTTGGAGGGAGGTGGGGCGAACGGGTGCTCTCGCTCAGTCGCAGCGGCGCGCAGTGAGTGCTGGAGGAGCACAGGAGCCTTTCACAGCTTCTCTCAAGTCTACCAGGGCGCGTCCTGACCTTAGCCCGCCTTTCCTCCCTCCCTCCTCGCCGCCCTCGACCGCCGCGCACCCTCGTCCGTCCACAGCCTCGGACGGCAAGAGCAAGCGCAACGGCAACGCCGACTCGGACGACGACGACGACGACGACAACGACGACAGCGACGACTCGCCAGAAGAAGCAGACGACGACGACGAGTTCAAGGTGCCGACCTCGATCAAGACGGGCTCGCGCAAGCGCGCACCACCCGGCACCTCGCCCGGGCCCTTGCCCGCAGGCCGCGCTCCACCGCGCGCCAAGAAGGCGGCGGCCAAGCCGACCGCACCGCGCAAGCGCAAGGCGGCAAAGGTGGACGAGGACGACGAGGACGAGAACGGGGCCGGTGCGCCTGCGGCCAAGAAGGCGGCGGCGGCGGCCAAGGACTTCAAGATCGAGAACGACAACGGGCTCTTCAGTGCGTCTAGAGCGCGCTTCTCCATGTCCTGCATCAGCGGGCTCGAGCCTCTTGGGCGCCGGGACTGACCTCGAGCCGAGTCTCTCTCGCGCAGACGCGGTCAAGAACCCCAACACGGCGCTGCAGACGACGGCCGAGGACTGGATCGAGTCGTACCGGGACGAGCCGGGTCCGGCGATGGCGGAGCTCGTCAACTTTGTCCTGCGGGTGCGTCGCTCTGTCCTCCCTCCGACTCGCTCGTCGCGGCACCGACGAGCCCTGAACTGACACCTCTCCTTCGGCGCCAACAGTGCTGCGGCGTCAATGCCACGATCGACGAGCACCAGGCCGAGGACGAGAACGGCATCGTCGAGAACCTCAAGGACATCGTCGACGACTTCAAGCAGGTGCGCCGGCTCTCGCATCATCGGATCACTCGTCCCTCGTCTCTGACTCTCTCCTTCTTTCCTTGCTCGACGTGCAGGAAACCGACCTCGCCTACCCGCTCATCTCCAAGTCGAAGCCGTACAAGAAGTTCCGCGACTCGCTCGCCCAGTTCCTCCAGAAGCTCCTCGCCGCCTCGGCCGACGACATCCTGTTCTCGACGGCCTTCTACGAGCACTTCCAGGCGTGGGTCCACGCCCTGTCGTCGTCGCAGATCCGCGCCCTGCGCCACACGGCGACCGTCGTTGTCCTCCTGTGCGTCAACGCGCTGTCGACGCTCCACGTCCAGGTGCGCAAGGAGCACGCGCAGGCCGTCCGCGCCAAGGAGGCCGAGGAGAAGAAGAGCCGCAAGGACAAGGCGAGGTTGCGCGACATGGAGCGCCAGGTCAAGGAGGCGCACGAGCGGCTCGAGACGGTCGAGGCGTTCATGGACGAGAGCTACACGTCGTACGTCCTCGCCCCTCCTTTGTCCTCCTCTGCGTCCTCGGCATCAAGCTCACCTGTCCCTCGTTCGCCCCTCGCAGCGTCTTCGTCAACCGGTACCGCGACGCCGACGCCGTCATCCGCTCCGAGTGCATCTCGTCCCTCGGCGCGTGGATGAAGCTCGACCCGGACCACTGGATCGACGGCGACTACCTGCGCTACATTGGCTGGGTCCTGTCGGACGAGGTGCGTCCCTGCCCTTCCTTCCTGCCGTCGTCGACGACCGCCCGATCTCTCCCAGCCCGACACTGACCCTGCCGCCGGTCCACAGTCCAAGGAGGCTCGTCGCGAGTCGGTTCGTGCGCTCCTGTCGCTCTACCAGAAGGACGCCTACCTCGGCAAGCTCCACCACTTCACCGACCGGTTCAAGCAGCAGCTCGTCGACATGGCGGTCGGCGAGCACGACCTCGCCGTCCGGGTCCAGTCGCTCCAGGTCGTCCACCAGATCGACAAGCACGGCCTCCTCGAGGACGACAAGCAGCGTGACGAGGTCGCCATGCTCATCTACGAGAAGGAGCCGCGCGTCCGTGCCGCCGCCGCCGCCTTCTTCAAGAACCTGGTCGACGAGGACGCCGAAGAGCTGCAGGGCGAGCTCGACGTCAAGAACAAGAGCAAGAAGGGTCGAGGGCGCAAGGCCAAGGAGGTCGACGAGGCGCTGTCGACCGCCGTCGAGTACAAGATCCTCGCCCAGCTCCTCGTCAAGTACGGCAAGGCGCTCGACGGCCCGCCCGTCGGCGACGACGACGAGGGCGACAGCGTCGACGACTCGCAGCACCGCCGCTCGAGCGACAGCAACGGCATGACCGCCGGCGACGTCGTCCCGAGCCGCGCGGGCGCCGCCGCCGACGGCGACGATGCGGGCGCGACCGTCGTCGTCCCACGAGCTCGCGTCGCCTGCGCCGTCGACGCGCTGTGGAGCACGGTCACGAGCCTGCAGGACTGGGAGGCCATGCTCGAGTACGTCCTGCGGGACCACTCGGCGGCGGCGGTGGCGGCGGCGGGCTCGTCGGGCAAGGGCAAGGGCAAGGGCAAGCAGGGCCGAGCGGCGGGCGGTCGCGCCAAGCACCCTCGTTCAGGCGGCAGCGGCGAGGACGAGGACGAGGAGATGCAGGACGGCGACGGCGACGATGGCGGCGCGGAGGAACAGCTGCCCGAGGAGGTGCGCCTCACCGAGGAGGAGGAGACGCTCTTCATCGAGGTCCTCGTCGCGTGCTTGACGCGCATCACGACCGCCACCATGAGCAAGAAGAAGGTGCGTCCACACCCCTTTCTCGTCCTCTCGTGCCCTCGTCCTTGCGTCGCTCACTCACCGTGTTCCTCCCCCAGGAGCAGGAGGCGATCGACGAGGAGGTCGCGAACGTCGGCCGCGCCCTCATCGAGGCGCTCCCCAAGCTCTTCAGCAAGAACCAGGCCTACTCGTCGCGCCTCATCGACATCCTGTCGTTGCCTCGCCTCATCTCGCTCGAGCTCTTCCTCGAGGGTCAGCAACTTTCGGTGCGCCCCTCTCCTCTTCTCTTCTCTCCCTCCTCTCCCTGTGGGTGCACAAGAGTACTCACGCTCTCCTCTGATGCACACGCAGGCGTACGCGGCGCTGTGGGACGACGTCACGAAGCAGCTCCTCAAGCACACGCAGCCCGACCTTCTCGACCAGGCCGTCCGCACGCTCGTCACCTTCCTTTCCGCCAAGGACCTGTCAGCGACCAACCAGATCAAGCTCGGCGAGCTCGAGGAGACGACCATCGGCGCGCTCCGCGCCGCGGCCGGCGACGACGTCGAGAGCGCGTCCTTCTCCGACGACGAGCTGCACACGCTCACGGCGTGCGTCGCGAGGGTCGCCAAGCTCGCCGCCGTCTACAACATCTCGCTCGCCATGGAGGACACGGACGACGGCAAGGCGGCGAGCGTGCTCGACATCCTCGACGGCATCTTCAACCGCGGCCGGCTCGGCTACAAGGACGAGACGGCTGTGCGTCCCGATCGTCCTCTTTCTCTCCTTTCTCTCGCAGTCGACCCTGACTCTGTCTCTCTCGGTGTTCTGCAGATGGTCGAGCACGCGATCAACCTCCTCGGCGGGCACATCTGCTGGCAGATCCGCGCCGTCAAGGACGAGACGACGGCGAGCGGCAAGGCCGACCTGCCCACTATCCTTGCCGTGTCCGAGCGGCGCCAGAGCTTGCTCGACCGCCTCGAGGAGTACGCCGTCGGCGGCGAGACGAACGCGAGCGAGGGCGTCAAGCAGGCTGTGCGTCATCTCTCCCTCTGTCCGCCTCGACCCCCATGCCGAACTGACCCTGCTGCATCTGCAGGCTCTCGACGTCCTCCTCGACATCTACATGATCTCGCACGTCGTCGCCACGCCGGCGTCCGACCCAGACGGCCTCCTCGCCGACCTCAAACTCGTCGCGACCGACGAGCTGCAGGCTCGCTGCGCCGGCTTCGTCGAGGCCGAGATCGAGCGGTACGCCGAGACGCTGCGCGAGGCGGACGAGGAGGAGCAGGACGCGACGCAGCGCGAGGAGGGCAGCGACGACGGCGCGAGCAGCAGCGGGAGCGAGACGGAGACGGAGCGCAGCCAGGGCCGGTCCCAGCGCGGCAAGGGCAAGGGCAAGAAGGCGGCGGCGGGCAGGAAGGGCAAGGGCAAGCAGGCGGCGCTCAAGAAGGTCGAGAAGCGCAGGCGCAAGACGGTCGCCCAGGTCCGGGGTGCGTCTCCCTCTTCCTTCTCCTCGTTCTCCCGCGAGCGCGCGGACCTGACTCGAACTCTCTTCCTCTCGCATGCGCAGCCGACAACGCCAAGGACGAGGCCAAGCTCGCCGCCAACCAGCACTTCCTGCGCTCGGTCGTCTCGCCGTTCCTGCGCGTCTTCCACTCAGGCGGCTTCAACCTCCGCCACTGCGTCGTCCTCCTCAAGCACTGGGGCCGCTTCAGCAGGGAGTACGACGAGCAGTGCAAGCTCCTGCTGCACGACCTGCGCGACGAGGGCGTCTACAGCGCCGCGAGCGACATCGTCGCCTCGACCGTCGTCGACATCCTCAAGAGCGCGTGCGACGTCCACCTCGACTCGCCCGACGCGCCCTCGACGACGACCGAGGAGCCCCTCGTCTCGCTCGGCCGCCAGCTGTCCGGCGTCGTCGCCATCCGCGGCGCGCACCTCGCCATCGTCGGCTCGCTCCCCGCCGAGGACCACCTTCGCCTGCACGTCGACGCGCTCAAGTGGATCGTGCCCAAACTCGCCCATCTCGAGGAGACCAAGCGCAAGGACGAGCGCACGCGTGCCATCGTGTTCTTCAAGGCGCTCGCGCACCTTCTGCTCGGCCTCGACGGTCGCAGCTCGCTCAAGGTGTACGTCCCCCCTCCTTCTCCCCAAATCAGTCCGGCCCCTTACTGACAATCCCCTGAACGCATGCCTCACAGCAAGACGACACTCGACCGCCTCCTCGACGAGCACGAGCTCGCCCATGCCGGCTCTGCCACCGGGTCCAAGATCTGGGAGCCCGTCCGCGCCTACCAGCGCCGCCTCATCACCGCCATGTCTAAGGATCCTTGTGCGTCTCTCTCTCTATATCTCCTAGCCTTGTCCAAACCTCTGCGACGCGTCCTGACGAGCGAGTCGGCCTGCAGCGATCCGCAAAGCCGCGGCGACCGACGGCGACAAGAAGCCCGCCGCGGCGACCAAGGCGCCGCGCTACAGGGACAAGACGACGCCCAAGGCCAAGACCAAGTCGCCTGCGTCCGACGAGGACGACGAGCAGCCCGAAGCGGCGCTCGGCGCCGACGCCGACGAGGACGACGACCAACTCGCCGGCGCCGCCTCGGACGAGGCCGACGGCGCCGAGGTGACGGCGACCGCGTCGACCTCGGCTTCGCGGCGCGGCGCGAGCGTCAGCCAGAGCCTGTACGGCTCGCAGGCGCGCCAGAAGCAGCCTCGCCCGCCGAGCCCGAGCCAGGAGCTCTTCGGCCCGGGCGCAGGACCGGCGGCCAAGCGCAGGAGGACGAGCCCGCCGGTCGAGGAGGAGCAGGAGTACGATGCGGAGCAGCAGGCGTCGGGCTCGTCGGCGCCGCAGGCGAGCGCGTCGCAGTCGCAGGCGAGGAAGCGCGCGCGCGAGGAGGAGCAGGGCGACGAGGACGACGATGCGCTCGGCGCGACGGGCGACCTCGGCGTGACGCAGACGCAGCTTGACGACGAGGACAGCGGCGTCGTCTCGTCGGGCGTCGTCGGCGCCGGCGGTGCGGCGCGGTCGGAGCGCGAGATGTCGCTCGAGTCGACGATGAGCTTGACCGACCTCAAGGGCAAGAAGCGTCGGCTCTGAGCCAGCGTCGCTCTCTCGTCGTCGTCGTCGTCGCCGCCGAGCCCTGTTAGTGTACCGCTTGATCAGTAACTCGCAGTCTGTCTCTCTGTGCATCGTCGCCGTTCCCGAGAGGCTCGAGACCTAGGCTCTCGCTCGCAAAGCTCGCTCTCAAAAGCTCGACAGCCGAGAGAGAGACGCTCTAGTACTGCAGCAAGTGTCTGTTCCGTCCCCGGCTACGGTCTCACGCCGCCTCACTCGAGTTTCAGAGCTCCCTCGTCGTCGTCCCTCCAGCCGAGCGCCCTCCCGTCGACGACGCCTCGCCGGATCCAGGGCCGCATGCGCGACTCAAAGTCGCGGAAGACGCTCTCAGACTGCATGACGGTCGGCTGGGGCTGGTGCGAGAGCCAGTAGGCGTGGAAGAGGGAGAGCAGGGAGGAAGAGAGGGAGAGGAGGGGCTCGAGCGCGGCCGATGACGAGGAAGAGGACGAGGATCGGGGCGAGGGCGTGTCGGTGTCGATGCTCGATGCGGGAAGGATACGGAGGAGGTAGAGCTGAAGGTCGCGCTGCGGTCGAGGGCGAAAGGGATCAGTCGCTGGCCGAGAAGGAAAGGGAGACGAGGACGGGCTCACCTTCTTGGCCATGTCGAGGACAAACGCCGTCACGTGGATCGAGGCGAGTGCAAGAGGGTACCTTTGCGAGTCGATCGAAGAGTGAGTGCCGGTACTCGAAACGCTGCGCGGCGCAGAAGGAGAAGCTCGGCGACGCACCAGTGCTCGCCTCCTCCCACGCTCTCTTCCACCATCTCGGCCGCTCGCTCGCCGTACGTATGCGCAAAGTTGAGGAAGGCGTCGAGTCTGTGTATCGTCACAGGCACGTCGAGGTTAGTGACCTTCTCGCTCAGGAGGAAAGCTGACCGGGACTGGCGCTCGACGCACCCGAGCATGCCGACCGCGCGAAAGTCGGTCGCCGGCGAAACGTTCCTGTGTGCAACAGCTCGTCAGTCCGAATTCGTAAAGGTTCGAGGAATCTTTAGGCGCGAGGAGAGAGCGGACGAGGACGCACTGGAACCCGACCTCCTGCCACTCTTTTCCCTTGACCTCCTTCCACTCGCTCCTTTCCGGCCTCAGGAGGCCCCACAGCTCTCTCAGCTTCTCGTCGGCGCTCGAGTCGTCGGGGAAAGGTGTCGATGCGCGCTCTTGGGCGGCGGCGGTGAGGAGGTATGTGCGGCGGACGGTGGCGAGCGAGGAGAGGAGGAGGTCGTGTGCCTGCGGGACAAGAGGTGGTCAGTATCGTCGCTCTGGAAGACAAGAGGAGAGAAGGAGAGGAGGAAGAGGACGCACAGGTGAAGGAATCGCGATGCCCTCGAGCGTCGCGATGAGCCGGCTCAGCTCCTCGTCGTCGTCGTCGTCGTCACCGGGAGCGCCAGGCGAGGCCGCCGACGACAGGGACATGTAGCCATTGCTGTTTGGTGCCGACGTGGACGTCTGCGAGAGGGCGAGCAACGGTGAGGACTCGTACAGGGACGCAGAAAGACGATCTTTGATAGCGAGAGAGAAAGAGAGTGCGCACCTCGCCCTTGAGCGCCTTCCACCGCGCATAGTCGACGACCCTCAACGTGCCCGCACTGACCGTTCCCGTCGCCCCCTGCCGCTCCTCGAGCTCCCACTCAAGCGTCTGGCGCAACAGCGCCGGCCGCGTGAGGTACAGGGCCCAGCTGGCGAACCACGACGACAGGGTCGGCGGCGCCTCGCACGCGAGGAGGAGGGAGAGGGTCAGGGTGGGCGTGAGGTAGTATTCCCAGGCGGACGACATGGTGTTGGCGAGGATCTGGCGCGTGGTCGGCTGCGGCTGCGGCGGCGCCGAGAGGGTGGGCTGGAGGCAATGCGTCAGGGAGAGTTCCGGCACACAACAGCAGAAGCAGGTACGCTGCCGCTCGAGCGACGTGCCCGCACAGTCTAGGGAGAGCCGGGACGCACCTGGAAGGCGACGAGGTGGAGCCGCGGGTCGCTGCGAGGGGAAGGGGTCAGTTCGGGACGGCGCGCTCGGACTGAGGCAACTGGGGCTTGCCTCACGAGTATCGGACAGGCTGCGCTGCCCTGGGCGAGGCTTGACGAAGGTAGGTGGTCGAGTCGAAGTTGGGCCGGGTGATGAGGACTGGCGGCGGTTCTGGACGGCGAGGGGGTGTTCTTGCTGGACGGCGAGGCGCGCAGAGAGTACCGGGACGGCTTGTGCAGCTAGGTGGACCCGCTCAGCAGGTGAGTCGCGGCTGTGGAGCAGCTCAAGCCGTGAGCGGCTCCACCTCGCGTCGCCAAGTCTGAATCCGGCACCACCGCGGCAATCTCGCCCGACCAGTCGCACTCGCGCGAGCGCGCTCAATCGCGTGCGGTAGCTCTCTACTTGCCGTCTCTCGGAATCATGCGATCAAACCGGCGAAAGAAGAGAGGCCGCCCACTCCTTGCGCCTCGTCCTCGTTCCCTCGAGTCAGGTCACGCTCGTCTCGCGAGCTGCAGACACATCTAGTACAACAACGCGCCGTCTATGTCACCTCCCCACCGACACCCTGCTCCCGCCCGACTCTAGTCGCGTACGAGGAACCCGACGAGGCAGTTCTCGAGCAGCGTGTCGTAGTTGACCCACGCGTGCGCGAGCACTGCGCGAGGAAAAGGGCGAAGCAGTCAGGCTCGACGCTCGCGCCACAGAAAGAGAGAGCGAGAGGACGCACTGAAGAGCTGAGTGGCTGCGAGAGGACGGAGGGAGGGATGACAAGGAGGTCGTCAGAACTCGTGCTCGTCCAGGCTCGAGGCGAGCATGCGCAGCGCTCGCCCGCGAGACGGTCGCTCGTCCCTGCGCGACCGTACCGACGCCAATGAGAGAAAGAGAGCTCGTAGACGCACCGTCCTTGCCCGCACCGCGCATCATCTCGCCGTCGCCGCCCGGGTGGAACTTGAGGAACGGGCCGACGTTGTACACCTTGCCGCCGTACGCCTGCCAGCAGTCGTCGCGCGTGTTGTGCCGCTCGAGCTCTGACGGCGTAATGCCGCGCAGCTCGGTGACGCCGCCCTGTACGAGGAAAGCGAGGGTCAGTAAAGGGCCGGCGTGGAGGTGTGCGGGCTGTGCCCGGCAAGGAGGAGGAGAAGAGAAAGGGACGCACGCGCAAGTCGACGTCGCCGCTGCGGTTCAACCTGGCCCAGTCGAGCTGGCTGAAGCCCTTCTCGACCCGGACCCGCCCTTTTGCCGCCTTGACCACCTTCTTGGTCGTCGTCGGGGGAGCGAGCGCGCCAGCTCCGCTGACCTGGATCTCGGGCAGCGCCGGCTTGTCGTCGTCGGCGTCGCCCTGCCCGTCTTGGTCGTCGCCGTCGTCGGGTGTTCGAGGTGCGTCGGGCGGCGAGAGGGCGAACGAGGGGGTGGCGGAGGAGGGTGGTCGTGCTCGCTGCTGCGAGTTGGCGGCGGGGAAGGCGACCGAGGTGGTGTCGGGCTCTGCGACGATCGAGGGGACGCTGCTGGTCGAGGCTGAGGGAGCCGAGAGCCCGAGGGCTTGCTGTCGACGTGGGGAGAAGGCAGGGATGAGCAGCGCTCGGGAGCGCGGTGAGAACGCGTCCGGTGCTCACAGTGATGCTGCTGAACATGCTCGAGCTGCTGTTGTTGTAATCGCGCCGCGTGGTGTCGAGAACCGAGGTCAGAGAGAGTCGACGAACTCGACGAACTGATGAAGGTGGTCCAGCTCGACGACTCGCAAACTCGCCCTCACACACGGCAAGAGCTGCTGTGGTGCGCCTGTGCAGGTCCTAGCACCCGCCATGGACCGCCCACATCCGCTGCTCGACCGCCTTGAGGCGACCACACGCTCTCCGCCGTCACTCAAGTCGTCGGCTCTCGCAATCCTCCGCGCCGCCTGGCCAGTGAGTCCCAGCCCGCCTGATGCAGCCATGCCATGCGAGCTGACCCTCGCCCTCCCCTGCGCAGGCCGTGACCGACCTCGGCGACGCCCATTACTCGCTCATCGCCGACCTCCTTCCGCTCAGCACCGCCTCGCAACTCGCCATGCTCGAAGACGCGTCGCCTCACATCGCCCCGCACACCAACCGTGAGCACACAGCTCCCGCGACGTCCGTCATGGCGCGCCGCTGACCCTCCCGCCCGCCGCGACAGACATCTGGCGCGAGCTCGCCATCAACGAGTTCATCGAGGTGCGCAAGGTCATCGAGGACGGCCAGCTCCGCCCCGACGACGAGCCACAGTCGTGGCGCGAACAGTACGAGCGAGAGGAGGCCCGTCGCGAGGTGCGTCGCCGCCATTCCGCCCCTTCTGGTCGCCGACGCTCGAGCCCAGACCTGACGCGCTCGTCATCCTACAGGCCAAGATGGAGGAGCTCCTGTCGCGCATGCGGGGACAGCTCCAAGACTACAAGGACCGGCGCAAGACGATCGAGCGCGTCGACGGCGTCCAGCTTGCCAAAGCTCGCAAAGCCGGTCCTCCTCGTGCGTGGCCCTCTCTCCCCTCGCCTCGCAGCCGGGGCCTGACTCGGTTCCTCCCTGCAGCACGCGTCAAGTCGCTCATGGACAAGGCCCGGAGCAACACCAAGGCGATCAAGAGCATCTACGCCCCGAGGCGTCGCAAACCTGCCGCGCCCGCCCAGCCTCGACATCCGCCCAAGCCCGTCCTGCCCGCCGTGCCGCCCGCCCTCGCCGGCGCTCTCCCCAGTCGACCTCCTCCGCCTCTCGCGGGCTTCCCTCCTGGCCCTCCTCGTCCCAAGCGCGACCTCCTCGCGGGCTTTCCCGACGCGTCCCCCGAGCAGCCGAGCGCATGTTCCGCTGGCGCGCCCGCCTCGAGCTCGACGTCCGACGCGCCGACATTGCGCCCGTACAAGGAGTCGACGGCGTCGCTTGCGAGGACGGGCAGGCCCGTCTCGGACGAGCCTCGCTCGCTCAAGCGCGGTGCGGGCCCGTTCGCGGCCGAGGAGGGCGCGCCGCACGCCCACAAGCGGGTCGCGCTCTCGCCGCCCGCATCGGCAACGTCGTACGCGAGCAGCAGAGCATCGTCGAGCCGGCAGCCGAGCTTCTCGCCGCCGGCTCCGGCCTCTTCCTCCCACGCCCGACCCACCCCTTCCACCGCCGACCAAGCCCGCTCTCCCCCTCCCACCACCACGACTCAGCAGCAGCCTTCCTCTCGTCCTCGAGCCAGGCCCGTCATCACGACCGTCAAGCGGGTCGTCGCCGTCCCTCGCCCTCGTCCTCCTCCACCCGCACCTCCACGCTCGACAGCGACCTCGCCGGGGTCCTCGCCGCCACCGCCGCCAGCATACCTCCCCGCATTCTCGGTCGCCGCAGCAGCTCCCGGCGCTGCCTCGCGCCGCACCTCGACGCCGTCGGGCGCCTCGCCGCCCCCTCGTCCTCCTCCGCCGCCGCTCGCGTCCCGCGCCGCCACCGCAGCGTCGCGCGCCGCCTCGCCACCCGCAGCGCCAGGGCGGGTCCCGAGCGCGCGGTCGGTCAACGGGCTGTTCATCCCGCGGCGAGGAGGACCGGGCGCGGGCGCACGGTGAGGCGCGGAGGAGGAGAAGCTTGAGGTCGTCGTCGAGGAGGAGCTGGTAGTGAATTTGGGGAGCAACGTCGTGCGCTTTATCTCTCGAGTGGGTTCGACCTAGATGAGCACGAGAGCGATGGAAGGGAAAGCGAGAGCGAGAGCGGTTGTCCTCTCGCCGACTCATGCCCTCTCGTCGACCGCGCACAAGCAGAGGCACGAACGAAAGAGCACATCCTTTGCGTCCCTATCTACACAGTCTGTCTCCTCGAACCGAAAGGAAAGCCCGGGCGCAACGAGCGCGCGCTCACTGGTCGGCCGAGGTGGCGGCGCTCGAGCCGTCGGCGCTGAACTTGGCCGACTCGCTGTCGGTCTTGATGTTGGCGCCGGCCTCGCCGTTGGCGGGGTACTCGTTGTTGACGTCTGAGAGAGGGCGAAAGACGGGCGCAGAAGGAGGGACGAGAAGGGAGAGTCGAGGAGAAAGTGGGGGAGGAGCGGAGAGGAGGAGAAGTGGGAAAGGGACGGGAACAAAGGTCAGCGCTCGGCGCTTCTCTGTCTGATGTGGTAGAGAGGAGGAAGACGCACTCGGCTGGGACGACTGCAGAGATTGGGAAAAGGTGCGACGAGGCGGGGCAACATGGGCGAGCTACGTCAGTGGCAGGTCCAGTGCGCGCACCCAGTCGACGCGGCGCAGGTGCAGAGCCGCGCGCACGCTCGACTGGCACAGTGGGAGAGGAACGAGAGGGACGCACAGTGTCGCCCTTCATGCTGCTCTCCGAGTCGTTCATCTCGCGGCCGCCGGCCTGCGAGTCGGCGCCCTGGCCCGACGGGCCCTTGGTCGAGCCCTCGCCGATGGCCTGGTTGTTCGCGCCGAGTCCGGAAGCAGAGTCTGCGGGCGTGCAGGCGAGGTCAGTCGGTGTGACGAGGCGAGAGAGGGCGACGAAGGGTGGGGCCGCACTGGACGACATGGTGGAGCTGCGCGAAGGGGAGGAAGAGTCAGTGAGGGTGCGCCATCGCATGGACAGGGTGCCGAGACGCACAGTGGTACTGTGCTGGTGGTGGCTAGAAGTGCAGAAGCGAGTGGAGGGAGAGAGCGAGAGAGCCGACGTCTCGTCCTCGTCGACCTTCCCCGTCTCTCCGCACGGATGACGACGACGCAGCCTCGTCTTCACCGAGGGTCCTTCTCGGCGCCATTTCGCTCGCGAGCTCGACTGCTTGAGCGACTGCTCTCGAGGCTAAGCGAGAGGAACCGAGCCGTCGAGCCAGAGCACTTCTCGAGCCGAGTTTCGACTTCTCGGCTGCGGCGGAACCTCTCCTCGTCGCTCTCGACGACAACGGCGGCGGCGCACGTCTGTGTACAGGGTTCCTCGGCGTGAGCGAGCTGGGGGTACTGAGAGGGGAGGGACGAGTCTACTTCTTCTCCTTCTTCGAGAACTTGGTCGTGTTGGCCTCGGACGCGAGGCGGATCGCCCACGACAGCGCGTACGTCTTGCTCGCGTCATCGAACGATGACAAAATGGCGAACGCGCGTCCCTCGTCGTCGTCGGCGATGGCGCTGTCGTTGTGGGCGGCAGGAGCGCCGGCGGCCGTGGCGGGGATCTCGTCGAGGAACGCGTTGAGCTCGCCGGCATACGGGTCGTCGTCGCCGAACTGCAGGTGACGGGTAAAGACGTCAGGATCGTACACGAGGAGAGAGGAGGCGAGGCAGGAAGGAGGTGAGGCAGGAAGGGGGAGGGGGCCCGAGCGCGCGGACGGCCTGCCCGGCCTCTTGCTGCCCCGACCGCGAGAGAGAAGAGAGAGAGTCGCACGCACACGGTAGACCTGCTCGTCGTCGCCGCCCGGGGTGCGGACACGAAGCTCGGGGTTGTTGTACGGGTCGATGAGCCGGAGCTGGTACCCGTCGGCGAGGACCTCGAGCTCGACGCTGCGCACGAGGAGCCAGGGAACGGTCAGGACGACATTCCGCAGAAACGAGTAGGGCGCAGAGAGAGAGAGGAGGGGACGCACTTGTACTTGTAGCCCTGGAGCGTGAGGGCGTGCGTGAGGCTGCCGATCGCGCCGTTCTCGTACTTCCAGGTCGCGCTCGTGACGCGCGGGATGCGGTCGTCCTCGGCAATCTTGGACTCGTCGACAGGGATGGCCGACAGCTGACCGGCGGGCTCGTCCCACTCGAGCGCCTGCGCCTGGACCGACTTGAGGTCGACGTCGCCGCCAAAGTAGCGCGACCTGCGGGCGAGGAATCCGGGTCAGCGACGTGCGCTCGTGCCAGGACGCAGAGAACGAGGTGCTCACAGGTCGACGAGGTGAGTGCCCTGCTCGACGACTGCACGGCGGTACGAGGTGAGGGTCAGTGCGGCCGACGGGAGAGGGAGGCCAATGAGGGGGACGCACTCGGGCCACAGTCCTTGCTCTTCATCCACCAGGCCGGCTTGGCGATGTTGGCGTACGAGCAGTAGTAGCGGGCGTTGGTGGCCATGACCTCGAGCTCGTTGTCCTCGATGATCTCGCGCATCTTCTGGACGACTGCGCGCGAGGAGAAGAGGTCAGGAACGTCTGCTCAAGCTGCGGCACCTCGTTCCGCCGCCACGTACGATGAGGTGAAAGAGCTAGGACGCACCACGAAGGTAGCGAAGGAAGTAGCCGACCGAGACGACCGCGCCCGACTTGACGAGCGCGTCGGCGACCTGGAGCGCGTTGTCGACCGAGTCCGCCGAGAGCGGCTTCTCGATAAACATCTGTGGGCAACTGTGAGTCAGTAAAGGTGCGTCGAGGCGAGACGAGCCGAACGAGAGGGCGAAACGACGGACCGCGGGCGTGTTCTCGGGGAAGAGCTTGAGGACCTGGAGCTCAAAGTCGCGACCCTGCTGGGTCGAGCCGCGGAAGGCGGCCGGCGAGCCGACAATGAAGGCGTGCGGGCGCTCGTGCTCCTTCATAGTCGAGACAAAGTCGTCGAGCGAGGGGCAGATGCGCGTGTCGCGGTAGGCCATCTCGACGAACGACGAGCGCTTGACGTCGAGACGCTGCTTGGCGACGGCCTCGACCGGGTCGATGATGGCGACGACCTTGAGGCGCGGGCCGAGCTGTGTTCGCGCGAGGGAAGGAGTCAGTTGAGGCGGGAGAGGGAGTCGTCGAAGGAGAGAGAGACGGACCCGGTTCTCGAGGCGGAACGAGTGGTCCCAGGGGCCTGTACAGCTCGCCAGACGGCGTCAGTACTGCCGTCGAGAGAAAGTACGGCGGCGGGAAGGCAGGAGAGAAGGTTGAGGGAGGAAAGGTCGGAAGGAGTGGGACGCACCCTCATCACTGCCCTGTGTGCGCGAGAGGACGCCGCGATGCGCAAGATCGTCAGTACGGCGAACTCTTAGACGCTGCAGAAAGGCGAGCGAGGGCGTCGGGTCGAGGAGGAGCACCGCCTCTCCTGCAGCCGCCCTCCTCGCACCCTGGCCCTCCTCGCTGCCCGCACGGATTCGAGAGCAGGACGCACAAAGTTGATGTTGCCGGCACCGACAAAGACGAGGTTCTGCAGGGGAACGGTGCTCGAGGTCAGCTCGTTCGGCTCGGTCTCGTCCGCCTCCTCCACGCACGCCTCGAAAAGGTGCGAAGACGCACAAAGGGCGCGCCGGGCTCGGGCTTCTTGTGGTGGGTGAGCGGCGCGAGGCGCGAGTTGGCGATGGACGGGCGACTGTGTCCAGGGGTGGCAGGGCGGGCGCGAGGGCTCAATCAGCCTGGGGACGAACGAGACGGGGGGAGGAGGTGGGGGGAAAGGGGAGGGTGCTCACCGGACGCTGGAGCGCCTGCGCTGGCCGGTGCTGTCGCTGAAGGATCCGCCGGGCATGTCGGGAGCGGTGATCGGGATGAACTGGAAGGGTGGGTGGGAAGGAAGGAAGGGCGAGCAAAGAAGGCCAACCTGTGCGTCAGTCTCGACGTGCCGGCCGAGGGTGGAGAGAGAGAGGGCGGGGGACCGCAGGTCTCGCAGCGCACCTCTTGCTCGGCTGGCTGCGACGCGACAGTCATCTCTCGAAGGTGCTTGTGCGAGTGCTCTCTCCAAGCAAGAAGAAAGTGGGCCGACGAGGAGGAGAGGAGCCGAGCTTTCGACGGCCTCCGCGTACGGAACGTCGTCCGTCCGCGTGCGAGAGGAGAGGGCTGCGAACGTGCGCCGCACAGCTCGCACGGGCAGCAGCCGAGACGCTCGCGACGGACGAGCGGCAGGCCGACGAGCCGACGACGCGGTTGGTGAGCGAGGAGGTCAAAGCGGGCTGCGTCCGACCTTCAGCGAGCGCTCGAGGCCGCATGAGCCAGCGTGACCGCCTGGGTCAAGGCGAACTCTCGAAAGGAGAGCTGGCTCGTGCCTTGCAGCCCCACGGCGAGCCAGCAAGAGACGAGGGCGAGCGGATTGACGGCCGAGAAGGCGAGTTTGGGAAGGTCGAAAGGGCGCTCTCGCTCCTCGACGGTTGGCGCTCTCTCGCCTCGAACGGGACGGGCAGACTGCAAGACTCGGAAAGAACGAGTGCATGGCAGACAAGAAAAGGTGACTAGGCAAAGGTGAGGGGACGAGTCTACACAAAGACGCTCACGCGCTCGTCCCGCCTGCGAGCCGTCGCGTCGAAAGCCGACTTGTCGAGCGAGTGCGCGCCTGGTGGGTGCACCTGTAACAAGGAGACGCGAGGAAGGGAACAGGGTATGCGAGAGGTCAGTCAGGGTGCTCGGATTGGCAGGCAAGAGAGTCGGGGAGAGGACGCCGACCAACTGCGGGAATGCGCAAGACGAGTAAGCGACCGACCGAGGAAAGTCCGTCGCACAGAAGGAGGAGAGACGGGGGACGCACGATGAGGATGGCCCGCAAACTGTTAGTAACCTCCTTGAAGCGCTCGCCGAGCGAGGCGTAGGCGAGTTCGCGACGCTCGCGAGCGACGCGCGACTCGTTCTCCGCCGACGTGCGCCACTCGTAGTCGACAGCCGAGCGGCGGTAGTCGTTATTGAGCTTTGCGAGCCACCGAGTGACGACGTGCGCACGGTGCTCGACCGGGATCATGTCGCGCACGGCGACGGCGACGTGCGAGTGGACCAACTCGTCGCGGTCGTCGTGGTGCACGTCTGAGTGCAACGCGCGGACCTCGTCGATGCCGAGGAGGAGCGCCCACCGGATGACCATGAGCGGCGCAGGACACTCGGCGTCCGCGCCGAGGAGCAGCTCGCCGGCGACGACGCCTTCCCAAGCCGCATGCCGGATAACGTCCCCGCCAAAGGCGACCTGTCGGAGTTGATGCGGGCGAAAGATGAGAGGCAGGACCTTGAGGTGGCCTCGCACGGCCTGTTGACCCTCGGGATCTCTGGCGAAGAAGAGGTTGGTCTGTCGGCGAGAGGGGGTCAGTAACGCGCTCCTTGTGCGTCGGCTCAGTGATCGAGAGACGCACAGAGAAAGGCTCTTGCAGAGTAGGGTCGAAGGCGGCGAGCGAGCGATCGTTGGCGGACCGAGCGCACAGAGCCTGCGCAGCTTCCTCTCGCTCACGCAGGCTCCCGGTTTTGTGCACGACGATGGGCTGCCCGGGACAACGCGAGTCAGTTGTCACCTCCCTGATGGCCGAACGAGAGAAAGGAGGCGACGCACCGTGTCCTGCGTCGCCAACTTGGCGGTGCGAAGCGCGTTGACGACGAGCTGTCCGTGCGGCGCGGGCGCAACGTGACAGGCTAGGGCAGCCAGGCCTGCGGTCGATGGACGTCGTGAGCGTGACTGGCTTCGAGAGAGGGCCGACAAAGAGAGGTCCACGACGCACCGCCGACGACGAAGGTGTCAAGCTGCGCGGGCGTGCGATGCGCCGGGAGGAACTGGTCGAGAACGGCCTGTGCCGCAAGCCGCGAGCTGCGGTTGGCCGTCCAGGTCTGTACGATGTTGGCCATGACGCAGAAGACGAAGCGAGCGAGACGAGCACAGCGGGAGAGCCGAGGAAGAAGAGGCGAAGCTGAGCGAGCCGCGCGGCGTGCTCGGTCCGCGGCAGCTCCGGTGCGTCCTCCGCCCCCGCAAGGCGCTCAGGAGAGACGTCCGAGTGCACTTGAGCGTGTGGACAGGACCGAGGCGTGACTTGGGACGTGCGCGCCGCCGGCCTGATCGTCTCGAGCGCGAGGAGCGGTCAAAGCGGCGAAGAAGGAACGCGACTCTCGCTGCCTCTCAGCGTTGATCAAGTAAGCGCATCGTTACAAGCACGCCCTCGTCTCGCTACAGCTCCCTCAGACCTTCTTCTGCACAAAGACCTGGACCACCTGGCGGGCGTACGAGGCGACGAACCGCTGCTCGGCGGCGCTCCCGAGCGACAGGCCTTGCGACGCCGCCTCGATGCGCGCGAGGGCAAGCTTCTGCGCACGCTTGATGCCCATCTTGGTGAAGCCCGACAGGGACGGGCTCGCGATCGTCCAGTAGTTGAGGACACGGTGCAGGACCGGCGCGAGGTCGGCGAGCGTCGCGCTCTCGTACGACGGGACGTTGGCCGCGTTGGTGGGCACGCGTAGGCCGTCGAGGATCCAGCGAGTCGTGAGCGCCGTGTAGCCCCAGGGCGACAGGACGACGCCCGGCGCGAGCTGGAGGTTGCGCATGTTGAGGAGGAAGAAGTGCAGCTCGACGAGCATGGCGGAGCGACCCGGCTCGGCGATGTCGGACGTGCCGAGAGCGAGCTTGTCGAACAGGGCCTGCGAGACAGGAAAGGACGAGGTGTCAGACCGACGTTCGACGCCGTCGGCGTCCCTCGAGAGGAAGAGGAAGAGAGAGTCGGCGCACCGGGAAGTCCGAGTGCTGCCAGCCGTGCTCCTGCATGACGGTCGTCGCCTGCCACAAGCCCTTCATGTCGACGTTCGAGCTCGTGTAGGCGAGCTTGAGCTGCGCCGCCTCGGCCCCGGTGAGCGGCGCGAAGGTAAAGGTGCCGCCGGGCTGGGCACAGACCCACGGGTGCGTGGCGGCGAGCTGCTCGTGCGAGTGGGTCAGTGTCGGAGGTACAGGTGAGAGATCGAGGCAGAGGACGCACAAGCTGGCTGCAGACGACGCTGCAGTAGGGCGTGTGGTGGCAGCTCGCGCAGTGGAGCGGCGTCTCGCGGTCGCACGCGCGGCACTCGGGCAGTTGCGAGGTGGCCATGTCGAGCAGTCGCAAGCTGAGAAGAGCGCTGTGGGCTCGCTCGAGGCGGGACGAGGAGAAGCGAGTGAGAGGAAGGGGGGAAGAGCGGGGCGCGCCCTCCTCCTCGTGCCCGAGGCCTGAGCTCCACGACCTCTCCAGCTCTGGTCCGATGAGCGCGTGCGAGCTGAAGAGACGAGTCACGGACGAACATCAAAGATAGCTGCGGCGACGAGCCATCTCTGCGCTCGCCAGAGAAGAAAGAGCGCTCGAGCCGCGAGAACCAGCCTCGCTGACCGACGGCACGACAAGCTACTCGCCCTCGCCCTCGCCCTCCTCGACCGTCTTGGCCCTCTTCCTCCCCTTGCCGCCTTTCCTCGGCGCGCTCTTGCTCCTCGCCCGACCCCTCTTCCCTCCCGCTCCTCCTTCCTCGCCATCCTCCCCCTCGCCTTCCTCCTCGCCCGCACTCGCCTCGCGCCCCTCGCGACTCTCGACGACGCGTGTCACCTCGACCCCGACGCCGGCGCCGAGGAGGACGTCGATCCACACCTTCTGCGTCTCGGACAGCTGGTCGCCCGGGCCCTTGATCTCGGCGAACAGGGCGCGCCCAGTCGACGGGTTCCACAGGCTGCGCACGAGGAGGGAGGAGAAAGGAGAGGAAGAGAAAGAGCGTAAGTGTGGGCGCTGTCGAGCAGAAGGGGAAAGAGAGGGAGAAGCGGGCGCACCAGAGGTCGGGGATGCCGCCGGTCCGGTGACCATATTCCTCGACGAACACGGTGAGGATGGACGCCAAGGCCGGCCCGCCGATGCACTGGGCAATCTCCTCGAGGTCCTCGAACGCGTAGCGCTCCCAGTTCGTGCCGACGGCGAACGTGCCGCGAGGTCGCTCGCGCTCGTCGGTCGAGCGGAGGAGGGCAGGCGCATCGCCGGCGGCGATAGAGGCGAGGCGAGCGTCGATGGCGGGACGACGGACTGTGTGAGTCGAGAGAGGTCAGTGAGGGAGAGAGGGAGTACGAGAAGGGAGGTAGGACAAGGATGACGAGGACGCACCGATGGCGAACGCGTCGGACGAGAGATCGAGGGGCGCCGTCTGGAACGCCGTCTCGAACACGCCGTCGACAGGCGCAAAAAGGATGTCCCAGAAGGTGAGGGCGAACTGCGGGCGCGACGAGGGCGTCAGTCGGCGGCGAGAGAGAGTCGGAGAAAGCGCAGGACGCACGATCATGGTGAGGACGCCGTTTTCCGAGTGGAACCTGCGGAACGAGAGGTGCGTGAGCCTCGGGGCAAGCTCGCCACTGCGAAAGAGAGAAGGAGAGAAGAGAGACGGACCCTTTCCAACCCTCCCGGACGTACTGCTCGAGGCACAGCTCCTCGACGCTGATCTCGGCGCCGTCGCTCGCGCGCCACACGCTCTTCTTGCCGATCGTCGGCGTGTCGACACGCTCACCCTCCATGACGCGCGTCGTCGACTTGGCGAGGAGGACGTCGAACGTGCGGCGCTCGTCGGGCGGGACCTGGAGGGCCGACTCGATGCGGGCGATGCGGCGCTGGAGCGACGACTTGTAGACTGCGGGCAGGCAGGACAGCCGTCAGGTAAGTCGGCGAGGAGGAAGAAGAGGAGGCAGGGGAGAAGAGAGAGAGGACAGGGGACGCACTGAGATGGGTGAACGGGTCCTTGAGCCCCTCCTCGCACACGCGCAGCGCCTCGTCCCTCCTCTCGCGCAGCAGCCGGTCCTTGCGCTCGCGCTTCTTGCCCTTGACCTCGTCGCCGAGGAGCGCCTCGTCGCCGAGCGGGTACTTCATGAGGACGAGCGCGAGGCGGTCGTACCAGTCGCCGCGTTTGCCCCGGCGGAACGACGTCTGTGCGAGGAGGTGACGCAAGATGGCGACCTCCGAGTCGTGGTCGCCCTGAGCAGGAGAGGAAGGAGGGAAAGGTCAGGGCGAGGCGAGGCGACGATTAGGGAGGGCGAGAGGGAGAGAGGGGCGCACCAGCTTGGCGTAGCAGGCTGCGGCTTTGTAGGCCGCCCGGCTCAGGGGCCAGCCCGGGTGGAACCTCCTCCGGTAGTACAGCCTCCCATGCGCGCCCCGCTGACCCTTGCCCTCGCCCTCGCCATCTCCCGCCGCTCGGGCCGCCTCGACCGCCTCGTCCTCCTCCTTCTTGACCCTCCTCGCCTCGTCCTCCGCCTCGGCGCACAACCTGCTCCACTCGCCCTCGATCTCCTCCCATGCCTGACCCCCTCGCCGTACCGCTCGAGCCGCTCCTCCTTGGTCTCGCGCTCGGCCCGCTTGGGCACGCCCGGCCCCCACACGCCGTCGAGCGCCGCCTCGACGCGCTGCTCGATCGCCATGGCCGCCTCAAACTCGCGCAGGACGGCGCGCGAGGGAAAGAGGGCGAACGAGCGCGAGACGGTGTAGGACGGGTAGGCGCGCTTGCCGAATCGGGCGAGGAGCGACGCCGTGAGGGGCGAGGCCGACGTGGACGAGGTGCCGGCCGTGTACGACGTGCGGTGGTAGACGAGCGAGAGGCGGTTGAACAGGGTGAGGAGCGCGGGCGAGAGGCGGATGACGGGACCTGCAGGATGTGTGGCACCGTGAGCTCGAGGGCCGAGGGGTCCGAGAGCGAGGAAGGCGGACGGGACGCACCGATGAGCTTGAGCGCCTGAGCGGCGACGACACGCGACTGCGACAGCTTGTTGCCCTTGGCGTCGTACCCGACGCCGACCGAGCCGACCGACGGTTTGCGCTCCATGCCGGCCGAGCCGACCGGCGACTGGACCTTGGGGGTTGGCGGTGCGGCGAGGAAGAACGACAGGGTCGACTGGTTCGACGTCTTGAGGAGCGCCTTGGTCCACTCGCCGCGCTGCGCAAAGGAAGAGAGAAGGACGAGGTCAGGTCGAGTCGCGCGAAGACGCGCGTCGGAGGAGGAAGGGACCGGTCGACGCACGCTCGCGCCGCTCTTGCAGGGCACCTTCATGCGCTTGCCGAGGGTCGTGAGCTCGTCCATGCTCAAGAGCGCGAGCGTGTTTTCGGGCGGCTCGTCGACGAGGACCGACTGGTCGAACGCGAACCGCGACAGGTCGCCGAGGTCGAGCGAGTCGGGCACGTCCGAGATGAGCTTGCGCGGCGTCGCTCGCGCCTTGCCCTTGTCGACGCCGCTCTTCTTGCCCTTGTTCGAGACGGGCGGCGCGACGTCGTCGTCCGAGTCGGTGAGGGTGAGGTCGAGGAAGCCCTCGTCGCGCGGCTGCTCCTTCTTGGGCTCGACGAGCGCGGCGACCTGCTGACGCTTGGGCGGGGTCGATGGGCCGGCGACGGGTTCGGCAACGCGCCACAGCTCGGCGCATGCGGCGGGGAGGTCCGAGATGTCGGTCGAGTAGGACGACGACGCGAGGAGGGACGAGAGGCGGATCCAGGTAGGCTTGCGGAGGAGGAGGCGCGAGAAGAGGTAGCGCGACTGGTCTGTGGAGGGGTACAGACGCCTGTCAGTAGTGTGACCAGTGAGGGCACTCCGGGAAGAGAGACAAGGGACGCACACTCGAGGTTGCGGAAGCGCACGAGGGCGGCGAGCTCGTTGGGGTCGAAGAGGAAGGCCTCGTGGGCGAGGACAGCGTCGAGCATCTCGTCGACGGCCTGGACGTAGAAGCTGACGCGCTTGTCGGGCTCGAGGGCGTCGACGCCGGCGGGCGGTGGGGGCGAGTCGTCGTCGGTCGTGGCGGGAGGTGGTGGAGCGTCGACGACCACTGACGGCGAGGCGGGCGGGTCGAGGGAGGCCATGGTGGTGCTGTACGCGTCGTCGGGTGGCTACCTGGCCCCGGCTGTCGGTGCAGCAGCCGCGGCGGAGGGACGCGCGAGGTGTGGCGGTGCGCGACGGGTCCGGCTCGGCGTGGTGGCGGATACAGGGCAGGCAGCGCCTCTCTGCGAGCTCGACGTGCTGCAAGTGCAGCCTCTTGCGCGGACAGGCGACGCTCCTGGCGAGAATGGGACGACGGCGAGGATCAAGTTGGTCTTCATCGCTGTGAGCCACCTCTCGCTCTTCCCCTCGTCCAGTCCGCACCCAAGAGCGACGATCATGCTGCGCACACTCGCACGAACAGGTGCTCCACTGCGAGCACCCTCGACCGCGCCCACCCGGGCCGTCCTCACCTCCGCCTCCTCGCCGACCTTGCGCCCGCTGTCGTCCTCGGCCCTCCTCCTCGCCCGCTCCACCCGCGAGCGCAAGCCCGTCGCCCAGCTCAAGCACGACTCGTCACCCGCTCCAGCCTCCCCACCAGGCAGCGCCGGCAACAAGATCCAGACCATCCCGTTCCAGCTCGCACCCGATGCCGCCATCCGTGTGAGCGAGACGGCCGCCGCCTCGGCATTCGGCGTCCAGAGCGTCTTCCGCCTCCTCACGTCACGGTTCCTCAAGCGCTGGTTCGGCTTCCACCTCGACGACGACATCCGCCAGATCGCCTTCACCCCGCTCCTCGTGCCCGTGTGGAAGGTCGACCTCGCCATGAGGGGCAAAGCCCTCGTCGGCGACGTCCAGATGCAGCTCAACAGTGAGTCGACCGACGTCTCTCCTCGTGCGCGCGCATCGCCAACCCCCCTGGCTCACTCGCCTCCCTCCCCTTGCCCGCAGTCACCGCCCTCGACTCGTCCCTACCTGGCTTCCGCCTCCCTCCCCTCAGCGACCTCACCGTCTCTCCGCCCTTTGCCTCTGAACCCGTCCCCTTCTCCTCGGCCGAGCACCTCAACCAGCACGGCCAGGACATCACCCTCGTCCCCTTCACTCGCCACCCGCTCCACCTCGTCAACAAGCTCAAGGCGTTCCCGCGCAAGTTCTCGGCGCCGGCCGCCAACGAGGACGGCGATGACGAGCCTGGCGCGAGCCTCGACCCCAAGAGCTTCGACGAGACGCTCTTTGCGGCGTACCCGATGTACCTCCCGCTGTACCTCGGCGAGTTTGCGCACGAGGGCGCAGAGGGCGAGCGGCGTGTCACGACGGCGGCATTCGCGACCGTCGACGGACCGGTGCGTCCCCCCTTTCGCAGTCTCGTCCGTGTCGGTCTCACCTTGGTCCGGCCTGACGGATCTTGCGCTTCTCGCGCGCACAGGCCTTTGCCGTCTACCCGCAGTTCCTCGAGCCGCCGACCTGGCTCCCTCCCTCGGACTCGGTCTCGCTCAGCATCACGGGCCGGCCCATCCTGTCGCCTTCGAGCGCGCCGCCCGCACCCGCCGAGGTCGCCGGCCTCCAGCCCCGGCTCCTCAAGGCGCTCACCGAGTTCAAGGACGAGGCCGAGGAGGGCAGCTTTGACTTGCTCGACCCGGTCGAGGGCGATGTCGAGGAACTCGTGAGGGGGCACGCGGGCGCGATGGCGTACGGCGAGTGGGCAGAGTGCGTCCCTGCTCCTCTCCCTCTTTCTCCCTCTTCTTCGCCCGGCTCAAGTCGCACTCACTGATCCTCGGCCTCTTGCGCAACAGCGTCAACCGGGCGTACGTCGAGGCGCAGGGCGAGCTCGAGACGGCGCAGGCCATGCTCGAGCAGGTCGAGGCGCTTGTGCGTCCTCTCCTCTCTCTCTCTCGGGGCCTCTCTTCCTCTTGTATCGTGCCCATCGTCCAGCTACTAACATACTCTACACATCTCGCCTGTCCCCTCGCCGTCTCTCGTCCTCGCCTTGCTCGCGCTCCACCTCGACCCGCGCGCACCCTCTCCTTCTCTCCTTTCCCCCTCGCCCTTGCCCTCGCCTCTCGACCCGCCCAACAGCCCGAAGCCGCCCGAGGTCTCCTCCTCTCGTCGCGCGGTCCGCGACTCTCGAGCCGGCAGGACCTCGTCGGCGACATGCAGGGCAAGGTCGACGCCGCGCGCGACAAGGTCGACGAGGTGCGGCCGGCGTGGATCGCCGAGGGACGGGCTGCGGCGGGTGCGGCGGCGCTCGGGGCGGGACGGGGAGCTGCCGGCGAGGAGGAGAAGTAGACGAAGCGGGAGCGGGGCGTGCTATTGAGGCATGCTGCGTCGTCGCAGACTCGGAGCGAGGAAAGCGAGAGATGGCCGGCGAGCTCGCGACGCGCTCGACGCGAGAAGGACCTCGAGAATGGTACTCGATGCACGGCAAGGTGTACAACAACACGGCACGACCCTCCTCGTTGCGCCCTCGTCCGCCCGACTTGCCCCGCTCGGACCTCATCGCTCCCGGACCGCACCGAGTGCGCTCACTCGAGCAAGTCGAGCAGGCCGCCGCCGCCGAGCGAGTCGAGCTCGTGCTTGATCGTCTGGCGCGCGAGCGTGTCGATCTCTTTCGACAGGAGCGCGACGAGTTTCTGCGGCGAGGGCGAGGATGGCGAAGGGTTGGACGGCGACGAGGGAGGTGGAAGGGAAAGAGTCAGTCTCTGACGCTGTCGCGAGTCCGTCTCTGGTGCGGGTTGAGCAGAGAGAGGGAAAGGGAGAGAAAGAGAAGAGCGACCCGCTCGAGACGCACCTTGAGCCTCGCATCCACCTTGTACACGACGTCGGCAAGCGCCTGGCTCAGCCCCGCGCTGCCCGTCGCTCCTGCACCTCCTGCACCTCCTCCCGCCGAGACCGGGCTCGTGACGCTCCCGCGGTGCTGCTGCGCGCCGACGCCCGGCGGCGAGGGGAACGAGCCCGCCGCCGCGCTCGAGCCTGCGCCCGCGCCCGCCGGGCCGAGGTAGGTCGCGATCTTGGTGTAGGTCTCGATCAGGAGCTCGCACGTCGTGACGAGGACATGGAAATAGTCGAGGTCGAACGGCTGCACGAACGAGGGCGAGCGAAAGGGGAGCGAGTCGAGGGGGGAGGAGGCGAGGCAAGAGAGGCTCGTCAGGGCGCCGATCCCGTACGGAGAACGAAACGGATAGGAGAGGCGGTGGACGCACAATGTTGGGCGTGAAGAGAAAGCTCGCCTCGCCGCCTTCTTGCGGCAAGCCCATTGGGAAGTCGGCGCCGCCATTTGCCGCCGACCCTGCGCCGCCCGCTCGCCGCGACCTCGACCCGACCTTGAACAAGCTCTTCTGCTGCTGTGCGGGCCAAGGATACCTCTATCAGCCGCATGCCCGTCTCACAGGCGCGCAGAGTGAAAGAGAAAGCGGCGACGCACATTCCGCCCGCCGTACCGATCCTCGGGAACGGCCTCGAACTCTTGCGCAAGGCTCAAGAGACCTCGCAGGAAGTCGTGCGCCGGGGCGATGTCGAGGAGGGACGAGAGCGACATGCCGAGGACCGCAAAGCGCGTCGTGCTGTGGGTTGCGAGCGGCCGGGTCAGTGAGTGTTCGAGGGTGGCGAGCGAGAGTGGACGGACCGGTTGCGCATCTTGTCGTTGGGAAAGGTGCTCTTGAGGTCCTCGGTCGTGAGGAGGATCGTCTGCGTCGGGGCGACGAGCAGGTGAGTCTCGAGAGTGCGAGGCGAGGAGGAGGGGGAGGTGAGGACGCACGTTGAACCAGTAGACCCTGCCCTCGCCGGCGTTCTTGAGGTAAGTCCACGCCGTGATGCGCTTGGCGACCAAGGTGCGCAGGCCGTCGAGGGTCGAGCCGAGGCTGGTGCCGGGGACGTTGGGCACGCTGCCGACTGAGGGACCCACGCTGCCGCCCGAGTTGATCGAGTGGGCTGTCGACGAGAGCGAGGTGGACGAGAGGGTGCTGGTCATGATCGGTGTCGAGCTCGAGCCGGGAGGAGGGCCGACCCAGTCGAAGGTCGAGGTGTCGTCGACTGGCGGGGTCGGGTGCGCAGCGGCGAGGGCGGCCCAGGACGCGGCGGTGCTCGCTCTCGAGAGGGTGAAGGTCGACGACTGGGCGCAGGGACCGAGGAGCGTGAGCGTCGTCGTCGAGGGAGAGCGAGAGCGAGAGGTGGGGAGAGGAGGTTGACCTTGCGCCGCACTCGAGGCCGCGAACTCTCCATCTCGAGCCACTGCGCACCTAGCTCGACTGAGCAGCGACAAGGCCAGAGCCGACCGTCCCCATCCACCCGCGCCCCGACGAGGTGTGTGCCTTCGTCCTCATCTCCCTCCATCGCCGCCACGCTCCTCGCGTCCACCTCGAGGGCGGGTCTTAGTGCAGCTTGAGCCCGTATACTGACTGCTCTCGCCACACAGCCCTACAGCAACACTCGCTCCCGACCTCCTCCCCCTGCACCGCCCCGCTCCTCGACCCCCCCTCGCCCTCGCACCATCATGGTCCTCCAGGACAAGTACGCCCGCGCCGCATCCCGCAAGTACGCTCGCACCCACGCCCCGACCGCCGACGAGGCCGCCGACCACGCCGCCGTCGACGCCGCCCTGCGCGAGGCAGAAGGCCGCCGCCTCGGCACCAACGCCGACCGCTACCGCGAGGACGACGAGGAGCGCGCGAGGGAGCTCGGGATCGTGCCGCCAAGGGAGGGCGACGACGAGGTCGACGAGGAGGAAGGTGCGTCCCTCGTCCCCCCCTTGCCTCGTCACTTCCCTCGACGACCTGCTCACCCTCTTCCTCTCTTTCGCAAACAGAGCGACGAAAAGCCGAGGAGCAAGAACAGCTCGACGCCTTCCTCGCGCGGCAGCGGGACAAGCTCGCGGCGCCGTCGGACGCGCCGGGCGAGCACGACGAGGACGAGGACGACGTCGACCATTCGTTCGCGCACCTGCGCATCGGCGGCAAGGGCCGCATGCGGCCGCCGCCGGGAGGGCACAAGGCCAAGGTCGAGACGGACGAGGACAAGGAGGAGCTGAGGAGGATGCAGGACGAGGCGAGGAGGATGCAGGCGGTGCGAGGTGCGTCCCTCTGTCTCTCTCTCTCTCTCTTGCGCCGTCTCTCCACGACCTCCAGTTCTCCTCCTCACTCCTCGTTGACCGTCGACAGACCTCAAGAATCGATTCTCGGGCTCGGCACCACGCTCTGCGCCACCGCCATCGACACGACCGCCACCAGCCGCCTCGAGCCGACCGAGCGGCCCCTCTGCCACCACCGCCCTGCCGACCAAACCGGTCGTTCGGCCCGCTGCACAAGGGCAGGACTTTCTCGATACGCTCCTCTGAGTTGTGCGTGTGCTGCAACTCGAGCCGGATTCGTCTCGCGGCCCTGCACCGCCCGACCGACCCTCGAGAGATGCGGGGGCTCGAGCGACGAGAGGGCCCGGAACTGCAGGCCGCCTCTGCTTGACCTTTCACGTGCTGCGCGTGCCCGGCGCGCGACGAGGGCGACCGACCTGCCCCGCTGTTCGAGCAAGCTTTGTGCCGCCTCGGCGTATCCGCTCGATGCGGCTCGTGCGCAGCAACTGCTCCTCGTCGCCCCTCTCGCGCAAGGGTCTGCCCTCGAGCTCGCTCGCGCCACCGTCGTGCAGAGCTCGTCGCTGAGCTGCCCCGGGCGCATGCAGCAGGCCGCGCTCGAGGCCGGCGGGGTGCATTCACCCGACGAGCAAGTTGATGCGCGGCTCCGCTCGCCACGTGCGCAAGGCGAGGCTTCGATCACGCTCCCCAGACGAGCTCGCGGCTTCCTCCCCGGACCCTCGATTCTGTCCGTTCGTCCGGAGGAGGAGGCTGGGGAAGCCGTTTGCTCGGGGCGCGAGCAACGAGAGCGCTGGCCATTCAGATTGTCGAGGGAACGAGGGCAGCTCCTCCCTCTCTCCTCTCGTCTCCCTCGCACTCTGAACTGTACCCGAGCCCGCCAAACTCTCGCGCGCAAAGCCGCTGCACAACAAGCGGCCTTCCCAGCCCACGTGCCCACCCGACGCTCTCGCCCACTCGCCGTCTCCGACCGGCTACCATCGCCGCGCCTAGATTGGTTCGCCGGCCCCCCGTCGCTCGCCCAAGTCAAGGCCTGCCCCCACGCTCGAGCGAACGAACCCGGCTCGCCGTCGTCCGCCGCGTGCCGTACTCGCCAGCCATGTCGCCCTCGACCTCTCCCCCTTCCCCCGCTCCCCCGCCTCCTCGTCCCTCGTCCTCGACGACCCGCGCACCGTTCTACAAGCTCTCGTCCCTCTCCGAGCTCGAACTCGCCAACCTCTCGCTCGCCGACATGTTCACCGGGTACCGCCCGTCGGCCATCGACGACGCCGACCTCGACGACGACGACGAGGCGTGCGACTTCCCGACCCTGACGCTCGGCGAGTCGGTCGTCGAGGAGGCCGAGCACCGCTTCCACGAGCGCGCGCACGAGGCGCTCGTGTTCGCCGCGACCCCAAACGGCTCGAGGAACGCCTCGGCGGCGCCGTCGGCCCTGTCGTCGCCCACCCGCACGGGCTTCTTCTCGCCCAACTCGACCTCGTCGTCGTCGTCGCGCGCCTCGCTGTCGCCCTCGGCGCCGACCCGCATGCGGCCCCGTCCGGCGTACGCCCCGAGCGAGGCGGCCGACCCGTCCTACTTTGCCCTCTCGCGCGCGTCGCTCTACTCGGACGGCGACTCGTCCTTCTCGGGCTCGTCGGCGACGACGCCCTCGCTGTGGAGCGCCTACTCGCCGTCGCTCAGCGGCGCCTCGAGCGCCTTCACCGGCACGCCCGCCGACAGCGTCGCGTGCTCGCCGCTCGGCCCGCGCTCGCCGGCCAACGGCCTCGCCGTGCCCTCGTCCGCCAGGAAGGCCGCACCGGCACCTCCCCTGTCGCTCGCGCTCGCGCAGCTCGACCTCGGCGCGGCGCCGGCCGTCGAGCCGCAGCCGCAGGACGACGACGCGGCGGTCGCGCCCAAGACGGCGACGATTGCCGCCCGGCGCAGCGGCGTGAGCGCGCTCAAGCTGTCGCTGTCGCTCCCGCCCCTGCGCACGTCGACGAGCTTCTCGTCGCTGCGCGTCCAGGGCGGCAGCAAGTCGCCGGCGGCGCCCGCCACCCTGAGCCACCTCTCGGCGCCATCGTCGCCGTCGCGGGTCGGCCGCAGCGGCGCCAGGTCGTCGTGGGTGCGCGACCTCGAGGTGCGTGCGGCGGACGTGCAGGACGGGGTGCGGCTCAAGAAGAACCGCAGCACCGGGTTCGCGTTTTGAGGGAGGGGTCGCCCGTAGTCGTCTTTCTTCCTCTCTCCCCCTTCTCTCTCTTGCCGCCGTCGTCTCGCCCTATCAGTTTGTTGACATCATAGCCCAGTTCAATATCTCTCGTTCGCCCGTCGCGAGAGCTCGAGAGCTCGAGAGAGGCTTCGGCTACGGGCTTCTTCCACGTGTGGCTCGAACGCTCTCTTGCGCTCTCTCGGTCCGCGCACGAGTGCTCAGAGAGCGAGTGCTCAGAGAGCGAGTACACAGAGAGCGAGTGAGAGGTATCGTCGTTCACTGCAAGCGGGTGTACCAACAACAAGCGGGTCCCTCCTCATCGTCCTCCTCCGGCTCGCCACTCCTTTCTCCCTCGCCGGCCGCGCTCAGTGCTTCTTGCGCCCGGGCGACTTCTGCCCCTTGCCCTTGCCCGCTCCTGCGCCCTTGCCCTTGGCCCCACCGCTGCCGCCACTCGAGCCGTCGTGCCCGTACAGCGCCTGAAGCTCCTTGGCGAGGCGTGCGCTCGCGTCGGCGTGCTTCTTGGCGGCGGCGGCGAGGGCGGACTCGGTGTCCTTGCCTGCGAGTAAAGGTGAGAGGACAGTGTCAGGTAAGGACGGCGGGACGACGAGGAAGAATGAGAGAAAGGGAGCGCACGGATCGCCTGCAGGTCCGAGAGCGTCATCGCGCGGTTGGCCTCCTCCTGGAGCTCCAGCTCGACGAGTCGGTCGAGCAGCGCCTTGCCCTGCGACTGTGGTCATCGGCCACGAGGATGAGTCAGTGTGGTGCGACTGGACGGCCGCACGGCGAGACAGGCTCGAGAGGCGGACGCACCGCTCTTTGCTGCGCCGCCGTTGCGAGCTTGTCCTGCTCCCGCGCGAGCGCTTCGAGGCCCTGCTCCTCTGCCGCACCGACCTTTTCAAGCTCGTCGCTGCAGGTGACATGACGAGGTGAGCGCGTCGGCCATACGGGCGCGGAGAGGAGGAGGAGAGGACGGACCGGAACGCGGCCGGCGCCGTCTCGGCGGCAAAGCGCAGGATCTTCTTGGTCTGCTTGAGGGCCGAAGAGGCGAGGATGTTGACGTCGTCCGAGTGCGTCGTCGAGTACAGGGTGGCTGCGGCGCGTCGAGGGCGGGTCAGTGAGGTCGACGAGGATCAGAGGTCACTAGACGCACTGTGCGTGAACGTCGCGATGGCGGATGCGGCGCGTTCGGTAGCGGGCGACGGCTCACTGTAGTGACAAAGGGTCAGCTCAGGGGACCGGAGGAGAGAACGAGAGGGCACGAGACGCACTCGAACGCCTGCTCGACGACCGACACGTCCTGGCTCGAGTCGGTGTCGAGGTCCCAGCCCTCGTCGTCGTCCGAGTCGCGCCCGCCGCCGAGCCCAAACAGGTCGCCGTCGTCGCTCGCAGGCGCGCGCCGCCTCGCCGGGCTGCCCCTGGCCGCTGCCTGGCCCCACCCTGGCGCGGTCGGGCGGAGAGGGAGGGACTGGCGGGCGTGCGAGTGCTTGTCGGTGTGCTTGGCGGGTCCGTAGGGGTCGGAGAAGCGGGCGTGCTGGCGGTGCGCGTGCGGCGAGGGCGGCATCGTGGCGAGGCGGGACGAGGAAGCGAGGCGGACGACGCGAGGCGGGGGGCGAACCGAGAGGTGTGTGCTCGAGCGAGGTGGCGGGCGCGCCTCGCGAGGGGTGCGAGAGGGTGCTAGGACGCAAGCAGGACCAGCAGGCGGTGGATCCAAGTCGTGGGCGAGATGTCAAGAAGAGAGCGGCGAGGCCAAGATGGACGACGCGTTGGTTTCGCTCCCACCGCTCGCCCTCGCCGACATGGCGCCAAAGGGACGAGCCAACGAGGCTCAGCAGACCCTCTCGTCCTTCTTCAAACCCGCCCCGACTGCCAAGAAGCGGCCCAGCGCCCTCGTTGACGGCGTTCTCCTCCTCTCCGACTCGGACGACGACGACGACCAGGGCGACACCGCCCGCCAGCGCTCCAGTGCGCCCGACAGCTCGTCCAGCACCGCCAAGCGGGTCAAGACCGAGCACTCGACCGCCGACTCGCAGCTGCAGCCCATCGCCTCGACCAGCTCCCTCCCCACCGCCGCACCCTCGGCCGCCACCCAGCGCCTTGCCGCCTTCGCCTACTCGCACGACGCCGCCAGACAGGCGCCCCGCACCCTCACCCCCGCCGACCAGAACCGCCGCGACGAGTTCGCCAAGCGCCTCGCCCTCGGACCCGACCTCCTGCGCAAGTCGCGCTCGAGCTACCTCGAGAAGGACCACTACCTCGCCGCGCACGGCGACGACGACGGCCAGGGTGCGTCGGCGGGCGGAGGCGGCGCGAGCGGCAGCGACGACGGCTCGAGCAGGACCAAGGGCAAGGGCAAGGGTCGGGCCGACCACGATGACGACGACGACGACGACGGCTCGGCGTCGCCGTTCGCTCATTTTGCGGCCAAGGGCTCGACGTCAACCGCGGGCGCCAAGAAGGACACCGCCTCGTCGGGCAAGATCAAGTACACGCCGCTTTAAAAGCCTTATATATTCTTTTTTTTCTTATAAAACTTAAAACCTTAGAGGCTATTTAAGTTGCTGATTTATATTAATTTTATTGTCGGTCAGCTCCTGACCCGCCACACGCGTCGCAGGTCGGCTACAAGTGCGCTCGCCCGCCCCCCTCTTCCTCCTCGTCAGCGACTGACTTCCTCTGCTCGCGCGCAGGTTCCGCTTCTTCGGCGAGGACGCCCAGGCCGCCTCGCGCGTCCTCAACATCGCCTGCTTCCCGTCGCAGCACATGCTCACGGCCTCGATCCCGACCCACCGCCTCGACTTTCACGTGCGGCGCCTCCTCAACGCGGGCCGCAAGGTCGGCGTCGTCCGTCAGCAAGAGACTGCTGCGTGCGTCCCCTCGTTCCCTTGCCTCTCAGTCTCCTTGCGCGAGCGACCTGACGATTCTCGCTGTACAGGCTCAAGAAGGCGTCCGACAACCGCTCGGCCCCGTTCACGCGCGCCCTGAGCGCGCTCTACACGTCGGCGACCTACGTCGACGAGCTCGGCGCCGACTCGCTCTCGATCCAGGGCGACGGCGAGACGGCGACGCTCATGTGCATCGTCGAGGACGCGCCCAAGGGCGGCAAGCAGGGCGCCGACGCCAAGATCCGCATCGGCATTGTCGCCGTTGTCCCAAGCACGGGCACGGTCGTCTACGACGGTGCGTCTCCTTCCCTCTGCCCCTCTTGCGCCCAACGTCTCGAGCCTGGAGAGTCGCTCCACGTCCGCAGAGTTCGACGACACGCTCATGCGCGCCGAGCTCGAGACGCGCATGCTGCACCTGCAGCCGTCCGAGCTGCTGCTCCAGAAGGAGCTCAGCGGCAAGACCGAGTCGATGGTCAAGTACCTCGCGAGGCAGTACGCGTGCGTCCTCTCCGTCTCTCTCTCTCTCTCTGTCCTCCTCCTCGCCGTCCTGACCCACCCCTCTCTTCGAGCAGCGCCGGCAAGGACGACTTTAGCGCTCGCGTGGACCGCATCTCGAAGCGCCCGACTGCAGCTCAGGCGACGAGCGCGATCGCGTCGTTCTACGCCAAGAAGGCGACCAAGGGCGACAAGGGCGACAAGAAGGGCAAGGGCAAGGCGGTCCAGCACGAGCCGAGCGAGATCGTGCTTTCGTCCGACGACGACGACGACGACGACCATGAGCCACGCCAGCCGTCGATGACGCCTGGACCAGACGGTGCGTCTCTCGCGATCATGGCCTTTTCTCGTCGACGTCGACCTGACCTCCTTTTCCGCCCTTGCTCGCAGGACGTCCCGCCGCCGTCCTCGACCTGCCCAAGCTCGTCCTCGTCGCGCTCGCGTCGCTCATCTCGCACCTCGAGCCGTTCGGCCTGTCGCGCATCCTTAAGCACGCGTCGTCGTTCGCGCCGTTCGCGTCGCGCGCCGCCATGACGCTCAACGGCAACACGGTCGCCAACCTCGAGCTCCTGCGCAACTCGACCGACTTTCGCGAGCAGGGCAGCCTCGTGAGCGTGCTCGACCGGTGCAGGACGGCCATGGGCAAGCGCCTCTTGCGTCGCTGGGTCACCAAGCCGCTCCTCTCGCTCGAGTGCGTCCTCCTCTTCCTCCTTCCTCGCCTCTCGAAGCGCAAGGTCTAATCTTTCTCCTCGCAGCCTCATCACGGAGCGCCACGATGCCCTCACCGCCATCCACACGTCGTCGGCGTCGCTCACCCTGTCCAAGCTGCGCGACCTCCTGCGCACGCTCCCCGACCTCGAGCGCGGCCTGTCGCGCATCCACCTCGGGCGCGCCAAGCCGCAGGAGCTCCTGCGCGTCCTCGAGTCGTTCGTCCGCACCGGCAGGGTCTTTGAGGAGCTCGAGAGCGAGGAGGCGGGCGAGGACGAGGACGGCGCCGGCCGCGGCCGGATCAAGAGCGCGCTCCTCAAGCGCATTGTCGAGGACTTGCCGCGCGTCAAGGACACGGCCGAGGCGCTCGTCGGCGAGCTCGAGCTCAAGGCGGCGCGCGACGGCAACAAGGAGGCGCTGTTCGCCGACGAGGACAAGTACCCGGACCTCAAGGTGCGTCTCTCTCTCTCCCTCGTCCGTCCACCTCCTCCTCCTCGAGTGAGACTGACTCTCTCTTTCTCTCACGTCGTGCAGGAGTGCAAGGACGGTCTCGCGCGCACGATGGAGGCGATGCAGGACGAGCTCAAGTCGGCGCGCAAGATCCTGCGCAAGCCGGCTCTGCAGTTCACCAAGGTGTCGCAGGAGGAGTATCTGTGCGTCTCCCTCCCTCTCTCTCTCTCGCCCTCATCTAGCGAGCGACGACTGACTCGTCGACGTGCACAGGCTCGAGGTCAAGGTCGCCGAGGCCAAGAGCGTCCCGGCCGACTGGGTGCGCATCTCGGCGACCAAGCAGGTGCACCGCTACCGGTCGCCGGCGCTGCAGAAGAAGATCGACAAGCTCGAGCAGTGGAAGGAGAAGATCGCTGGCGGTGCGTCCTCTTCCCTCGTCATCGTCGTCGTCGCCGTCATCGTCGAGCCGAAAGTGACCTTCTCAACTTTGTTCCGCAGCCGCGAGCGACGCTTTCCTCGCCTTCCTCCAGTGCGTCGCCTCTTCTCCTCTCTCTCGTCGTTCTACTACTAACCCCTCCCCGTCCACAGGGAGGTCGCGTCGCACTACGAGCTCTTCCGCCAGACGATCGTCTCGCTCGCCACCGCCGACTGCCTCTTCAGCCTCGCCCTCGTCGCGCACGAGAACGACTGGGCACGCCCGACGCTCGTCACCGAGGCGGGCAAGGTCGAGCTCAAGGGCGCACGTCACCCGATCATCGAGGCCATCTCGCACGAGGTGTTCGTCCCGAACGACGTCGAGTTTGGCCAGGGCAAGCGGCGCCACATGCTCCTCACGGGCCTCAACATGGGCGGTCCGTCCCTCTCTCTCTCTCCCTCTTCGACGTCGCCGTCGTCCTGACGTGTCGGCACTCGCAGGCAAGTCGTCGCTGTCGCGCAGCATCGCCCTCATCGCGCTCCTCTCCCAGATGGGCTCGTTCGTCCCCGCCGCGTCGGCGACGCTCTCGCTCTTCGACGGCATCTTCACCCGGTACGTCCTCCTGCTCTCTGTCTCTCTTTCTCCCTCTCGAGACGGGACTGACTCTCTGCGGCATCGACAGCATGGGCGCTTCGGACGACCTCGCCCGCGGCCGTTCGACTTTCATGGTCGAGCTGAGCGAGACGTCGGCCATCCTGCGCGCGGCGACGCCCCGGTCGCTCCTCATCCTCGACGAGCTCGGGCGCGGCACGTCGACGCACGACGGGCTCGCCATCGCGCACGCCGTCCTCGAGCACCTCGTGCGCGCCGTCGAGTGCACGACCGTCTTTGTGACGCACTACCCGGCGCTCGGCGTGCTCGCGCGCCGGTTCCCGGGCCAGGTGACGGCCGAGCACATGGCGTGCCGCGAGGAGGAGGCGCACGACGGCGAGCCGCCGAGGATCACGTTCCTGTACAAGCTCGTCGACGGCCTCGCGAGCGCGAGCCACGGGCTCAACGTCGCGCGCCTCGCCGAGATCCCCGAGCAGGTCGTGCAGAGGGCCAAGGACAAGGGCCTCGAGATGGAGCGCGTCGAGAGGGAGCGCACGGCGAGGAGGAGGGAGAGGAGGCTCGCCGAGGTGCTGCGCCGTGTCGACGGGCTCACTCGAGGCGGCGAGGCGCAGAAGGCGGGACGCGAGGTGATCGAGCTGTGCGAGGTGGCGCTTGCCAAGTAGCTCTCGTCTGTAGAGCTCTCTCTCGAGGAGGTCGCGCTTGCAACGAGAACGAGGAGACGTCGCTTTCACACCCTGTCCCTCGCTGCGGCCGCGCTACAAAGTCCCGCTCGCTGCCGCCACCTTGAGCGCATAGTCGACCGCGAGCCCGCTCCACACGATGGCGCCCAAGTCGCGGTTGCTCGCGAACGTGCGCCAGCAGCTCTCGCGGCTGTCGAGGTCGACCGTGCGCAGCTGCCACGCGAGGTGCGCCGCCGCGCCGGCGACGCTCAGGGCGTAGAACGCCGGGCCTTGGCCGTTGAGGTATCCCGACAGGGCGAGGAGCGACACGAACGACGCCGAGAAGGCCGACAGGATCGGGCGCGTCTGGTCGCCAAACAGGAGCGCGGTCGACTTGACGCCGGCGTGCACGTCGTCCGTCTTATCCTGGTGCGCGTAGATCGTGTCGTACGCGATCGTCCACGCGACGCTGCCGGCGTAGAGCGGGAGCGCGACCGTCCAGTCGCACTGGCCGAGGACGGCCGACGAGCCGAGGAGGGCGCCCCAGTTGAACGCAAGGCCTGTTGCCGATAACGCACGAGAGAGGTGTCAGTGACTCGGACGGGCAAAGAGAGAAGGAGAGAGCAAGGGGACGCACCGAGGACGAGCTGCGGCCAGTGCGTGATGCGCTTCATGAGCGGGTACAGGACGACGAGCGACAGCGACGAGGCGCCGAGGGCGATGCTGTGTGTGCCACGAGTCAGTTCTACACACGCATCGTCGCCTCTCGCACAGAGGAACGGCCAGGCGAGAGAACAAGAGAGGACGCACCTGTACCAGTTGAGCTGGGTGAGGACGGCGAGGCCGAGGCTGAGCTGCCCTCCGAGGAACGTCAACGCCTGCAGCGGCTTGACCTCGCCGCTCGCGAGCGGGCGCAGCTTAGTGCGATCTGTGGGCCGCACGGGTGCGCGCATCGTTAGCTCGCGTTCGAGGGGAAGCGAAAGGGGAGAGCGAGCTGGGACGCACCGACTTTCTGGTCAATGTCGCGGTCCCACAGGTCGTTGATGGTGCACCCTGCGCCGCGCATGACGACAGCGCCCGTGCCGAACAGGGCGAGGTTCCACGCCCAGGCCGACGGCGGCAGCGCCGACGAGTAGGCCGCCATCGTGATGCCCCACGCTGCGCGTTCGCGGGCGTCAGTGCGGCTCGGGACGTACGAGAGAGGGACAGAGAGACGGGACGCGCCGCAGGGCCAGTAGAGGAGCCAGGTCCCGATCGGCTTGTCCATGCGCGCGAGCGACAGGTAAGGGTGGGTCCACCGCAGCGCCTTTGGGAAGCGCTCTGCCCATGTCGGGATCGGGTACTGCGGTGCTGATGGTGGTGCTGGAGGAGCGGCGGCGGGCTCAGAGGGCGGTGGTCGAGATGGCAGGGTCGACAAACGGCGGAGGGCGATGAGAGTTGGAGAGGGCGAGGGGCGGCGCCAGGCGAGGCGCGGCGAGGCGAGAGGGCGCGCGAAGCATGGTGGAGGGTGCACAGCTGCGCGAGAGAGCCGCACGGGCAAGCGGGGCGCCGTTCGGAGCAGCATCGCGGGTGGAGAGACGCCCACAGCTCCGAGCCAAAGTCCGCCTGCTCGCTTCGTCCCTCTCGGCTCGCGCTCGTTCCTGCATTTGTCTGGCGCACTCGCTCAGACTCTCAAGGGTCGCTGCAGCGAGAAGCGCCGAGAGGAAGAGAAACGAGCGCGCTCTCGATCCTCAACCAGAACTCGCGCTGCAGGAGACGACGACGCGGCTCTAGAGTTACATACGACAAAGGGCAGACGACAAGGTACACCGAGACGACGACGACACCGGACTCGCAACGAAGCTCGCCGGCTCACTGCGACGCGAGATCCCACAGGCGCTCGCTCCACTGGTAGTCGCTCGTCGCCTTGTCGAGCTGCACCGTGCGCGCGTCGCGGCTGTTCTGCGAGCCTGTCGGAGCAAGAAGAGGGAGACTGCAGGGGTGAAAAAGGTCCTCGAGGAAAAGGAGGAGGCTGGGGGGGAAGGACGCACGGACGACGACCTTGGAGAAGACGCCGTTCTCCTCGATCGGGAGGAAGCCCATGTCGCGGTACAGCTTGATGCGGAGCCTGCGGACGTGGGCGTACGAGGTGTCAGTTGCCGTCGTCCGCACTCATCGAGAGCGAGAGAGGAGAGAGCGGGACGCACACCTCGCTGTCGAGTTCGAGCGCGTCGACGGCCTCGCTCTCCTCGTCCTTGAGCTCCTGCTGGAGGCGCTCGAGCTCGCCCTGGAGGTGGTACACCTGCTGCTCGAGCTCCGAGTTGTGCTTCATGCCGCCGAGGCGCGCCTGGCGCATGGCCGTCATCTTGGCCTCGTGCGCCTCGACCGAGGGGAGCGCGCCCGAGCGCTGCGAGGCGACTTCGGCCTGCTTGTACTCGCGCGTGATGGCTGCGTGGACGGGGTGCGAGTGTGAGTGGCTTTGCCCGAGTGTTCGAGGCAGAGAGAGACGGAGAGAGAGACGCACCTCGCAGGTCGTCGCGGGCCTGGTCGACGCGGTGCTTGGTCTCGGCGCGCCACTCCTTTACGCGCTGTTCTGCGACAAGGACCTTGTCGACGTCGTTCTCGACGCCGGTCGAGTCGTCGAGCGAGAAGAGGCCGAGAGCGCCGTCGATGAGGTCGGCAAACTGGAGCTGGAAGTCGTCGGCGGGAGCGTCTGCGGCGGCCATGCTCGGAAGTACTGGAGGTTCGAGTGCTGCGGAAGAAGTAGAGTCAGTCCTGAGGGTCTCTGGGGGTGTCGTTGAGGACGAGACAAGGTCGGTGAACATGGGGGGGAGGAACGCGACTCACGTGGCGACGGAGGGGCTGGGGGACGACGCGGGATGGTGCAGGTGGACCTTGGAGTAGAGTAGAGCGGGTCTAGGACGCGACTGGCTGACTCTGGGCGCGAGCGAGTGAATGCTGACGACGAGAGCCTGGTGACCGACGACGACGACGACAGGGTCGCGCTGTCGTCCTCGTCCACCGCCCAATGTCGCCCGCCCTGACCGTGAGCGAGCTCAGGCAGGCCCTCACCGCCCTCTCGCTCGACTCGCGCGGCACAAAGGACACGCTCCGCAAGCGCCTCGCTCGCTACACCCGCTCCGCCTCGACCTCCCGCCCCGCGTCTCCTCAACCCAGCCACGCACTCGACAAGCCCGACTCGCAGCGCTACCACTCGTTCCTCGTCTTCGACGTCGAGGCAACCTGCGAGCTCATCCCCGAACCCTGGGGCAAGCTCGCCTTCTCGTCCGTCCCCCCTCCCTCTCTCCCTTTCTCCCCCTGCAAGCCCCTCTGACGCAGGTCCGCACCCCCAACAGGTACCCGAACGAGATCATCGAGTGGCCCGTCGTCCTCCTTCAGTGGCGCCGCAAATCACGCACCGCCCCCTCGACCACCGACGACGCCAACGCCGACGACGACGACGAGTGGGAACTCGTCAAGACGGCCGAGTACCACTCGTTCGTCAAGCCTGTGTGGGCACCGAAGCTCTCGGCCTTCTGCACCGAGCTGACGGGCATCACCCAGGTGCGTCTCGTCCTCCCCCACCTCCCCCCTCCTCTCGCTTGGGTCAACCGACCCGGCTGACCTCTCGACCCCTCGCAGGCCGACGTCGACAAGGCGCCGACATTCCCCGACCTGTGCAAGCGCTTCTACAACGACTTTATCCTCCCTCGCCGCCTCTTCACGCCCGAGAACCGCACCGTCTGGGTCACCGACGGGCCTTGGGGTGCGTCCCCTGCGCCTCTATCCTCGTCCGACCCGCGCCGACTCGAACCTGACTGCCTTAACGATGCACCTAGACCTGCGCGACTTTGTCGCCAAAACGTGCTACCTGTCCAAGACGCCGCGCCCGCCCTGGCTCGCCGGCGACATCATCGACCTGCGCAACCTCGCCGCCGCCTTCTTTTCGTCGCTCAAGAAGCGCTCGCCGTCGCCGCCGGCGGTCCCTGCGTCGAGTGGTGCCGGAGCGCGCGACGAGGGCGACGCTGTCGAGGTGCCGTCGACGCCTGCGCCCCTGCCTGCACCCCTCGCGCCGGCCGATGCCGCCGTCCCCCCACCCTCGACCTCACTCGCCTCGTCCGCCCCCTGCGACCCAGTCTACCTCCCCTCGCACGCCCTCACGGCCCCGCCCAACCTCTCGCTCCCCTCGGTCCTCGCTGCGCTCACGCTCGCGCCCTTCGAGGGCCGGCTCCACTCGGGCCTGTGCGACGCGCGCAACGCGGCCCGGATCCTCGTCGACCTCGCGGCGCGCGGCGTCGTGCTCGACGCGAACAGGAGGGTGCCCGAGGGCGGCAAAGGCGCGAGGGAGAGGAGCTGGGGGTGGATGAGGACCGGGGCGGCGGCGGCGACGGCGGCCGGAGCGGGCGGCAGGGCGGAGGTAAAGTGGGAGGAGTGGAGCAAGAAGGAGGGCGAGCGGTTCGAGCGCGAGGTGCGCGAGGGCAAGCGGCAGCCGTGGTTGAGGCGGTGAGGAAGGAGCCCGTGCGCAGGCGTCGAGCCGCCCTCACGAGGACGTCGTCGCCTCGTCGCAGCCGAGCCTCTCTGCGTCGTTCAGTGCCGTCTGTTGTTGTACTTTGGCCTGCAGTGCAGCCCTTGTTTGCCCTTCTCTCGCACGCCGCAGCAGCTGCAGGGCGGACCGACTTTCGCTCCGGCTCGAATGTTCTCGCAGATGTTTCTGCACCGAGCGAGCTTGTCATGGACCCGCAAGTACGCTCTGGAAGCTGCATGCACCCCTCGAGAGATGTCTCGGCCGTCGAGGTTGGACGAGGAGGAGGGACGAGAGGAGCGGCTCGCTTCAAGCTACACCACCTCTCCGCGCCCGCCATGTTCTCCAGCGGTGCAGCAGGCACGCCCTCAGCCGCGCAGCGCACCACTCGCCGCTCGACCCGCGCTGCCCGCGCAGCGTCGGCCCTCTCTGGAGCGTCGACCCCGCTCGTCGCCTCGCCGCCTCCTCCCGGCCTCGCCCCCCAGCAGCAGCAGCAGCAGCGCACGCTCGGCGCCAACCTCGCCGTCACGACCAAGGCCCTGTCGAGTGCGGCCCCGAGCCGGCGCACGAGGAGCGTCGCCGCGGGCTCCGACGCCGGCACCAGCGCGACCATGCTGATGGACGTCGACGAGGCGGGCCAGTCGCAGCAGCACCAGCAGGGCAAGGACGCCGACCGGCTGCTCGTCAAGGACGAGAGCTACGCCATCACCGAGCGCAAGGGCTTGCCCGTCGAGGTACAGGAGGCCATCGCCGCCAGCGGTGCGCTCCCTTCTCTCCCTCCTCTCTATCCCTCCTGTGTGCGTAACTGACTCTGTGCTACCCCGCAACAGACCCGTACACGCTCCCTGTCAAGGCCGTCCTCGACCCGATCACCGGCTTCGCCCTCCTCGTCAGCTCCGACCGGTGCTTCGTCTGGAACTGGGCGAGCGTGCGTCCCCTCTCATCTCCTTGCGCTGAACGGGACTGACATCACGAACCTCCACAGCGCGCCGGATCAACCACGACCTACGTCTTCCCCCTCCCGGCACAAGCGCCCTTCCCTCCCGGCGTTACCGCCGGCTCGCCCCTCTCGTTCGCCTCGCTCGTCCCCTCGGCGTCGCAGACGGCCCAGCGCGAGCCGGGCCTCATCGCCGTGTCCAACACGGGCACGATCCGGTTCTGGGACTCGATCTCGCTCTCGCTCGCCGGCGCCGACCGCTTCAAGTCGGTGTCGCTCGCGCTCGCCGAGGGCGAACTCGTGCGCCACGTCGCCCTCGTCAGCCCGACGACCTACCTCGCCGCGACGTCCCAGTCGCGCGTGTTTGCGCTCAGCGTTGCGTCGCAGGGCGGGCGCGCGACGCTCGCGGCCCGGCCGTTCGAGCGCGCCGTCGGCTGGGCCGGCAGCGTGTGGTCGGCCGTCTTTGGCACCAAGACGGTCGACCCGAGGGCGGGCATCCTCGCGCTCGCCGTCGCGCAGCCGGCGTCGAGCGCGATCGGGCCAGGAGCAGGAGCGGCGGACGGCGCGCGCAGGGTGTACGCCGTCCAGGAGAAGAGCGCGCAGGTGTGGGACGTGCCGCCGAGGGGCGAGGGCGGCGAGCGGCTCGTCGCCGAGCACGACGTGTTTCATGCCGTGCTCGAGGCGATCGCGGGGGAGAAGGTCGGCAACGAGCAGTGGGCGATGAACGAGGGCAAGGTCGAAATCGTCGACGCGGCCGTCACGGCGTGCGTCCTCTGGTCCTCCCCTCTCGCGGTGGCCCACCCGCCTCGACGATGTACTGAAGCCTCACTACGCGCAGGACCGGCCACCTCGCGCTCCTCGTCTCGCACGTGCACGATGCGACCGCCGACGAGTACCGCTCGTTCGCCATCGTCCAGCTCGACGTGCAGCACGACGCCGTCACGCCCATCGGCCTCACCCTCCTCGCCTATCAGAGTGTGCGTCACGCCGCCTGAGCCTCGCCCGTCGACGTTTCCCTGACTCGCACCTGCCGCCCGCAGCGCCCGGACCCTCGACCGCTCTCGACCGCAAGACTCAGCATCGGCGCCGGCGAGGTCGCCTTTGTCACGTTCCCTGACGCGGTCGTGATCGCCTCTATCGCTTCCGGTGCGTCGTCGCAGGCCCTGTCTTTCGACTTCAGCACCCTGACGAGCAGCCACCCGCAGACTCTTCCTTCGAGGAGGCCTTCCCGCTCCGCCAGAACTCGACCCGCTTCCTCGGCCTCTCGATGCCGTCGTACCTACCCGCACCTCCCTCCCCGACCGAGACGCTCTCCCTCCTCACCTCGTCGCCGTCGCTCGTCACCGTCACCGTCTCGGCCCCGCATGGCTCGCAGCAGCGCGTCGTCCCGGGCGGCGTCGAGGCCCTCAAGACGCAGCGCCTTAAGACTCGGCTCGAGCAGGCCATCTTCTACGGCACCCGCGAGGCCGAGAACCCGCTCGCGTTCGACATCCAGCCCGACTTTGAGGGCGACCTCGCCAAGGCGTCGACGGCCGTCAGCGCCGACATCCTCGCGTCCAGTACGTCCACTCTCCCTTCCTCTCCTTTGTCGATGAGCGTGACTGACGCTCGTCTCACGCAGGCTCGAGCAACATGCCGCTCATCCTCGACCTGCGCGCTCAACTCGCCGACCGCGTCCACCGCTGCAAGGCGCTCGTCGAGTACATCAACGCCAACGGCATCCTCTCCAAGGTGCGTCCTGCAATCTCCCTCTCTTTCTCGACGGCGGACTGACGGCTGGGTCCTCCACAGCTCCCGCAATCGGCCCGCAAGCAGCTCAGCTGGGACGCCGAGCGGCTCCAGGCCGCCGTCGCCCTGTGGGCGCACGTCAACGCGCGCATCGGCGCGTCGGGCCACAGCATCGTCGGCGACGCCATCCTCACGTTCATGGACGAGGTCGGCGAGGGCTTCGGCGAGGACCCGCTCCGGCTCTTCTTCCGGACCAAGGTCGGCGCCGTCGGCAACGTGCTCGAGGAGGTGGCCAAGCAGGCCAAGGGCGTCGTCGACTCGAGTGTGGGCGCCGAGGACAAGAGCGAGAAGCTGTTCGAGGCGAACCAGGTCATCCTTGTGCGTCCCGATCCCCTTCCTCTCGGTCGCCCTCCCTCTCTCGCCTCGAGCTTTCTGACTCGTCCACGCCTCTGCAGGCCGCTTTCAAGGCCGTCGCCCGCCATCGCGCCGACACGGCGCAGCACTACGGCTTGACCTCGTCGGCCGAGCCGACTGAGCCGTGGTCGTCGCGCCCGGTCCTCCTCGAGGCGCTCCAGTGGCACTTTGACGCGACCGACGCGCTCCTTCGCGAGCGGGTGCGCGAGCTCGGAGCGCAGCAGCGCAAGGGCGCGGTCAAGGGCGAGCCGGACGAGCTGAGGAGCCAGATGGCCGGCGTCGCCGAGTTCGCGTTCTCGGCGTTCGAGGAGCGTCTGCGGTACCTCAAGTCGTACGTCCCCAGTCTTTCACTCCCGTTCTCCCTTCTCCCACGACAAGGTCCTGACCCTTGCGCCGTCGCTACAGGGTCAACGGCGACGCGGCGACGCCTGAATCTCGCCTCGTCACCGAGCGCTACTACTCGCTCCGGCCTCGCTTCATCAACACGCTCGGTGCGCTCTGTCTCTCTCTCACAGTTCCTCGCCCGACATCTCATTGACGTCCTCCTTCTGCAGTCGCTGTTGGCAAGGTCGGCGCCGCGTTCGAGCTCGGCGAGCGTCACGGTGACTTCAAGTCGCTCGTCCGCCTGTCCAACGACGCAGCACGCGGCTCGTCGGCGCGCATCTCGGCCTACCTCGACCGCTACGGCAAGGACTTTGCGTTCCCGCTGTACACGTTCTACCTCGAGCACGGCAAGTTGCGGACGTTGCTCGAGCCCGAGGAGGCTCACCGCGACCTCCTCACCGAGTTCCTCGACTCGACCGACAACGACGGTGCGCCCTCCTCTCCCTTTCTCTCCTTCTCTTCCTCTGCGACCCGTGACACACGAGCCGACACCTTTCCTCGTGCGCAGAGCTGGCGTGGGTCAACGATATCGCGATCGGGCGCCTCGAGCACGCGACCGACGTCCTCTTCACGGTCGCCGAGAAGGAGCAGAACGTCGCACAGAAGAAGGTGAGCCTACGACCGTCCCGTCATCGCCTCACCCGCCCTGCCTCCTCGTCCTGACGCCTCGAGTCCGCCCGCAGATCATGCTCTCGCTCAGCAAGCTCGCCCAGGTCGCGCAAGTCGACACGCAGTCGATCGAGGAGGTGCACGTGCAGCAGACGCTCGAGAGTGCGTCGCCCTCCCCTTCCCTGTCCCCTTCTCGCCGCCGGACCTGACGCCCTTGACCCGCAGCGCTCGACGACAACCTCGACCTCGTCAACACGCAGGACGGCCTCCTCGCCCTCTTCGAGTCGCTCCTGTCGGGCCAAGATGTGCGCCTGTCGCCGGCGGAGCGGGGCGAGGTCATCGCGGCACGTGTCGCACCGGGTCTCGAGGATCGTCCGGCACTCGCTCAGGTGCGCCCAGATCTGCCCTCTCTCGCCACTTGATGGAGCGCGCATTGACCACGAACCTTCCCTGACACAGCATCTCGCGACGCTCGTCGGCAAGCTGTTTGAGGAGCGCACCCTCTCCGCCGAGGACTTGATCGACCTCCTCACGCTCAAGGAGAACGTCGGCGAGCAGGCAGGCGACTTTGCGGCGGCGCTCGACGTCATCGTGCGCGCAAAGGTGCGTCTCACGAGCCTTCCCAGAATCTTCAGGATGAGCGGAACTGACTCTCCTCGCGCGTCGTGCAGGACCTTCCCGCCGAGCGCCGGCAAGTCGCTCTCGAGAGCATTTGGCGACGCGTGTTCATCCAGGACGAGTGCGTCCTGTCGCCCCCTCGTATCGTGCGCCTTGTACTGACTACGTCCCTGAGCGCTCGCAGCTGGGCGTCGCTCAAGTCGGCCGTCGGCGTCAGCGACGAGGAGATGGCCAACGCCCTGCGCCACACGGCCTACTACGCGACGCTCGCCGCTGCTTCACGGTCCGGTGCGTCCTCTCTCTCTCTCTCTCTCAGCCCGGCCCCGAGACGACGTCGCTCACGCTCGTGCGCATGCAGACCACGAGCCGTCCGACCTCCTCCAGCCCGCTCAGGCCTTCTCGACCGCGACGCCGACCTCGCTCTCGGCGCGCTCGCCCGACCTTCCTTCGCCCTCGGTCACCCTCCTCCTCAACGACATCGAACAGGAGAGCCGCCTCTTGAGCGAGTGCGTGCAGAACGGCCTCGAGGCGTTCGCGAGGGAGATCGTGCGGCTGCTCGAGGAGGGTACGCCGGTCGTGCAGGAGGAGGAGCTTGGCGGCGAGGCTGTCATGGTCGAGTAGCGCAGCCTGCTGGCCCTGTGCAAGACGTGCCGTCCACGCTGTTCGCTGGTCTTCGCGCGAGGAGAGAACGAGCCGAGTCCGCGCTTCCTCTCCCTGCTCGTACCCTCTCGTGCCCGTGCCTCTCTCGTACTCGAGTCGACATCTCGAGAGCAACGGCGAGCACGTCGAGTGCACGGAAGCCTGACTTGGCGACCGGGTCGGGCCTCGGCTCGTCGGCCGATTTGTCCGAGTCGGCGCGTGGTGGTCCCCCGCACGCGCCTCGCTCCTCCTCCTCCTCCTCTCCCTCTCACCGCAGCGCCAGCACAGCTAGCATGGCTATCGACACCGCCACTATCGACGCTGCTATCCGCCAGGCCGTCGCCGACCCCTACACCGGCCTCCCGCGCGCCATCGCCATCGCCGCGACACGCGACGCCGAGGTCTACCGTGGCTACGGCGGGTGGGCTCAGCTCCCGCACGACCCGGCCAAGCTCGAGGAGGAGGGCGTGCCTATCGCGGCAGACTCGATCTACGAGCTCTACAGCAGCACGAAGCTCTGCGGGACCGTCGCCATGCTTCAGCTCCTCGAGCAGGGCAAGCTCTCGCTCGATGACGACGCGAGCCAGTTCGTCCCCGAGCTCAAGACGGTCAAGATCTTCAAGGGCTTCGACGACCAAGGCGAGCTCATCCTCGAGGACAACGACGCGCCCATCACGATCCGCCAGCTCGCGACGCACACCGCCGGTGCGCTCCTCTCTCTCCGCCTCTCCCTCGTGCTGCGAGCTGACCTTCCTTCCTCCTCCAGGCTTCGCCTACTACTTCTACGACCCGCGTATCCCCAAGGTCGCCGAGAAGCTCGGCATCCAGACGACGCCGTACATGAAGGACGGTTCTCGGGTGCGCTCCCTCTCCCTCCTTTCTTCCCGAGGTACGGCTCCCCTGACACCTGTTGACGCCTGCAGAACGATCTCGTCAAGATGCCTCTCCTTTCGTGAGCTCGTCGTACCTCAGCCTCGTCCCTCTGCCCTCGGAAACTGACGCCTCGCTCGACCGCCCCTGCAGCAAGCCCGGCGAGCACTTCAAGTACGGCACGGGCATCGACTGGCTCACCCTCGTCGTCGAGAAGATCAGCTCGTTGCCCCTCGAGCAGTACTTCCAGCAGAACATCTTTGCGTGAGCCTCGTCGTCCTCGCGCGCTCGAACCTGCGGGGCGCCGACTGACTCTTCGTCTGCCTCGCAGTCCTCTCGGCATCACCGACATCTCGTTCAAGGCCAACCCGTCGCAGATCAGCATCGCGCACGCCACTGAGGACGGCAAGTGGCGCTTCGAGACGCCGCCGGCCATGAACTCCAAGGAGCACTTTGGCGGCGCCGGCCTTAAGGGTTCAGCCCCCTCGTATCTGCGCATCCTCCGGGCTCTTCTTCGCGGCGGCGAGCTCGACGGCGCCCGCATCCTCAAGCCCGAGACGGTCGACCTCATGTTCGAGGAGCACCTCACGAACGACCAGCAGCGCGCCGACTTTGGCGTGTTCGGCACCAACGACCAGGAGCCCTTTACGCGCAAGGCGGGCAAGCCTCTTCCCGACATGACGTTTGGGCTCGGCGGTGGCCTGAGCGGCAAGGGCGTCGCGTCGGGCCGAGGCGCGAGGACCCTCACCTGGAGCGGCATGGCTGTGCGTCCTCTCTTTCCCTCTCTCTCTTTCTGTGTCTTTCTCTCGGTCTGACCTCGTCTCCCCTGGATCGCAGAACACGTACTGGTGGGTGGACAGGGAGCGAGGCGTGTGCGCCGTCGTGTGGACCAACGTCCTGCCGTTCGGCGCTCAGCAGGTGCATGATCTCTGGGAGGTGTTCGAGACGGAGCTGTACAAGGGCCTTTCGGCGTAGAGTCTGACTAGACTTCTGCAAGGAGTGCATGCGCGTTCTCTCGTGCGACGACGGGCCGAGAGGCGGCCTGCTTTGGTCGGAGAGAACGGAAGCTCACGGGCCGCGCGCCTGAGCGGGTCCGGTCACCGCACGGGCCTCGCTTTGCGGCGATCTCTTCCGGGCAGCGGCCGTTCGTCGACGAGCGCTGTGGTGGGGCGGCGGCGGCATTTCGTTCTCGCGGGTCCGCTTTGAGATTGGCCAACGGCGCGTATCAAATTGAGTGGGGATCCGCTTGCTCAGCTGCAGCTCTCGTCGTCTCTTGCGGGCGCTCTCCTCCTCGCGCGCTCTTCTCTCTACCTTGCTCCTTCTCTCGACGATGCTCTCGACTGCTTCTACCATCGACGCCGCCATCCAGGAGGCGACCGCCGACCCGTACACGGACCTCCCGCGCGCCGTCGTCGTCGCGGCGACCTCGACCGACGAGGTGTACCGCGGTCACGGCGGGTGGGCCCAGCTTCCGCAGGACCCGACCAAGCTCGAAGCAGAAGGCGAGCGCATCAAGGTCGACTCGGTGTTTGAGCTCTTCTCGATGACCAAGTTGCTGGGCGCCCTCGCCGCGCTCCAGTGCGTCGAGCGGGGCCTCTTCTCGCTCGACGACGACGCGAGCCAGTACGTCCCCGAGCTCAAGACGGCCAAGGTGTTTGTCGGGTTCGACGAGGACGGCAACCCCAAGCTCGAGGACAACTCGACGCCCATCACGATCCGCATGCTCGCGACGCACACGGCCGGTTCGTCCCGACCCTCCTCTCTATGTGGCGCCGCTCTCGAGGCAGTATTGACCGTCGAGCAACCCTCACAGGCTTTGGCTACCACTTCTGGCACCCGGCCGTCGCGCAAATCGCCAAAAAGGTCGGCGTCTCGCCAATGCCGTACGTGCACGGCGCGACTCGGGTGCGTGCGCTCGATCGGTTCTCTCTTCATTCCTCACATTCCTCACACCGGGGACTGACGAGGCCGCCCTGTGCAGAACGAGATCGTCTGCGTCCCCATGGTTCAGCAAGTCGACCCTCACCCCGACCTTCTCAAGTTGAGGAGCTGACCTTCCCTCTCCCCCTCGACCCGCAGCAAGCCCGGCGAGCACTTCGAGTACGGCACGAGCATCGACTGGCTCACTCTCGCAGTCGAGGCGGTCACTGGCACTGAGCTGGAGAGCTACCTTCAGCAGAACATCCTCGGGTGCGTTCCTTTTTCTCTCGTTCTCTCTCGGCGCACGGACCCGTCGTTCTCGATCGATGTTTTCTCCTCCTCCTCCTCTAGACCTCTCGGCATCGCCGACATCTCGTACAAGCCCAACCCGAAGCAGATCTCGATGGCGTACGTCGGCGAGGACGGCAAGTACCAGTTCGCGCCGTCGGCGCCGCAGACCTCCGTGCAACACTTTGGCGGCTCGGGCCTCAAGGGCCCGATCACTTCGTATCTGCGCCTCCTTCGCGCTCTTCTTCGCGGCGGCGAGCTCGACGGCGCGCGCATCCTCAAGCCCGAGACGGTCGACCTCATGTTCGAGGACAACCTCAACGAGCAGCAGCGGGTCGACTTCCAGACGTTCATGGTTCGCGATGCCGACCCGTCGACGCGCAAAGCGGGCAAGTCGCTGCCCGACATGACCTACGGCATCGGCGGCGGCCTGAGCGGCAAAGGCCTCGCGTCGGGCCGAGGGTCCAACGCGCTCTTCTGGAGCGGTCTCGCTGTGCGCCCTCTCGTCCTCTTCCTCTTCTCTACACGTCGTACTGACCAACGGGCGCATGCAGAACACGCACTGGATCGTCGACAGGGAGCGCGACGTGTGCTTCCTCGTCGCGACCAACATCCTCCCTTTCTCGGAGGAGCGTCTCTACCAGCTGTGGGACAAAGTCGAGAAGGCCCTCTACGATGGCCTGCCCAAGGCGTCGACGGAGACCCAGTGACCGTCGCTGGCCGTTCCCTCCTCCCGGCCCGCCGTCGTCGCACTTTCGTCTCGCAGTCTGAATTACAATCGCTCGTCTCTGTCCTCCTCTCAGACTCAGACAGTCTCCGAGAGCGGCGGCGCCCCACTCGATGCACTTGAGAGTCTGCGAGCCTGCCGAGCGTGCCGCGAGGGCAGAAAGAAGGACGAAGCGCGAGCCAATCGTCGCCCCACGTGCGCCCGGTCCCCTCGTCGCCTGAACGTGCGCACGAGACGGGCTCCCTCACACGACCCGACCGCCTCGGCTCTCGCGCTCTCCTGCCTCGCTCACCACCGCACACGACCATGTCTGTCGACGAGAAGCACGCACACGCAACTTGGCAGCCGCCGACCCCGCAGTCGACCTTCCGCCCCCTCGCTCCCACATCGACGCTCCCTGTCGACCACCTCGTCCTCCTGCCGCCGCCATTCCTCTCGCCCGACGAGCCGAATGCTCCATGCAGCCCCTCGTACGTCATCGGACAGCGCCCCTCGCCGCCAGCCTCGCACGCCTCGCACGACCCGGACCACACCACATCGCCCTCGGACGAGCACGACGACGCGCGCGACAGGGACTGGGTCCCGCCGACGACGTCCTCGTCAAAGCGCCCACGTCGCTCAGCCGCGATCGCCGCGGCGCGCAACATTCCTCGGCAGCCGTCGCCGTTCGACCTCGAGGGCGGCGAGCCCGACGAGCAGGACGACGACGACGACGACGCGGACGCGGCGAGCCCGTCGGCGTCGCCACCGCTGTCGAGCGCACGCGCCGGCTCGAACGCGTCGAGGCGCAAGGTGTCGCACTCGCTCATCGAGCGGCGGCGGCGCGAGAAGATCAACGAGTGCCTCGCGCAGCTGCGCGAGACGGTGCCGAGCTTGAGGGAAGAGGGCGAGCGCAAGGTGGCGAGGGCCAAGGAGCGCGGGAGGAAGCGGGGGAGGGGAGGCGGAGCCGGGGGCGAGGGCGCCGGGCTGCACAAGCTCGAGATCCTCCAGGTGCGTCTCGTTCGCTCGGAGCGGCAACTGAGCGACGGGCACTGACTTTGCGAGAGCGCACGCAGGGCACGATCCTCTACATCGACCGTCTGCGCTCGCGCGTCGACGAGCTCGAAGCAGCAGGGCAGCAGGTGCCTCGAGCCGAGCAGCCGCGCTCGCGCGAATCTGGCGCAGGCCCGACGTCGTCGAGCAAGTCGAGCGCGCCGCCCGTCGCGGTCAAGCTCGAGCCCGACGCACCGCCGACCCCGCCCCTGGTGCAGACGCCTCGGCTGAGCTCTGCGGGGACGGTGGACGACCACGAGGCGAGCCTGCTCCTGCTCGAGTTGTCGACCTCGCCCGAGCTGCGGCCCGTGGTCGTGTGACGGGGCACGCCGTGTGCACATATGCCGTGTCGCCGTTGTAGTCGTCGTAGCCGATGTTCCTGCAGTCGAGTTGTGCTTGTGCGGCGGTCGAGGTTGGCCGGGGAGATGAGGCGGGGGAGAGGATGGAGGGGAGCGGGACGGCGCGGCACGAGGGGCGGACGACAGCAGGAGGATCGTGACGGGTCGACCAAGGACAGAGCTGGAGCGAGCACGTCCACCCAGCGCGTGGGGCGCGAGAGGTGGGAGCAGCAAGCCGGTCGAGTGGCCGGGCATCGTCTGATCGCTGTCGCCCAATCGTGCAGAGCTTCTGCGAGCTACAGTACCCGCACACCATGCTCGCCCGCACCGCCCTTGCCCGCCCGAGATCCGCCTGCGCCGCCCTCGCCCTCGCTCGCTCCTCCCCCACCTCGCCGCCGCCAGCACTCGGCCGCTCCCTCGCAACCAGCACACTCGACGCCCAGCCTGGACATGGCCACCTGCGCATGATCCTCCTCGGCGCACCGGGCGCAGGCAAGGGCACCCTCAGCGACTGGCTCATCGACAAGTACGACGTCGACACGGTCGTCGTCGGCCAGCTCCTCCGCAATGAGATCCTCAACCGCACCCAGCTCGGCAAGACGGCAGAGGCAACCATGCGCGCAGGAGGACTGCTCCCCGACGACCTCGTCCTCGAGGTCGTGCAGCCCGCCGTCGACGCCCTGCGCCATCGAGTGCGTCCTCACCTTCCCCTCCTCTCGCTCCTTCACCTCACTGATCAGCCCCTCTCCCGCCAGAACTGGATCCTAGACGGCTTCCCTCGCAAGGCGTCGCAGGCGGCGGCCCTCGACAAGCTCCTCGGCAAGACGGGCGACCACCTCAACTTTGTCGCGTCGCTCAAGGTTCCCGACCAGGTCATCTGCGACCGGATAGCAGGTGCGCTCTCGCCCTTATCCTTCGTCCCACCGAGTCGTCCTGACGACTGTGCACCCGCAGAGCGCTTCATCCACCTCCCGTCCGGCCGAACGTACAACGTGAGCTCCCCTTCCTTCTCGCGTTCGCGCTCTCTCTCTCCTCTCGAGACCCGAATCTGACCCTCGCACGCGCCCACACAGCTCAAGTTTAACCCGCCACAGACCCCGGGCAAGGACGACGTGACGGGCGAGCCGCTCAGCCAGCGGCCCGACGACGAGCCTGTGCGCCCTCTCCGCCTCCCTCTTTGCCCCCCTCCCGTCTGACCACCCCGCCTCGTCGTTCGCAGGAGACGGTCCGCCGACGCCTGTCGGCCTTCCACGCCGAGAATGACCCGCTCCTGGCGCACTACGACGGCGCGCTCGTCGCGTTCGAGGGCGAGACGAGCCGCGAGATCTGGCCTGGCCTCGAGCGCGCTCTGCTCGACAAGGTGCGCCTCTCGCCTTCTTCTCTTGTCTCAGTCCGTCGTCGTAGACGTTCTCGATGGCCCAGAACTAACGAGCTCGTCGACCCGACAGTTCCCCGACTTGCCCCTGCGCACGACCCCTCGCACGCCCTGATTCTCGCCCTCTCTCGCTCTCGCACTCTCTCTCTCTCTCTCGCATCCTCGCACAGATCGCAATGCACATACGTCGAGTTGCAGAACATGCCCGGACCACTCGAGAGGAAGAGTGAGCGTGAGCGCGAGAGACTTAGAAGCGCTGCGCCGGCGGGATAAAGTGGGTCCAGTGCGGGAAGCGCTGCTCCATGTTGCCCCAGTACAGGTGCGGGTACTCGGCGAACAGGAGCTCCGAGATGCCTGTGTGCGAGAGGGCGAGACGAGAGGCTCGTGGTCAGGCTTTTGCGGGAAAGAGAGAGAGAGAGACGAGGACGCACCGGCCGTCACGATGCGGTACCCCTCTGCCGTCAAGTGCAGGCCGTCGCTCAGGTACTTGTCGAGCTTGCCGCCGTCGTTGTCGCGCGCAAACTGCATGATGCGGGCCCACACGTCGACGACGGGCACCTTGCCCTGTGCGCCCACCTCCTTGACCGCCTCGGCAAACTGACGCGTGCGCTCGGCGTCGCGGTCGGGCACGCGAGCGGGCGTGCGCGAGGCAAGCTCGGCGTTGCGGGTCGAGTCGTCGACCGGCGGGGGCGTGAGGAGGACGAGCTGGGTCGAGGGCGAGTACCAAGGCGACGAGGGGAGGCGCAGCATGTCGAGGATCGTGTTGAGGTTGGCCTTGAAGCGCTCGAGCGTCATCTGCGGCGGGAGTTACAGCTCGTGCATGAGTTGAGGGTGCGTCGGGAAAGCTCGAGAGAGAGGTGCGGGAGGTCGAGCGCACAGATTGAGGAGAGGGAGGGACGGCGGCGTCGTTGGCGCCGAACCAGACGACGAAGATGGCCATCTTGGGCAGTCCTTCTCCGGCCCTGGGCAGGAACTGTGTCACTCGAGGGCTTGTCAGTGCGGCGACGGTGTAGAGAGGGAGAGCGAGAGCGGGCGCACCTGCTTGACGACCTCGAGGCCCATCTCGGCTGCGAGGGCGACGCGGTCAGCTCGGGTTTGCGCCTAATTTTGGACCGTGGGGACGCACTATTGTAGCCTGCAGGATGAGAGCGAGTCAGGCGGCTGCCAGAGTGCGCGAACGAGCTGCGCTCGAGAGATTTAGGAACGCACCCGAGAACCCGCGGTTGACGACGTCGCTGTGTCGCGCTCGTCCGAGGTCAGCTGGGCCACACGAGTCAGGAAGAGGGACAGAGAGAGGAGACGCACAGCTTGCGCTGCCAGGCATCGGCGAGGACGGCTCCCGTCCCGCCCGGCTGCCACGAGCCCTGAGTGATCGAGTCTGCGAGGGGACGAGGGTCAGGGCACGGCGCAGTGGGCAGAGAAGGGAGCAGGGGACGTACCGCCAAAGAGAACGACCTGGTGCATGCGGATGCTGCGCTCCTGCGACGACGAGTCCGAAGAGTCCCCCACCTCCTTCTCGAGGTCGATGGCGGTCATGGGTGCGGTCGCGGGCGGTGCGGCGTGGCGGTAGCGGGCGTAGAGAAGCGCGGCAAAGAGGGCGAGCAGGGGCGCAAGAGCAAGGCGGGGCATGCGGTGCAAGGAGAGCGAGACAAGAGCCGCCGCGGGCGATGAGAACGAGGAGGCGGGACACGTCGACTTCTCCGAGACGTCGCTCTCGTTAAGCCTCGAGGCTCGCTCCGATGGGTCACAGGAACGCTCTTCAGAGTCGCCGCAACCGAGTCTGAGTTCAGAAAAGCGTGCATGCAACTTCGACCGCTCCTCGTCCGGACCGCCATCTACCTCCCGCCCTTGCCCTTCTTGCCGCCCTTACGCTTTTTCGGCGTCGTCGACGGCGTCTGCCCGAGCTTCGGCGAGCCCTTGGCCGGCGACGCGGGCGTCGACCCGGCCGGCGTCGACGCGCCCGAGTCCTTCTGCTCCTCCTCGACGGTCGCCGGCGCGCTCGCGCCCTCTGCCGCCGCCTCGACCACCTCCTTCTCCTTTTTGTCCTCGACCTGCGCCGACGCACTCGAACCAGCTGCCGCCTCGACGGCGGCGGCCGGTGTCGCGCCGCGACTCGGCGGCACGCTCGTCACGTCGCCCGCGCCCGCCGCGCCGAGCGGTTCGAGGCTGCGGAGCGCGCACGTGGCCGACGGGGTCGTGCCGGCGAGAGGGAGCGGGTTCGAGGGCGCGAGGGTGAGCGAGGACGGGGTGAGGTACGGGGTCGGGGCGAGGACGGGGGCGGGCACGAGGCCGGACGAGAGCTTGGCGTCTGTGCGCGTGGGGGGATGTCAGGGGTCGCGCAAAGGGACCAGAGAGAGAGAAAGTGAGGGGACGCACTCTCTTCGGCGCGACGTTTGGCGATGTCGCGGTAGACGTCCTTCCAGCGCTCGTGCGAGACCATGTCGCTCGCGGCGTTGAAGATCTTGTTGCCGTAGCCCGGCTCGAACGTGTTGGCCTCGCCGACGACCTCGACGATCTCGGCCTCGAGCTCCTTTTCGGCGAGGAGGAAGCGCTCCCACAGGTCGTCGCCGATCTGGCCTTTGCCGAGGAGGGTGGTGAGGGACGTCTTTGCGTCGCGGATCTGCCAGATGAGCTTGACGTCGTCCATGGCGCGACGGAGGAGGGCGGCGACGAGGATCGGGCGCGGCGGGGGCGGGTCGAGCGAGAGGAGCGAGACGTAGATGTCGCGCGACTTGTGCGGCGGGAACCAGGGCTCGGCGCGGGGTTTGTTGGCCTGCCTGCGGCGGTAGATCTTGGAGAAGAGCCAGAGCGAGCCGACGAGGAAGCCGATGTAGCTCAAGGGGGCGAGAATCGAGAGGGTCCTGCAGGAGGTGGGAGGAGGAGGAGAGGGTGAGTGGGGCAGCTCGCGCGGGCGAGTGGAGGGGATGGACGCACATGGTGGCTCGATGTGACCCTGTTGGAGCTTGGTGTGGCCCAGACTGAGCGACGGTGGGTGCGAGAAGGAGAGCGAGAGGGTCGTCGCGTCGTCGTCGTCGTTCGGAGGAGACGAGAGGCGCGACGGCCTCGCCTCGCCTGCCCCCGTCCCCGACGAGCAGTCTACTGCCAGTCGCCAGCTCTGCACGCGCACCCGACCCGCCAGCGACCACCCACCCCATCGCCGTCGCCCGCCGACCGCCTCCCTCCTCCTCTCGCCCCTCTCTCGTCACTCGTCGACCTCGCTCGCTCCGTCTCTCTCCCCTCACCGGGCCAGACTGCGCCCCGACCGCCACCCATGAAGTCGCTCAAGAAGTCTCTCGTGCGTCCCTCTGGTCCCCCGCCCACGCCTCGAGTCTGCCCGTGTTGACCCTTCCCTCCTCCCCCTCTCCCCCCTCTTTCGATGCTCTCGATCCCACCTCGCCCTCGCTTGCGCACCGCCCAGCTCAACCGCACCGGTCGCGACTCGAGCCCCTCTGGCCAGCAGGCCAACGGCAAGAACGCCCAGCAGCCCTCGGCCTCGTCGTCGTCGGCTCAGGGCTCGCAGTCGTCGCCGAGCGGGGCGAGGGGTCCCCATCCTTCGTCGGCCAACATCGCCCCGCAGCAGCAGCTCTACCAGCCTCAAGGCTACCAGCCCAACTCGTCGGGTCAGCAACAGCAACAGCAGCAGCAGCAGCAGCAGCAGTCGGGCGGCCGCCCCGGCAGCGGCTTCGTCCAGCCTGGCCAGCAGGGCAAGGGCGCCGGTCAAGCTCCTTCGATCGTCGTCAGCAACGACAATGTGCGTCCCCTCTCTCTTCGGCGGTCCATTGCGTCCCGGGCGACCTTCCACCTCGGGCGCGACGGTTGACGCGCCGGACGTGACCGAGCCGACCTCGAGAGAGACTGACTCTCCCTTTCCTGCGCACAGGCCGTCATGCCGCAAGACCCGCTCCCGCACCCGTCGTTGTCGCCGCACCACCCGGTTCCCGGCGGCCCGCAGCGCACCTCGGCCGTCCCCTTCCCCACCTCGTCCGTCTCGCCCCCTCCCGGCACCGCCGCCGCGACCGCCGCCGCCAACCTGTCGCACGCCCTCCACGGCGGCCCGACCGACCTCGCGACGCCCCCCAAGGTCCAGCCCGGCGCGGGCAAGCTCAAGGGCACCGCCGGCGGGCCGCAGGGCACGCCAAAGGACACGATCCCGATGGCGCGCACGCCGCGCAAGCAGCGCAGCTCGCGCGTCCACGTCACCGAGAAGGTCGAGCTCGAGCGGTTACCCGGCTTCCTCGGTGCGTCCACCTTCTCTGCCTCTTTCGAGCGCCCGAGCGCCCGAGCGAGCGAGCGAGGACTGACCATCCCTCGCGACGCAGAGGTCCCCGTCATGGAGCGCCACGACCTGTTCCTCCAAAAGCTGCACCAGTGCTCGCAAGTGTTCGACTTTAACGACGCGAGCGCCGACGTCGCCAACAAGCAGATCAAGAGCCAGACGCTCGCCGAGATGCTCGACTGGATCACGACTCAGCGCGGCGTCGTGACCGAGAGCGTCTACCCCGAGGTCGTCCACATGGTGCGTCCTGCGACTCTCCCCCTCTCGTCCGTCTCGAGCGAGCACGACGCCTGACGCCTCGTCGCCGCCCTGCAGTTCGCCTCGAACCTGTTCCGCTCGATCCCGCCGCCCGTCAACCCGACCGGCGACGCGTTCGACCCCGAGGAGGACGAGCCCGTGCTCGAGCTCGCGTGGCCCCACCTCCAGATCGTGTACGAGTTCTTCTTGCGGTTCGTCGAGAGCCCCGACTTCAACACCAACATCGCCAAGCGCTACATCGACCAGCAGTTTGTCCTCCAGGTGCGCCCCTCTCTCCCTCGCCTCGACTCGATGACAGAGCAAGATCCTGACGCCGTCACCGTGTGCAGCTCCTCGAGTTGTTCGACAGCGAGGACCCTCGCGAGCGCGACTTTCTCAAGACGACGCTGCACCGCATCTATGGCAAGTTCCTCAACCTGCGCGCCTTTATCCGGCGGTCGATCAACAACGTGTTCTACATGTTCATCTACGAGACGGAGCGCCACAACGGCATCGCCGAGCTGCTCGAGATCCTCGGGTCCATCATCAACGGGTTCGCGCTCCCGCTCAAGGACGAGCACAAGACGTTCCTCACGCGCGCCCTCATCCCGCTCCACAAGGTCAAGGGCCTCGCGCTGTACCACCCGCAGCTCGCGTACTGCGTCGTCCAGTTCCTCGAGAAGGACGCGTCCCTGACGCGCGAGGTCGTCGACGGCCTCCTCAAGTACTGGCCCAAGGTCAACTCGCCCAAGGAGGTCATGTTCCTCAACGAGGTCGAGGAGATCCTCGACGTCATCGAGCCGGCCGAGTTCACCAAGGTCATGGTCAAGCTGTTCCAGCAACTCGCGCGCTGCGTCTCGTCGCAACACTTCCAGGTCGCCGAGCGCGCCCTGTACTACTGGAACAACGAGTACATCGTCAACCTCATCGGTGAGAACATCGACGCCATCCTGCCCATCGTCTACCCCTCGCTCCACACCATCTCGAACGGCCACTGGAACCGGTGCGTCCCCGACCCTCTCTCTCTCTGTCTTCCTCCTCCCTCCTTTCTCGCTCTCTCGACACGAGACTGACCTTGGCCCCCTCCACGTGCCACGCAGGCAAATCCACAACCTGGCGTACAACGCGCTCAAGCTCCTCATGGACTTGAACGCCGACGTCTTTGAGCAGTGCTCGGCCGAGTACAAGCGCCAGCGGCAAGGGTGCGCCTCTCGCTCTCTCTCTCTTCTCGGTCCCCCTGCGCCCCGTCGACGTCGTCTTGAGGAACGAGGACTGACCGTCCCCCTTGCCCGTCCTCCTCCCTCCTCGTCCGTCTTCCCGTCCTCCCTCCTTCCATTCTCGGCCGCCCTCCTTTCTCCTCGTCGACGCCTCGCACACACACAGGGAGAAGCAGCGCGAGAAGCAGCGCGAGGACAAGTGGCACGCCCTGCGCGACACGGCGCTGCACAACCGGCGCCAGAGCGGCTCGACAATCCCGCGCGCGCTCCTCGACGACGACCCGGTCCCGCGCGGCACGTTCGACCCGCTGCGCGACGCGCAGGACCTCGACGACGCGCGGTTCGACGAGATGGACGAGGAGATGGGCGTCGGATTGGCGCAACAGGGCGGCGGCGGCGGCGACGGGCAGGGCGCGTACGGCGGGGCCCAGGCGGGCCCGTCGTCGTCGTCGGGCGGGTTCGGCGGCGCGGCAGCAGGGCTGCCGCACCCCGGTGGCGGCGTCGGCGTCGGCGGCGAGGACGGGTACCGGACAGGCGGCGGGTTCGACGGCCACGGCGACGACGACGCGCACGGCGACCTGCCGCCTGAAGGGCAGTTCCCCGACACGCAGCGGCGCGTCGTGCCCGGTGCGGGAGGTGCAGGAGGAGGGTCGGCGCCGCACGTGCGGAGGAAGAGCGTCATCCCGATGGACCCGAGCATCCTCAAAGAGCTCCAGGGCCACAAGCCGTGCGTCCACCTCTCTCACTCTCTTTCCCTCCACGACCGTCTCCTGACACCCTTGCTCTCTCGCGCAGGCTCGACGACGCGCCCCTCATCTCGCCCGGCGGCGCGCACCGTGCGCCGGCAAGTCGAGGAGGCCACCTCCCGCCCGGGCAGGGCTAGCTCGTCGCTCCCGCCCTCGTCCGTATTCGCCCCACGTCCCCTGTCTCTCTCTCTCTCTCTCTCTCTCTCTCTCTCTCTCTCGTCATGATACCCCTCGCTCGCGTCGTCGTGCCCACCCCTTCCTCCCCTCCCGACTTTGAGCAGGTCACTCGCTCTCCCTTGTGCACGTCTTTCTCTCCTCTCCTCTTTCGCGACTGTACCTATATCGAGCGCGCCGAGTGAAACTAGCAGTCCCTGCACAGCCTTATGCGGTCGCGAGAGCGGTGAGGGCGCGAGGGAGAGAAAGAGAGGCCGAAGCGCGCGGAGCTCGGAGTGTCCGCCGTGAGAGACGACGGACGGCGGTTTGCTCTCCAAGGCACTCGGCGGGTCACCCTCAAAGTTTCACAACACCTTGTGCACAGTGAGCCGCTTCTTTCACTTTCTACGGTGCGCACGCAGTACAGCTGGACGAGGAGACGAGGAGCGGAGTCAGGCGACGGGCGATTTTCGACGGCGGAGTCGCGAGGGGGACGCCTCGCGCTCGAGGGACGGGCAAGGGTGGTTCGGTTGGATAGCTGAGGAGTTCAGGGAGGCTTTGCGGGTGCAGCAGAGCCTGCAAGAGGCTGCCGAGGCGAGTTGTTCGACCGCTGACTTTTGCCCCCGCCTTGGTCCTTCGCCTCGCTCGGTCGCGCCTCCTTCCTCTCTTCTCCTCACCCATCCTCAACCGCACAGATGGCCACTTCGGAGCTCGCGTCCACCTACGCCGCCCTCATCCTCGCGGACGAGGGTCTTGAGATCACCGTGCGTCCCCTCCTCTCCCCTCTCCCTCTCAGTCGCGTCGAGCTGACCCGTGCTCCTCCCCCTGTCCCCCCCCCCCCTCCTGCCGTCCACCCCTGCAATCTGCGACCTCGCACACCTACCGACGACCCACCAAACAGGCCGACAAGATCGTCGCCATCGCTTCGGCTGCCAACGTCGAGGTCGAGCCCATCTGGGCCTCGCTCCTCGCCAAGGCTCTCGAGGGCAAGGACGTCAAGGAGCTCCTCACGTGCGTCCCCCTTCCTCTCTCCTGGTCTCTGTGTGTGTGCGCGCGCGGTCCTGACGAGCCTCTCCCCACGCGCAGCAACGTTGGTGCGGGCGGCGCGGCCCCGGCTGCTGGCGCTTCGTCGGGCGGCGCTGCCGCTGGCGGTGCCGCCGAGGAGGCCAAGGAGGAGGCGAAGGAGGAGGACAAGGAGGAGTCGGACGACGACATGGGGTGCGTCCCCCTCTCCCTCTGTCGCCTTGCGCCCGAGTCGGGCTCGCCAGAACGAAGCGCTCACCGGACCTCTCGTTCTCCCTCCCTCCCTCCCCTCGCCCACCTGCCGCCCGCACTATACACTCGACAAAACTGTCGCGCCACTCTCTTACGACCCGTCGCTCCGCCCGCCTCCCAACGGCGCGCCTCACCTCGTCCCCACCTCCGCCTCCCTCTCGACCTCGTACGACCTTGTCGCCGTCTCCTTCGCCTCTCCACCTGCCCCCCGACGTCTCGGCCCTTTACAGCTTCGGCCTGTTCGACTAAGCGTCGAGCTTCACTGGTCGTCGGCGCTACCTTGCGTCTGCAACTTCGTTCAATCCACTCTCGCGCGTGCGGGCCCTTTGCGAGGAGAGAGTGAGAGAGTCTGCGAGCGCCGCGTTTGCGAGAGAGTGTCGGCGTGCCCACAGAGAGTCCTTGTGAGCTGCTGCACGTACTGCAGAGCGTCAGAGAGCCGCCGGCCCCACTTGAGCGTCGCTCTCCGCCTCGTCGTCCTCTCGCTCTCGATGCGACAGATGGCCGGCTACAGCGCCTCGTTCACCCCAGGAGGCGGCCTGCACCCGATCCTGCACCTCTCGGTCCCTTCTGCACCCGCACCCGCACCCTCCTGCGCCCTGCACGCCCTTGTCGCCGTCCCGCCAGAGCTCATCGCCGACCGGTACCAGCTCTCACAGCTCGAGCGCGACGGGCGGCTCGGCAGCGCAGGGATCGGCGGACAAGCAGTGTGGCACGCCGGAGAGGGCGACCTCGAGGCGCCGGCGTGGTGCGCGGGGCCGGCGAGCGTCCTCGTGCGGTTGAGCAACGGCGGGGCAGGCGAGCGCGACGGGCACGGCGCGGACAAGACGGCCGAGAAGGAGCGGGACCAGGTCATCGAGGTCGACGTTCCGCTACACTTGCGGTACCAGGAGCCGGTCGAGCGGCGGTGGCTCGCGGGCGGCGCGAGGGCCGACCCGAGGCTCGTCGTGGTCGAGGTGCCCTGGGTCTTCTGGGCGTGCGCGGCAGGTGCGCTCACTCTCACTTCCTCTCGAGCACCCTTCGAAAGACCCAGACCCTTGCGCCGAAGCAGATGCGGGCGTCACCGCGCCTTGCCCCGCGTCTTCTCTTCCTGACCTCGCCTCCTCTTTTCCTCACCTCGCCACCTCAACCCTGCACTTCCTCGCCCCAAAAGCATGCCTCCGTCTCGCATCATCCTCCTCGTCGACCTGCCCTCCTTCTCGCCCTCCACCACTCGTCCTCGTCGCCCCAACCGGCGTCCTCACCGACCTGCCGCTCGTCGAGGGCGTCACGGCCGCCGCCGTGTGGGCGTGCTTTGCCTTCCTGTGCTGGACTGCCGTGCGAGCGTATCGAAGAGGAGCCGTAGCAGGGCAAGTGCGCAAAGATAAAGCGGCTTGAGCGCCATGCCGAGCGCCAAACGAGCGAGAGGTGCGAGCGCGGCATCGAATCTCTCGAGAGCCGGACAAGGACCGAGAGCGGGACTGAGAGAGACGCTGCGAGTTTGGCAAATCGACAACACTGACGCACTACAAAGCGATACTGCGGCCGCGACACTGCTGGCGGCGAGAGAGAAAGCGGAAAGTGGAAGAGAGCGAGAGAGTTCAAGGCCCGTCGTCGGCGTGTGTGCGCCACCGATACACGCCGTTGCCGGACCTGCGTAGGTACGACACGGAGAGAGAGTCAGATTGACGTCGCGAGAGAGAAGAGAGGCAAAGGGGACGCACTGGGCCTCCTTTTCCTGGTACGAGCGCCGCTCGTCGTTCTGCGCCTTGGCGCGGCGGTTGATCTCCTTGATGTGGCCCGAGCTCGGCATACCTGCTCGACGAACAGAGAGTGTGTCAGTGGAAGGTCGAGGAAGGAGACGTCGGCGAGGGAGAGGGAGAGAGAGAGAGAGGGCGTACCCATCTGCCAGTAGTCGGGCGGCTCCTTCTCGGCTGCGCGACAAAGACCACGAGTCAGTACGGCTCGAGGGATCGAGACAGTGGACGAGGGACGTACTGCGCTGCTGCACGCGGTGGCGGCCGACCTGCTGGAGGTTGCGCGCCGTGATCTCGTCGGCGCGAAGGTCGAGGTGGCGCTTGACGGTGCCCGGACCCTGGTGGACGTGCGTGCACCGCACAGGCTTGCCGGCGCGCTCATAGTACTGCAGGACATCGTCACACGAGTGAGTGACCGACTCGAGGCGGCCTCGGGCCGGGAGGAAAAAAGAGAGGCTCGAGCGCACCTCGACGCATTGCTGGCACGGCTCGGCGAGCATCTTCTGGCGCTCCTTCTTGCGCCGCTCGGTCTCCTTGAACAGCTGCGCCTCGCCGCGGTTGCGCTCCGGGTTGACCTCGAGCTTGCTGCGCTTCGACGCGCTGCGGACGCCGACGAGACGAGGTCAGTACGTGCCGAATTCGACGACGAGGGAGAGGTGGACGCACCTCGCGATGCGCTTCTCCTCGGCCTCGTCGGCCCACCGCGCCTTGCGCTTGACGCGCAGCCTCGCGAGCCACGCCTTCTTCTCCTTGTCCGTCATGTCGCCGTCCGGGAACTGCTCGGTCGGGTACCGCGCGTCCTCCTCGTTCTCCTCGTCGCCCGACTCGACCTTGGGCGTCCTCGACGTGGCACGGCGCTGCTTCTTGTGCGGCGAAGCACGAGGCGCGTTGAACGCGGATGCAGGCGGGTCGTCGAGGTCGAGGTCGTCGTCCTCCTCGTGCTTGATGGCGACGAGGTCAGGCCCGGCCCTCGTGCGCATCTTGCTCTTGCCCTTGGCGCGTCGACCCTTCTGGAACGTGCCGAGCTTCGGCGGGCTCGGCAGTGCCGCCGCCGACTGATTCCTCGGCGAGGGCGACGGCGAGGGCGAGCCCGTCCCGAGGAGCGGCGGCGTCCCGAGCGCGCCGAAGAAGCGCAGCTCGCGCCGGTAGGCGACCGAGCCCGGCACGTCACCGCCGTCGTCGCCGGCGAGACCTGCTCGCGCGTCGCCGAGGCGGCTGCCCGGCTGCGCCGACGGCGGCATCTCGAGGCTCTTGTCCTGGGTCCGGCTCGGGCTCGAGTCCGGGCTCGAGGCCGCCGCGCTCGCCGCACGCTGTCGAGCGGCGGCAGAGCGGGCGTTGGGCGAGGGCTGGAGCGGCCGGGCGAGGAACGGGTCGTCGGCGTCGGTCGCGAAGGCGGGAACGGCGTCCTGCCGCTGCGGCATGATGGACGATGAGCGTCGCGGCGTCGGCTTGCGCGGCGAGCGCGACGACGAGCGCACACGCTGCTGCTGAGACGAGGCGTCGGTGCGGAGCGTGTCGGGCTCGGGCTCGAGCGTCGAGCCGTGGTCGCTCCACAGCTTGCGGGCCGGGCCCGCGACCGCGGGCTCATCGTCGTCGCCGCCGAGGAGCTGCGTGTCGTCAACGAGCACGGCGCTGCGGTCGGCTGCCGCCAATGCGGGAGCGGCGGCCGCGTCGCCGGCGCGCCACAGCTGCGCCTTGATGCCCGAGCCCGACAGCTTGAGCGGCGAGATGCGCCCTCGCTTGTTGGGCGAGACGAGGTTCCAGCGCGGCGTCTTGCGGTCCGAGCCCTTGGGCGACGACGCGACGACGGGCCGGCTCGGCGTCATGAGGCGGGCGACCGGGTCGGCGAGGGGAAATGCCGCGAGCGATGGCGCAGGTGCCGCAGCGACGGGTGCGGGGAGGCCCTGCTTTGCGGCGGGAGCGTGCGTGATGGTCGACTGCGGCACCGGCGTGGCAGACGGGCCCGGCGTCGCCGTCTTCACGACCTTGCGCCGCTTGCGGACCGCCTGGGCCGTCGCCGTCGGCGTCGCCAGCTCGCCCTCGATCGCCGACACGCCGCGCTTTTTGCCCTGGCCCGTACCGACAGGCGTGCCGGCCTGCGCTCGCGCGCCCTCGCCCTCGCCCTCGCCCGTGCTCGCCCCCGCCGACGTCGCGCCGCGCTCGAGCCGCTTGAGCAGCCTCATCGCGCTCTTCTCCCACGCGCGCATGAGGCTCACGAGCGCGCTCAGCTCGCGCTCCTTGCCCTCGACGTCGCCGTACAGCTCGCCGAGCGTGCCCTCGCGCGCCATGTCCTGCCGGGCGCGCGCGTCGTCGGGCAGCGCCGGCGCGGGCGCAAAGCGCTCGAGCTCGTCGGCGGGGAGGATCGGCGGCGAGCGGTGCTTGAGGCGCCACGAGGCGGTGGCGTGCTCGGGGAGGGCGGCGATGCGCGCGTCGAGCGCGGGGAGGGAGGACTGGAAGACGAAGAGGGCGTCGCGGAGCGAGGTGTACTCGGCGAGGAGGCGCGGGTAGAGCGAGATCTGCGTCTTGGCGGTGACGATGCCCTCCTTGCTGAGCGTTTTCGGCGTCGAGCTGGAGGAGGAAGGGAGGGCTGCAGGAGTGGAGGGAGCGGCGGACGAGGGCGAGACGACGGCGGAAGGAGGTGCGGGGGAGGATGACGCGGTAGGGCGGCCGATTGCGACGACGCGAGGGTGGACGAGCGACGCCGACGTGGCCTGCGTCACGAGAGGGGCTGCCGGCGGCGGCGGGTCGAGAGGAGGAGCTGGCGAGGGTGCCTCGACAGGTGCCGGGTCGACGGGTGCGGGTGCAGAGGGCTCGGCCTCGAGCAGGGCCTGCTGCGACGACGGTTTGGGCGTGCGAGACCTGCTCGTGGACGTGGACCGCGCTGAGTCGTTCGGGCGAGGCGACAGGGCGCTACTTGCGGGAACGTGGCGAGGTGTCGGAGGTGCGCGAGGCAAGGCCGACGAGGCGAGGGCAGAACCCGGACTGGAGGGAGGCGGCGTGTGAGTGCATGTCGCGCAGAGTCTGAAGAGAAACTATGAGGACGGACCGAGGTGTCGGTGCAGCTGCAGACGAGGCCGTCGGAGCCGGACTCGCCGAGACGAGCCTGTCGACGCCGAACACGGCCGGCAGGACCGCCGCGAGGCGCTCCTTGATCTGCGCCAGCTCGACCGCCGCCGCCTCGCCACGCGCCTTTTCCTCCTGCACGCGCTCGAGCTCGTCCTTGAGGTCGCGCAGCTCGACCTCGCACTCGTCGCGCGCCTCGTTGGCCCGCTCGAGTGCGGCCTCGAGGGCGCCGACGTCGGCCTCGAGCGCCGCGATGTCGTCCCAGCAGTGGCTGAGCTCGACCTCGACAGGGAGGGCGGCGGTGGGCGACGACGGGACGGCGCCGGACGAGCGGCTCGCGAGCGTGGACGACGGCGGGACGAGGCCCGAGCGGTGCAGGCCCTCGGCGGCGTCGAGCAGGCGCTCCTTGTCCTTGAGGAGGGCGGCGTTGGTGAGGCGCTCCTTTGCGACCTCGGCGCGGGTCCACTCGAGCTGGTCGCGGGCTTGTGCGAGGTCACGGCGGAGCTGGGCGTTCTCGAGCTTGCGCTCCTCGTTGCGGCGGGCGTGGCGCGTGTCCGAGTACTGGGTCTGGGTGTCGTCGAGGGGCAAGGTGTCGCGTTGGGCGGCAGGGACGACCTTTGCGGCGCCGTGCAGGAAGACAAAGTCCTCGAGGTCGTCGAGAGAGGGGAAGCCGAGGACGTTGACGAGGGCGGTGAGGCGCTCTTCCCGCTCTGTGCCGCGCAAGAGTGGTCAGGTGTTGTTCGTGTGCTGGCTAAGAGGCTCAGGAGGGGGAGAGAAGAGACGGACCGGTGACATGGTCGACGAGGTGCGGGGGAGGAGGGTGGCACCCACCTCCGTGGGCGTTGGTGCTCGGCGGGTGATGTGGGTCCATCGCAGGAGCTCAGGCGAGCATGGCGCGCAGCGTGTGTGCGAGCAATAGCGAGTGGCGGGAGGACGAGACGCGACGACGACGCGAGCAGCTTGGCCTCGCTTCGACTCACCTCGCTCTCACCGACAGAGCCCGCCAGACCTGTCCAGTGCGACTCAGAGCCACATCGACACGCACCGACACCCTCGCATCGGCCCAACAAGCTCGCCCTCTCGCCCCGACCCCGTCGTCCCTCGACCAGTTCGCCGAACGACCGATGAGCTCCTCGCCCTCGACCCTCCCGCACCAGATGCCCGTCGCAAGGCCCGACGCAAAAGTAAAGCTCACCTGCGTCGGCGACGGTGGTGTCGGCAAGGTCCGTCGCCGCCTCTCCTCTCCCTCTCCTCCTCTCGCCCGTCCTGGTCTCGACCGAGGCGGACCGACTCGCTCTCGGCGCCACACTGACTCTTTGCGCCCAACCCAGACCTGCCTCCTCATCGTCTACTCGCAAAAGCGCTTCCCGACTGTGCGTCAGCGCTCTCCTCGGCCAGACGAGCTCGACGCCGACACCTTGCGTCGTCGACCTCTACTGTGGTCGGGTGACAACGCTGACACTTCTACCTCGCCCAGGACTACGTCCCGACCGTCTTCGAGAACTAGTGCGTCCCCTCCCCTCTGTCCTTCCGTCGCCGGGCCGAGACTTGCGGCTGACCTCCTCGGCCAACTCGCGCAGCGTCCTCAACAAGCCCTACGGCGACAAGATCGTCGAGTTTGCCCTGTGGGACACGGCCGGGCAAGAAGAGTACGACCGACTGCGGCCCCTGAGCTATCCCGAGACGCACGTCCTCTTCATCTGCTTCACGGTCGACCACCCGCCCTCGCTCGAGAACGTCGAGGACAAGGTGCGCCCCCGTCCCTCTCCCTCCTTCTAGAGCGACTCGCACTGACTCGAACCGACGCGCGCAGTGGTACCCCGAGGTGTCGCACTTCTGCCCCGACACGCCCCTCGTCCTCATCGCGACCAAGACGGACCTGCGCACCGACGAGCGCGCCATCTCGCTCCTGCGCGCCCAAGGGCGTCACCCGATCACGCACGACGAGGGCGCCGCCGTCGCCGAGCGGATAGGCGCCAGCTACGCCGAGGTGAGCGCCATCAGCGGCAAGGGCGTCGAGGACGTGTTCGACCTCGCGCTGCGGCTCGCCATGAGGGGCTCGGCGACGGCGGCGGGCGGTGCGGGACTCGGCTCGAGCGGTCGGTCGCGCTCGAGGGGCGGCCGACGCGCAAAGTGCATGCTCTTGTGAGCGCCCACCCCCCTGCATCCCTCCTCCTCTCGCACAGACACTCGCCCTCTCGATCCCGATTCTCTCTCTTTGTCTCTCTCGTTCTCCCTTGTTGTCGCGCCGGCGCCTCGACCCATAGATTCTCGCAACCTCGCAACGCAGCGTCTATGCTCCCTCTGGCCCAGATTCGCGTCGTCTTCGTTGCGAGAGTGCGAGCGAGAGAGCAAGTGAGGGTCCGAGCGAGACCGAGGACAGCGCGAGACGGACGACGCAGCTCTCGCTCGACCTCGAGACAGACAGGGGCACATCGATGAAGCTCTATGGTTGCACACGACATGAGAGAGATGAGAGGGATTGTGCAAGGGAGGAGAGGGAGAGGAAGGGCGAGAGAGGGAGAGGAAGAAGACCCTTTTTGCGATTCACCGCCTCGTCACGACCCTCGAACGCCTCGACGACGACGACGACGATGACGCTCACTGCGTCGGGTCCTCGCCGTTGTAGGCCGCCTCGTGGATGGCGACGGCGCGGCCCGAGGGGTCGGCGGCGCAGCCCCAGTCGGCGCGCGGGATCCAGCGCACGGCCGTCTTGGCGGCCGCCTCGGTCGGGAAGTGGCTCTCGAACGTCTGGCGGATGAGGTACGCCTCCTTGGTCTCGGGCGTGTCGAGCGGGTAGCGCTCGGCGGCGCCGGCGAGCTGCTCGTCCGAGACGACCTGCGCGGCGTGGTCCTTGAGGCCGTCGATCCACGAGTAGCCGACGCCGTCCGAGAACTGCTCCTTCTGGCGCCACAGGATCTCGTCGGGGAGGTACGGGCGCTCGCCGAGCGGGCCGACGTCGAACGCCTTGCGGATGATGTACTTTTCCATCTTGGGGCGGCCGTCGGCGTCCTTCTCCTGGAGCGAGCCCTTGGAGAAGAGCTTGTCCTCGGGGCGGACGTTGAGCGCCGCCTCGAGGAACTCCTTGTCGAGGAACGGGACGCGCGCCTCGAGGCCCCACGCCATGGTCGACTTGTTGGCGCGCAGGCAGTCGGCCGTGTGCAGGTTCTTGACGCGGCGGATGCACTCCTGGTGGAAGTCCTTGGCCGTCGGCGCCGCGTGGAAGTACAGGTAGCCGCCAAAGATCTCGTCCGAGCCCTCGCCCGAGAGGACCATCTTGACGCCCATGGCCTTGATCTTGCGCGACAGGAGGTACATGGGCGTCGACGCGCGCACCGTCGTCACGTCGTACGTCTCGAGGTGGTAGATGACCTCCTCGACGGCGTCGAGGCCCTCCTGGACCGTGAACGTGTACTCGTGGTGGACCGTGCCGAGGTACTTGGCCGCGACGCGCGCCGCGAGCAGGTCGGGCGAGCCCTCGAGGCCGATCGAGAACGAGTGCAGGCGGGGCCACGCCGTCAAAGTCCCGACCTCGTCGGCCGCCGCCTCGTCGTCGACGCCGACCAGGCCCGCCGAGTCGCCGGCCGAGCCCTGCTGCGGCACGCCGCCCTTGTCCTGCTGCGCCTGCTGCGCCTTGGCGACCTTTTCCGTTTCCCGGGCGGCGATGGCGGCGATCAGGGACGAGTCGAGGCCGCCCGACAGGAGGACGCCGTACGGGACCTCGGACATGAGGCGCTTCTTGACGGCCTTCTCGAGCGTCTCGCGCAGGACGGTCAGGTCGCCGGCCTGGGTCGGGACGGCGTCGTCCGACACGTCGCCCTCCCACCACGTCGGCTTGAAGTAGCGCGTCGTCTCGCCCGTCGCCGAGTCCCACACGTGGCCCGGCGGGAACGAGCGCACCTCGTCGCACTCGTCGTGGAGCGCCTTGAGCTCCGACGCAAAGTAGACGGTGCCCGGGCGCTGCGAGTTCCAGCCCTGGTACAGCGTCGTGATGCCGATCGGGTCGCGCGCCGCGATCATGCGCGACGGCGTGACGGACGTGTCGAGGAGGACGAACGAGAACATGCCGTCGAGCTTGCTGCACAGGTCGGTGCCGAGCTCACGGTACTGCGGGCTCGCGAAATGGGGTGTCAGTCGACGAGAGACTGGGCGAGAGAGAGAGAGAGAGAGACGCAGGCGACGCACGAGGTGTAGGATGACCTCGCAGTCCGAGTGCGTCTTGAACGAGGCCGGGTTCTTGAGCTGCTTGCGGAGCGCGCGGTGGTTGTAGATCTCGCCGTTGACGGCGAGGAGGAGCTTGTCGTCCTCGGACGTGATGGGCTGGGCGCCGGTGTCTGCGCGACAAGGAGAGGAGAGTCAGCGAGTGCGCCGACGAGGAGCTCGAGAGCTGCGGCGACATCGGCTCGTGCGGGCGACGGGGCCCGCCAACACCTCGACGAGCTCGTTGTGGGTAGACTGCTCGAGCCGCCAGGCCCACTGCGCCGCCGCACGACGAGCCGTCTTTTGCCGCGGCGGTGCCAAGAGAGAGAGAGAGAGAACGGGGCTCACCGACACCGACGATGGCGAGACGCTCGTGGACGAGGATCGAGTCGTCGGTCATCTTGCAGCCGGACCAGTCGGGTCCACGGTGGCGCATGCGCTTGCTGAGGGCGACGGCGCGGGCGCGGAAGGCGGCGACATCCTTGTTCTCGCCGTAGTGGTGGGCGGCGAAGATACCGCACCTGCGCGAGGGGATAAGGGACGAGTCAGTGGGTGCTCTGTGCTCGACCTTGCGCGGTGCTCGCAGCTGTGCAGCGGGGAGGACGGCCGAGGTGGATGAGGTGAGGCTGCCGTACATTTTGCTGTCGGCGGTGGCGGGGCGAAGTGCGGCTTGTGCGCGGTGGAGGGTGGCGGTCGAAGGTGGGAGAGAGCTGTGGCGAGCTGTGCGTAGCGGTTGAGGGAGCGGGTGAGGGAGGGAGTGAGGTGGTTCGCTCGCGAGATTGACTCTGGCGGACCGAGAGCCAAGCGTCACAACTCGAGGGGAGGTCTCACTTGGTCGCCCCCTCTCCCCGTCGTCCAACAAACACTCCCTCTCCCGCGCCACCAACCAGCTCGCACTCGGTGCACGCCCCCTGCAGCACTCGCGGGTCCACCTCGTGCACACCCACCAAGCGCGGCTCTCGCCCATGGCCTCGCGCCGGCCTCCTCCATCGTCAGCGACGGCGGCCGCACCTCCTCCCCCGCCAGCGCTCGCCTACAAGCTCGCCCTGCTGCGCCACCTCGTCCACAACGCCCTCCCGAACTCGCACAACACCGCTCTCTTCTACGCCCACCAGCTCCACGCCCTCGAGCCCTCGGCTGAACCCTCGGCCCACCTCGTCGCATCGGTCCTCATCGCCGCCAACAAGCACACCGACGCCCTCTGCCTCCTCCGCCAGCCCGTCACCTTCACCCCGCACACCGACAGCCCCGCCACCGCAGCCCCCGACGACCCCTTCCTCGGCGCCGGCCGCCGCTGGCCACCGCAGGCCTCGACCAGCGCCGCGAGGCTCACCCGTCCCGCGTGCGAGGCCAGCGTCCGCTGCGCCCGCCTGTACGGCCACGCCTGCCTCGCCCTCAAGCGCGACAAGGAGGGGCGCGAGGCCCTTGCCCGCGTCCTCCAGCCGGGCACGCCCCTCGCCTCGAACCTGGACCGCCACGACGCCCAGCTCGACCCGAGCCTCGTGTGTGCCCACGCCCCGTGGCTCGCCCCGGTCGACGAGGCGGCCGTCGTCGAGCTCGAGATGGCGCGCCTCGCCCGCAGAGGCGGCGACTACGAGCGCGCCGTCCAGGGCTACCGCGCCGTCGTCGCAAAGGCGCCGACGTGCTGGGAAGCCATCGAGGCCCTGTGCGCCCTCGGCATGCCTCCCGACATCGACGCGCTCCTGCCCCTCAAGCCTCGCTCGGTCCCGTCGTCGGCCCACACGGTCGCCCCGTCCGCCGCCCAGCAGCAGCAGCACTCGCGCGCGCTCTCGGCCGTCAACCCCGTCCCGGCTCCGCTCGGCCCGTCCAACACGGCGCACGGCGGCGCCATGCGCACGAGGAGCAGCGTGCACGACGGGCCCGGCCTCGGCGGCGCGGTCGGCGGCGGCGCAGGAGGAGGAGGAGGAGGAGGGCTCTTTACGCCGACCGAGGTCGCCGTCAAGCCCGGCGGGCTCTTTGGCGGCGCCAACGGCAAGGGCAAGGCGAGAGACGTCGGGCAGGGCTGGTACGGCGGCGCACAGCAGGTGCCGCCAGGGCTCAGGAGGACGGGCTCGGGCCGGTACGCCGACACGACGGGCGACTTGAGCACCGCCGACGAGTGCGTCCACTTCTCTCTCGTTCTTCTCGGACGAGTTACTGACCTTGTACCTCGCGCGCAGGAGCTCGTTCGACGCCTCGTTCTACCCGACCGCCCCACTCTCTTTCGCGCCCTCGACTGCGGCCCTCCCTCCCACCCTGCGCCAACCACCCTCTTCCACCGCCACCGGCTCGCTCTTTACGCCTCCTGCCGGCGCAGCACCTGCGGCGACCGCCCCAGGCGTCAAGCGCACGCGCGCGGGCAACATCGCCCCGGCGTCGATCGCGGCAGCGGCCTCGACGGCCGACGACGACTCGGCGCGTGTCGGACGGCGCATCGTGCGTGGCGAGGGTCGAGCGCGACGAGGAGAAGGGTCGGTCGGTGCGGCTGGTGGAGCGGCAGGAGGAGGAGGAGGAGGGGGCTCGAGCGCGGCACCGCCGACGAGGCGCTCGTCCCGCCTGTCGGGCCATGCCGCGTCGGCCGCAGCAGCAGGAGGCGCCGCCATGGCCGTCTCGCGCTCTCAGACGAGCGCGACCGGCGGCAGGGCCGGCAACGGCGCCGGCGTCGGCGGCGGCTCGCGCGACAAGAAGCGCAACAAGGGCGGCGCCGGCCCGTCGGTCCTCTCGGACGCCGGCAGCGAGCCGACCGTGTCGCACTCGTCGTCGCCGGCGCCGTCGTCGCCCGCTCACGGCGGCAGCTCGGGCCCGTCGTCTGCGAGCCGGGCCATGGTCGACCTGGTCGCGCGCGACGAGGCGCACGACTACGTGCTCGGCACGCTGCGGGCGTTCGCGAGGGCGGCGGCAGCGGCGGCCACGTACGAGATGAAGGGCGCGATCGAGGCGCTCGCCGAGCTACCGGCCGAGCAGAGGCGCGCGGCGAGGGCGCTCGTCATGCTCGCCAAGATGCACTACGAGCTGCTCAACTACGCCCAGGTGCGCTCCCGCTCTCTTTTACCCTCGTCTCGTTCTTCGTGAGCAAAGTCCTTGACCCTCATCGTCGTCCTCTTGCAGGCCGAGAAGGCGTTCCAGCTGGCGCGCCAAGTCGCGCCTTACCTCGTCGACGGCATGGAGCTCTACTCGGCCACCCTGTGGCACCTGCGCTCGTCGACCGCCCTGTCCTCGCTCGCGCAAGAGCTCATGGTCGTCGACCCGCACCACCCGTCGAGCTGGATCGCGTCGGGCAACGTCTTCTCCCAAGTCGAGGACCACGCGAGCGCGCTGCGGTGCTTCAAGCGGGCGGCGCAGCTCGACGACGCGTGCGTCTACGCGTACACGTTGAGCGGGCACGAGTGCGTCATGCTCGAGGAGTGGGAGCGCGCGCTCGGCTTCTTCCGCGAGGCAGTCCGGCGCGACCCTCTGCACTACAACGCCTGGTGCGTGGGAGCGTCCTCTCTGTCACTCCTTCTCTGCCTCTCTCGGCGTCGAGCAGGAACCTGACTCGAAGCACCTTTTCTCCCACTGCAGGTTTGGCCTCGGCAACGTCTACCTCAAGACGGGCAAGCACACCCTCGCCGACTACCACTTCCGGCGCGCTCTCGAGATCAACCCGGCCAACACGACCCTCATCTGCTGCGTCGGTACTGTCCTCGAGAAGCTGTGCCGCCCTCGCGACGCCCTCGAGATGTACGAGCGCGCGGCCGCCCTCGAGCCCGAGAGCCCGCTCGTGCGGTTCAAGCGCGTCCGGCTCCTCATCGCCCTGCAGCGCTACCCAGTACGTCCCCTCTCCTTCTCCCTCGCGTATCCTCGAGCGCGAGCAGGGACCTGACCAGCCGTTCTCGCCGTCCGCAGGCTGCCGAGGCCGACCTTCTCGCCCTGCGGCACCAGGCGCCAACCGAGCCCAACGTGCACTACCTCCTCGGAAAGCTCTACCGCGTCCTCGGCCGCAAGGCCGACATGCACCGGGCGTTCGCGCTCGCGCAGGACCTCGAGCCGCGCATGGCCAGGTGCGTCCCTCGCCCTCTCCTATTCGGCACCTCGCGCAGGACGCCCTCACTCACACTCTCTCGCCGTGCGACAGTCTCATCCGAGAGCAGATCGAGCGTGCCGCTCCAGATGCCGCGACGGGCATGGACGTCGACGAGCCGTCGAGACGATCCGGATGAGCTGCCTCTCGTCCGCCTCCCCCACCCCCCTCTCCTCTCTAATCTTGCAATTCGTCGTCGTTCGCTCTCTGCACTGCAATTCTTGCCTCTCTCTCTGAGTGCGCGACCTCGATGAGCGAGAGCAGCAGCTGTCGCCGACGCGAGGCGGAAAGGAGAGCTCGCGCTCAGGCCTCTTTTCGAGAGCGGCCGACCGAGCTCGACAAGGGGCTCGCAGCGGTACTGGGACGAGCAGCACCGCCCGGTGCACTGTACCGCGTTCGTTGCGTCGGCCGACGACGGCCTCGAGGTCGACGCCGAGGACGCCTTTGCTTGAGAAGGTCGGGCGAGGAGGAGGAGGTCTCTGTTTCGTCGATTCGCTCTCGTTTCCCCTTGAAATTGTACACAAGCATTCTCTTTCTTTCTCTCTGCGCCTCTCTCTCGTGCGGCTCCCGGTGAGGAAGTGAGAGAGACCGAGCCCGACGTCGAGCTCGCGAAAGTCGTCAAAGCTATCGCTCGAGTTGCAACAACAAGCTCGCCTCCCTCGCGTTCTCGACAGCGACAGCGACTACGTCGCGAGCTTGTCAAGAGCGGCGACCGACTGCGCCCAGGCGCCCCTCGAGAGACCGACCTGCGCGTGCGCGACGAGGCGCTGCTTGACGAACTCGGGAAGGTCGGACGCCTCGAGCAGCTTGACGGCGCGCGTCCTCCCTGCCTGCACGAGCTCGAGCGCCTCTTCCTGGCCGACGAGGGACGGGCGGTTGTACGACTGGCACGTGATCGTGGCGTGCACGAGCTGCTGGCGGAAGAGCGCGTTGAGGACGGTGAAGCTGCCGATCTGCGTCGCCTTGTCGAACGCGGCCGCTTCCGGCGTGTTGCCCGACATCTTGGCGACCGCCTCACAGTACTCGGTGTGGAACGCCATGCAGGACTTGGCGAACAGCTGCCATGGCGACCGGCGTGCCGGAGGATTGCCGGCGAACAGCTCGCGGTCGGCGGCGTGTCCGAGGAACTCGTACGCGAGGGCGACGTTCTCGAGGCGCTCGTTCTCCTCGTACGGGTCGTCGTTGGCGGGTGCGGTCAGGCGCTGCCAGAACGTCTGCGGGGAGCGAGACCCAGGGTCAGTCGAGGCGCGTGCGAGGTCCAGATGGAGCGAAAAAGGGCGACGCACGGTCCACAGGAAGTCGGCGAGAGGTCCCGGGTAGCCACCCTTGACGAGGCTGACAAGCGACTGGCCGCGCAAGCCGGGAACAAGGCCTGGCCTGCTCTTGACGTCGTCGAGCGACCGGATCTCGTCGGCCGTCAACGGCGGCAGGTAGAACGTGTCGACGCTGCGCCCGCAGAGCACCTTGTGCGTCGGCCAGAGCTGTGTGGAAGACTGATCAGCTCGGTTCGGACGAGCGTGACGAGGGAGAGAGAAGGGACGCACGATGCGTTGGCAGCGCTCCGAGCACAGGCGAACGGCGCGGCACGCGCTGCACAGCTTGGTCGTCGCCGTGTAGCAGACAATGCAGTGCTCGGGGAGGTCCACGGTGCTGGCCATGAGAGCGCGAGAGCGAGCGAGGGAGAGGGAAGGAGAGCTGATCCGCGGACTCTCCGAAGCAGTCCGGAGCGGCGGGCGAGGCCCGTGCGCGGATATCTCGCGAGGCCGCTCTCGCCGACTCGCAGTTCGAGAGCTGCGTTCGACAGGCTCACGACGTAGTCGCAGTCGCTGTCGAGAACAGGAGGGACACGAGCTTGTCGATGCAACTCGAGCGATAGCTTTGACGACTTTCGCGAGCTCGACGTCCGGCTCGCTCTCTCGCTCTCTCGCCGGGAGCCGCACGAGAGAGACGCAGAGAGAGAGAGAGAGAGAACGCTTGTATACAACTTCAGGGGAAACGAGAGCGAACCGACGAAACAGAGACCTCCTCCTCCTCGCCCGACCTTCTCAAGCAAAGGCGTCCTCAGCGTCGACCTCGAGGCCGTCGTCGGCCGACGCGACGAACGAGGTAAAGTGCACCGGGCGGTGCTGCTCGTCCCAGTACCGCATCGGCTGGCCGACGAGCGTGACGCTGTACGGCATCGTCGGCGAGAAGGCGGCGCCGAGGCCCGTCGAGTAGTTCCACACGCCGCCGACCGGCGCGAACGACGAGCCGAGGATGCGGTCCGACAGCAACAGCTGCGCGCGGTCGACCATCGACGCCGGGTTGTAGCCCGCCGGCGAGTTCGGGTCGGCCGTCCTGCCCCACTCGAAGCCCTTGGGCGTGAGGGCGTACGCCGACAGCGACAGGGAGCCCGGCGTGAAGGCGACCGTGAGCATGATCGACGAGCCGTCGATCTCCGAGTGCTGCGCCATGAGGCGGGCAAACAGGGTCGCGTCGGCCGGCGACAGCGACTGGGTCTCCTGCGCCTGGGTCGTGATGAGGCCGACGACCTTGAGGTCGGCGAGGAGCGGGTGCGACGGGAGCTCGTTGACGAGCTCGACCGAGCGCTGCGTCGAACGCTGCGGGACGACGACGACGGCCTTGACCTCGACGACGCGCGAGTTGTCCGGCGCGACTTGGCCGTACAGGTAGGCGGCGGCGGGCGCGCGCAGGTCGGCCGCCGTGACGAACGCCTTCATAACGTTCTTGGCGAGGACGAACGTCGGGAGCTCCTCCTTGACGTCGTCGTTCGTGACGTAGACGTGCTGGAGGCGGAGCGGGATGTTGGTCGCCGAGATGGCCCGGATGCGCCAGTCGGTCTTGCTGCTGAACACCTGCTGCTCGTACGCCGTCGTCGTGACGACCTGGATCTCGTCGCCCATGACGTTGGTCGTGCGCGTCTGCACCGCCGTCACCTGCGCCGCCGCCTCGGTCGACTTCTCGATCTCGGCCATCTGCTGGCGCTGGACCGACGGCGCCTGAATCTCCATGCCGAGGATGATGTCGCGGATCTCGCTCGAGGTGAGGGACGCCGTGTTGACCGAGTTGCGCTTGGCGTAGTCGGCGAGGATGAGGTCGCGCAGGGCGATCTCGACGCGCATCCACTCCTCGTCCTCGAGCGTCGGCCAGACGTGGTGCGGCTGCGTGATCGTGTTCTTGTTCGGGCGCAGGATAATCTTGGCCTTCTCGTTGTTGACGTGGATCGCGCGCAGGAGGAGGATGAGGCGCGAGAAGGCCGTGTACGACGAGATCGACTTGAGCCAGTCGTCGTACATGTTCGACAGGACCATCTGCGGCTGGCTCGCGCGCAGGATCTGCGCAAGAGAAGGAGAGGGGAGAGGGCGCGAGAGAGAGGGGAGAGGGCGAGAGAGTCAGGAAAGGGCTCGACGGGAAAGAAAGAGAGAAGGTGTTGACGCACGAGGTCGCCGAACTTCTCGAGCTTCATGCACGCCTGGAACGGGAGCTGGAGCTCGGAGCCCTTGATGACGATGTTGGGGAAGTCGAGGAGGTGGACCTCGAGCGGGTCGAGCATGCCCTTGCGCGTGACGATGACCTGCTTGGGCTGCTCCTCGACGGGGAGCGAGCGCACGAGGGCGGCGACCTCCTCGGCCGTCTTCCACTTGGCGAGTTGACCGAGGCGCTTCTGGCCGGCCCAGACCGACGTGTGGATGATCTTGATGAACGCCTGGCCCGTGCGCGGGTTGAAGATGAAGATGGCGCCGTTGATCGGCTTGGTCGTCAAGTTGCCCTCGAACGTCTTGTGGATCGTGACGCGGTAGACCTGCGTGTCGTCGACGAACCAGATGATCTGGTTGCTGAATAGCTCCGAGTAGTTCTGCGAGTTGAGGTACGGCTCGGTCGGCTCGGACGAGTAGAGCTGGAGGCCCTTGCGGATGCGCTCGCGCAGGACGTAGAGCGCCGGGTTGGCCTTCATGACCTTGCCCATGGCCTGCTGCACGAGCGGCTTCATGCCCGGGATCCAGTTGCCGTACGCCGAGTGGAGGTTGTAAGCGAGGTCGATGCCGATGAGGAGGCCGGTCGGCGACGGGTAGATCGACATGTTGTCCGACGTGTAGTCGAGGAACTTGGCGCGCGTGTACCGCTCGATGTCGTGCGAGTCAAAGTCGCCCCACCGGAGCTGGACGTCGACCCAGTACTTGGAGCTCGTCGTGCCGTCCATGACGTCCTTCGAGTCGGTGAGGAGCGACGGCCGCGTGACGTTCCACTTGTAGGACGAGAACAGGAGGATGTCGGCGCACGACGAGTTCATCTTGTACGACTTGCGCGGGTGGATCGTCTCCTTCTGGACCGTCTCGATCTGGAGCGCCTCGAGCTCCTGGTCGAACACCTGGCACAGGTCCATGACGACCGACTCGTGGATCTTCTGCCACAGGTGGGCGCGGAAGATCTGGATGAGCGAGATCTTGAGCGTCGGGATCTGCTCGGGCGAGAGGGCGAGAGGTCAGTCTCCTTCTCCTCGACGGCGACGACGACGACGACGACGACGGGCGAGAGGGACGCACCTTGCCGTGCATGAAGACGCCCGTGAGGTCGAGCTGGACCTGGAAGCCGACGTAGACGTTGGCGCGGTTGATCGTGGCTGCAATAGGGCGAAGAAGAAGGTCGAGGGGACGAGGGAGGGGAGAGGGGGCGAGGAGGGCGGCGAAGGAGGTCGTGCGACAGCGTGGCGGCAACGAGTGTACGAGGGAGGTGACGAGAGGGCGAGAGAGGCGAGGGGCCGAGAGAGGGGCCGAGGTGAGGCAGGGCGGGGTGAGGGGCGAGGTCAGCTCCGGTCGCCACGTACAAGGAGCGGCAGGGGACAGTCGACGCACGAGACCACCAAAGCGTGAAGCGCCGGTTCGGGATTTGCGACAGGCCCGAGCGCTGGGCGTTGGTGAGTTTCTGCAGGCACCGAGTCGTCAGAGACGTGTTCCCCAATCTGCACGACGAAAAACTACTCGAGAGTTCTTGAACTCGCCTTAAACTTCATGGATTCTTCGAACCCCGAAGCCTTCTCCCTGCGTGTACGACGTCGAGAGGGTCAGGAGGGATCTCTGGGAGGTCGCGAGGACCTCAGAGGACGCGAGGAGGACGACGACGGCCGAGACGACGAGGAAGGGCCAGTGACGCACCAGAACAGTCCCTCCTGTGTACAGAGAGCGTATGCGAGTGTCAGTAAGGCGTCGCAGAAGTAGGAGAAGGCAGAACGGGGAGGTCGAGGCAAGGGAAGGCCGACGATGATGACGACGACGACGAGGGGAGGGAGGGCTGAAAGAGGGTGACGCACCCAGGTCGGGAACGCAGTCGCCTTGAAGAGCGTGTCTGTAGGCGGAGCAGAGTCAGTGAGGTCTGTCGGGACAAAAAGAACGCCTCGAGGAAGGAGGAGAAGTGAACGCACGCTCGAGGATGCCCTCGACGCCGCCGAGCGCCGCGATGACGTCGACGCGGTAGTTGTTGAGCTGCCAGAGCTTGCTGTAGGCGCAGAGAGGGCGAGTGAGCACGCAGAAGGAGAGGAAGAGGAGGAAAAGAGGACGCACCCGTCGTGACGCTGCGAGGTCCACCAGAACGGGTTGTGCTTGAGGAGCTGGTAGCGCTTCCACTCGACGCGGTTGCGCCAGCCCTTGTCGTACGCGAGCGTGTGTCTGCGGGCGAGGGAGAGGCGTTAGTGACGAGGCGAGAGGGCGACCTTCCCAAGTCGAGGGCGACCTTCTCAAGGTTGGGGAGAGGTCGACGCACCGGTCCTTCTGGAAGAGCGTGTTGATGCGGGGGATACCGCGGTCCCACGAGTCCTCGAGGTCCTCGAGCGTGAGGCGGCGGTTCTGCGCCTGCGCCTCCTTGCGCTTGAGCGCGTACTCGGACCAGACGCGCGCCGAGTCGAGGAACTCGGCCTCCCACGGCTGGATGTAGCGGAACAGGTTCGGGATGAGGCTACAGGCACGAGGAGAGTCAGGACGGGCGCCCTGGGCCGACGAGAGAGAGAGAGAGAGGGGACGTACACCTCCGAGTTGCCGCCGCCCATGCCGGCACGGAAGTGGGTGATGCCCGTGTCGGTCTGCTTGCTCCAGCGCAGGTCGGACGCCGGGATGAGGATGTGGCCCATCGAGAGCATGCCGAGACCGCCGAGCTCCTTGGGCGTGTAGAAGACGGCCGGCTGCAGGAGAAACAGGTCAGCGACGACGCCCTCGAGCGAGGTCTGGGACGAGCGGGACGCACCGGGAAGCGAGACGGCATCTTCGAGTTGAGGCTGCAGGGTACGGAGGGTGTCAGCAGGTCGACAAGGAGGGTCGAGAAGAGGAGGGAGGAGGAGGACGGACCCGATCTTGACGCGGGTCTGCACCTTGTTCTCGGCCTTGACGAGCGCGTCGAGGAGCTCGGTCGTGTGGATGACGGCCTCGCGGTAGAACGTGAGCAGGCCGATGATGGCGGTGTTCCACTGCGAGGGAAAGGGCGAGAGGTGAGTCGTTTTTCATGCCCGAGTCGAGCGGCGGCTGGGGCGCACCTTGTTGATAACCTTGGCGAACGGCGACGAGCCCGACGACATGAGGATTTGTCGTATGCGGTTGTTGAACATCTGCACGGGACGAGGGGGAGGAGGAAGAGGAGGAGGAAGAAGAAGGTCAGGGAGGAGGCGAGGAAAGGAAGGGAGGGGGAGGGGGCGCACCATGATGCCCTCGTCCGAGACGCGCAGGAACGCCTGCGCCGTGCGCTCCTTGGTCGCCTCGTTGGCTGTGAGGAGGAGGAGTGACGAGGAGAGTCAGGAGGGGGAAGGAGAAGAGGAGGTACGAGGGGGGACGCACTGAGGTTCCAGACGCCGTCCTTGAGGGTGAACTGCTCGTTGACGTTGCGGATCTTGGGCAGGATGCGGATCTCGAAGCCCGACATCGAGAAGAGGAGCTGAGGGTTGTCCTTGGAGTAGACCGAGACGAACGTGTCGTCCCAGTCGATCGTCGTGAGCGAGCGCGGCAGGCGGTTCTTGATGTCCCAGAAGACGGCGCGACCGAGATTGACGTCGTGCTTGATCAGGCGCATGCGGCAGTCGCGAGGCCAGCACTTCTTGTTGTTGTAGCCGATCAAGTTCTCGTTGTTCGGGTCCGGGTTGGCCGACAGGTACCGCTGGATGAGGTCGCGCGACTCGTCGGCCGTGAAGCGGAACATGATGTGGACGCGGTCGATGTAGCGCGAGTAGAGGCGGATCGGGTGCCGCGTCTCGGTCGCCGTGTCGCGGAACTGCAAGAAGTTGTTGGGCATCTGCGGCGGGCCGGCCATCTCGCTCGCGCGCTGCAGGCCGAGGATGAGGATGTCGAGGATGAGGCCGTAGTACTGCGAGGGACGAGTGCGAGAGTCAGTCACCGAGTACGCGAGGGAAAGAGGGCGAGGCTCGAGTTGAGAAGGCGGACCTGGAAGATGAACGACGAGAACTGGAGGCCTCGGATCATGCCGTAGGCGTTGACGTGCGACATGTCCTTGTACGTGAGCACGATGTTGTTCTTGGCCGTGCAGTAGTCGGCCTGCGAGGGAAGGGAGAGAGGGTCAGGGCGATCCTCAAGGGGCAAAAGGGGAAGGACGGCGACGACGACGACGCACGAGGTTGTGGTCCATGATGAGGCGCAGGAGGCGGTTGAGCAACGTCAAGTCGATCTTCTCGTAGACCTTGCTGAGCTGCGTCTCCATGAGGACGTTGCACTCGCCCTCGCTCGTCTCCCACACGTCGTGCAGGTTGTTGATGCCCTGGCACCACTTGTACACGAGGAGCGGCGGCGGCTCGGTGTCGGCCGGCTTGATCCAGGACGGGAACAGGCCGCGCTTGTCGGCCTCGAAGTACAGGAACTGGTCGAGGTAGGCGTCCGTGATCTTCTCCATCGGCTCGATGTCGTAGCACGGGATGAGCTTCTCGTACGTGTCGAAGAACTCGATGCCGGCCTCCTTGAAGGCGCGCTGCGTGAGCAGGAGGCGCTTGATGCGCGACAGGGTCTCGTGCGGGTTGTCGTACGCCTGCTCGATGAGGGCGAGCTCCTCGCGCTGCGACTGGTTGAGGCGGCCCTTGACGCTGTACGCCTCCTTGAGCTTCTCGAGCGCGAGGACGAGGAGCTTGGTGTCGTGCTTGTACGACAGGGGCGGGAACGGGATCGGCGCGAACTTGCGCGACTCGAGCCAGTGGACGGTCGCCGAGTAGATCGCGACGGCCTCCTCGGACGAGACGTACGGCTGCGAGGGCACGTGCGACAGCGTCAGGAACGAGTCACGAGGAGGGACAAAGTGAAAGAGGGACGCACGCCGTCCTTCAAGTACGCGTTCTGGCGCTCCTGCTCGGCCTTGAGGTACAGGCGAGTGAGGCGACCGAGGTTCTTCTTGGCGACGGTTTTCTGTCAGGGTCGTCGAGAGCGTCAGGAGGTGTGCGTGCAGGCGAGAAAAAGAGAGAGAGAGAGAGAGGACGCACGTCGACAGTGGCGCCACGGCGGATGCGCTCGCGGTTGTAGTGGGCGACCGAGGTCCACCAGTCCGACTTGGCCTTGACGAAGCGCAGGATGATGTTCTCGATGGCCGTCGGCATGCCGGGCACCTTCCACGGGATGTTGGCCTTCCAGCAACCTGCGCGAGGAGGGGCAAAAGAGGTCAGGAACGGGGTCCGAGCGACGGCGACGGGCGACGGCGAGAGAGAGGGGGACGCACGCCACGCCTCGGACAGGTGCTGCAGGATCGTCTTGGACTTGTTCTGCTTGATGCCCTCGGGCATCATGTCGAGGATGTCGTGCATGACGGCGGCGCGCAGCTCGAGGTCAAAGTGCGAGTCGACGCGCTGCTTGGTGACCGTCTTGGCGACGCCCTTCGAGTTGCGGCCCTCGAACTGGCGGGCGAGGAGGTTGCCGAGCCACCGCTCGAGGAGCGGGACGATGCCGCGCAGGAAGAAGAGCCACACGCGCCAGCCGGGCGCCCAGAAGCCGACGCCGGGACCTTTGCCGACCGGGCCCGTGTTGAAGCGGGTGTAGATGACGTGCTTGAGGTCCTTGCACATGCGGATCTGGCGCATGAGCTTGTACTTGTACCGGTACATGCCCGTGAGCTGGCCGACGTGGGCGAACATGAACTGGAGGCCGTCGGCGAGCTGGAACGCGTCGACGTTGCCGAGGCGGTACTGGACGTGCGAGTCGACGATGAGCTTGGTGAGGCGCAGAATCTCGCGGCACAGGTGGAACGCGTTGCCGAAGCGCGACTTTTTGCGCTCCTTGGTCGTCAGGGTCTTGACCGGCTTGAGGTTGAGGTTGAAGTCGAGGTGGAGGTAGTTGAGGTTCTTGCGGTGGATGAGGAGGTTGAGCATGTTGTAGCCCTGGCGGCACACTTGCAGGCCGGCCTCGACCCAGTCGATCGTCGTCGTCTGGAAGAACTTGGTCGCCTTGAGCTGCTTGAGAAGGCTCTTCTTGACCTGCGCCTTGGGGCGACGGTGGTGGAGCTGGTTGAGGACGTAGCACTTGAGCTGTAGGGCGGGCGAGAGAGAGAGAGCGAGGTGTCAGTGACCGACGTCGAGGTGAGGGGCAAAGAGAGGGAGAGAGAGAGCGAGAGGGACGCACGAGCTTCTGGTACGAGACGCGGACCTTGACGGCCTGGCCGGGAGGGCAGTGCTCGAGGTACCAGTTCTTGACGAGGGGCACGTCCTGGGCGCGGACGGTGCGGCCCGAGCGCTGGTTGTACGGGTACGGCGCCCACCACAGGGCGATGGCGTCGGCGGTGCGGTCCGTCTCGACGTCGTCGTCGGCGAGGAACGCCTCGCACTCGTCGGGGAGCTCAAACTCGTCGTCCTCGCCGTTCGAGTCGCCGCCGAACACGTCAACCTCGTGCGGGACGAGCTCGTTCTTGGGCGCGACGCCGCGCGACGAGATCGGGTGGATCATCGGGTCGAAGTAGAACGCGGGCAGGTCCGGGTCCTCGGTGCGGATGTACAGGTTGTGCGGCTCGTGGTACGGCGAGATGTGGACGCTGCGCGGCCGCGAGTTGTACAGGTGCGGGAACGCGATCTTGTACTCGGTCCGGATCTGCTGCCGGATGATGACCTTGTTGATGTCGTTGAACTCGTTCCAGTCGTCGTCAAAGTTGTCGGCGTCGCGGAACAGCGGCTCGAACCGGGGCCCGCCAGGGATGGCGACGTTGAGCGCCTTGGCCGTGAAGAACGACTTGGGCTCGAACAGGTAGAAGTAGTTGCTGTCGTTGAAGTCGCTCAGGAGGGTGCGGCCGAACCGGTACAGGTTGGCCATCTGCGGCAGGTCGAGGTTCCACAGCTTGTAGCTCGAGCCGTTGACGTGCGGCGTGTCGACGAGCGGCTTCGAGTCGTAGAACCACTCGGCGATCGGCGCGTCCTCGTCCTCGTCGAGCTCGAGCTGGATCGCCTCGAGCGGCTCGGTGTCGAGCACGTTGTCGCCGTAGTCGAGCGGCGGCTCCTCGTCGTCGAACGGCGGGAAGCGCATGCGCTTGAAGTGGCGGCGGTCGCGCTTCTCGCGACGCATGGCGAGCCACATGGTGGCCCACTGGGCGTGGTACACGGGCGGGATGACCTTGGGCACCTCGTTGACGAACGTGATGGCGCCGGTGATGTGGTACACGACAGGCACCTCGCGCACTTGCTCCCACGGCATGGGCATGTTCTCGAGGAGCTTGAGGACGGCGTGCGGGACGTACTGCGGGCGCGATCGACAGGTCAGCGTCACGCTCTCGTCGCCCCGAGGGATAGAGAGAGAGACTGAGAGAGAGCTTGACGCACCTTGAGCGCACCGAGGTGAACGCGCTTGTCCTGGCGGAACTTGCGGTTCGACATGTCGCCGTGGTCGCGGATGATCTTGCGCAGGTGCTCGGCGGGCATGGCCTGCTTGCCCGTGTCGATGACCTTGCCCTTGCCCTTCTTGTCGCCCGGGAAGCGCCTGGTAGAGAACGCTCGCCACTTGCGGGCCTTGGCCTCGAGCTGCTCCTGCGACATGGCGGGAGGCTCCTGTAACCGGGGAAAGGGTGACGGCGACGTCGAGGGTACAAAGTTGGGTCAGTTGGTGCCCTCGGCGGCAGTCTGGAGGGGCGAGGGAGGAGGCACCTGGTAGGTGGGAGGTGCGGAGGGCCCTTCGCCCATATCCTGGGGGAAGAAGCCGGGTGGAGGTCCGCTCGCCATCTGCAGGGTGTCGAAGATGTGTGTCAGGCGTCGATCGAGGTGCAACGAGGACTGGAGAGGCTGACGATTGTGGCGCGGTGGTGGAGAGAGGGAGGAGGAGCGAGGCGAGACGAGGCGACCAAGCCGCGCACCCTCTTCCTCCTCAACTACCGCTCGATCTGCTCGAGTCGGGCTATGCTTGAGCACAAGCTCGCTACAAAGCTCTGCGACGCGCCCGCGCACCCGCAGCATTCGCCTCGAGCCGACCCCGCCCGCGGCAGCTCATCTCGCCTGAGCCACCCCGACACCGCCGTTCCACCTCCACCTGCGGGGCAGGGCACCGGCGTAGCCCGCTTCAGCATCCTCATCGCGCTCCTTGCCGCCGCCGCTGGCCACCACGAGGTGCCCTCGATGCCGCAAGGCCGACCCTCTTGCGCCCAATCAGCGCTCCTCGACCCTCGTCTCGCGCCGTCGCTCTCGAGCACGCCCAGGACACGGCCAAGATGCTGCACTACATGCTGGGAGACGGAGCTACGGAGGACAGATGAACAGGGTGCGGGAGAGACGAGGGGGAGAGAGGTTCAGGGCGCACGACGGCGTCGAGCGCTCAGTGCGCGGCCGATTTGGCGGCGAGGCGGCGCAGCTCGGCCGGCGTGAACTGGAGGATGACGCCGAGGACCTGGACGAGTTGAGGCTGCGGGCAGGAGGAGCGAGGCAGGTCAGGGTCGGTGCGGCGGTTGAGGGAGGAGGGGGAGGAAAGGGTGGGACGCACGCGCATCTCGGGCCGCTCGAGGAACTGGAGGACGACGTTGCGCAGGTACTCGTACGAGATGGCCTCCTCGGCGTTGCCGTTCGGGTTGGGCACCATCGGCTGGCCGGGCGTCGACGCGTTGGCGGTGGCCGACGGCGGCGTCACGAGCGGCGGCGACACGAGGGAGGTCGTCGAGCCGTGTGCGGCGTGCGAGCCCGAGGGCTGCGAGAACGTTCCGAAGTAGCCGACGCCTGGCTGGCGCTGCTTCTCGGCGAGGAGGACGCCCGACTGCAACTTGCGAAGCTCCTCGCGCAGCGTCTGCGGCGTGACGAGTCAGAGAGTCGCTCACAAAGAAGGGAGAGAGGGAGAAAAGGAGAGAGACGCACCCGGTTTGTCGAGCGCAGGTTCGACTCGCGCGTCTGGACCTCCTCGAGCCGGGCCTCGAGTTCTGTCGCTCGCTGCAGCCGGTCGCTCAGCTCCTCCTTTGCAGCCGCCTGCGAGCGAGAGGAAGAGAGTTAGTGATGCTCGCGACTGAGAGAGCCGAAAGGGGAGAGAGGGACGCACCTCGCCCTGCCGCGCCCGGTCGGCGTCGTCCTGGAGCGCCTCGAGGCTCGCCTCGACCGTCTTGAGGCGCTTCTCGAGCTCTGCGCGCGCCTTGTGCGCCTCGTCGATCTCCTTCTCGCGCTTCTGGCTGTTCTGCACGCTGTCGGCAAAGTCGACGTCCTTCTTGGCGAGCGCGGCGCGCAGGCGCTCGACCTCGCGCAGGCGGTCCTGCAGGTTGCGGCCCATCTCGTCCTCGATCTCGCGCCGGTCGCGCTCGAGCTGCTGCGCGCGCGCCTCGAGGTCGCGTACCTTGTGCGCGTGGCGCTGCTCGGCCTCCTCGAGGAGCCGGCGCGTCGTGCCCTCGTCGCGCGCCGAGTCGTGCCGGTGCCGCCGCAGCTCGTCGACCTCGTCCTGGAGCGCGGCGACGCGGTCACGCTGCTCGGCCGCCTCGTACTCGAGCTCGGCGGCGCGCGTCTTGAGCGCCTCCTGCTGCGCCGCGCTCGACTCGACCTCGGCCTGGCGCGCCTGGAGCTGCGCAAAGACGCCGTCGCGCGCGGCGCTCAGGTCGCGCACCGTCGTCTCGAGCTGCTGGATGCGCGCCTCGCGCGCCGACAGGTCCTTGGCCTGCTGCGCCTTGGCCGTAATGGCCGACAGCTCGAACTGGCCCTTCTTGTTGGTCGCGTCGCGCTCGTACTGCTGCTTGAGGGTCGCCGTCTCGCGCTCAAAGCTCTGCTTGAGCTTGTTGACCTGCTGCTCCTGCGCGGCGCGGAGCGCGACAATCTCCGAGTCGAACCGGGCCCGGTCGGCCTTGAGCGTGTCCTGCGCCTGCTTCTCGCTCGCGCGCGCCTCGGCGATGACGCGGTCCGAGTCGCGGTTGTCCTGCTCGTTCTTGACGAGCTTCTGGCGCAGGGCACGGAGGAGCGACAGGGCCTTGATGCGCTTCTCCTCCTCCTCCTTGGCGACGACCTTGAGCTTGTCGTACTCGGCGGCGGCGGCCGTCACCTCGGCGCGCGTCTGGGCGGCGGCCGACTCGGACGCGGCGAGACGCGAGTCCTTGTCGGCGAGCTGGGCCCGGAGCGAGTCGATCTCGTCCTGCTGCGACTTGTGCTCGAGCCGGTGCGTCTCGCGCAGCTCCTCGACGGCCTCCTTGCGACCTGTGTACAAGTACAGCCCCGAGGCTCTATCAGTCTCTGCAGTCGGGGGTCGACGACTGGAGGGAACGAGGAGAGGGATGGCCGGACGCACGTTCGAGCTGGCCCGTCAAGCGCTTGATCTCCTTGGTCGCGAGCTCCTCCTTGCTCTTGAGGTTGCCGAGCGCCGACTCGAGCGCCTCGACGTCGTCGATGCTGTCGAGCGGCGCGAGGTAGGTCGACACGAGGCGGTCGAGGGACGACTTGAGGGCCGAGGGAAGGGGTGCGAGAGCGGTCGAGGAGGGCGAGGACGACGAGGGTGCTGCGAGCGGTTCGAGGTGTGAGCGAGGCACATCGGGAGACAGGGAGGCGAACAGAGACGCACCTGGAGCAGCTGGAACAGGCGTCTCCTCCTTGATCTCGATCTTGGCCGCGACAGGATCCTCCCGCTCGACGACCGCCGGCGCCTCGTCCTCAGCCACCGCCGCTCGCTCAGGCTCGACAGGCTCGGCGGCACCCTTCTGCTGCACGACGTCGGCCTCCTCGGGCTCGACCGCCGACACCGTCTCGACCGCCGTCGGCTCGGCCGCCGAATCGGCGCTCGGACCCTCCTCCTCCTCCTCCTGGCTCGGCACGACGGGCACGACTGTCGCCGCCTCGGCCTGCGACGACAGCTCCTCGTCCGCCGCCGTTGCCGCCGCCGCTGGCGCGCTCGGCGCAGGCTCCTCGGTCGAGACAGCGACCGCGTCGTCGACAGCGACGGCCGGCGCCTCGACGCTGCGCGCCGCTGCCGCGGCCGGCTCGCTCGAGACCGCATCTGCCGCCGAGGCGGACGAAGGCTCGTCTGCGGCCGCTGCGGCGTCGACCGCCGGCACTGCGCCCGCGGGAGCGACGGGCTCGTCGGCGGCGACGCCGCTCTCGGCGGCGGCAGCGTCGTGTGGCGCCTCGGCGGTGTCGGACGCGTGTGTAGGGTCTGCTGCGACCGCTGGAGGAGGCAGGACCGGCGCCTCGAGCTCAGTAGGGTCGGCTCGCGGCGCATCGGCCTCCTCGACGACGGGCGCCGCTGCGGGCTCGACGACGATGGGCTCGTCGAGGGGGACGGCGGCGACGGGTGCATCGAGAGCAGACGAGGATGCGTGGGCGGCGTCGGTATCGGTGTCGTCATCGAGCGTGGTAAGGACGGCGGGCTCGTCGACGGGAGCAGGAGGGGGCGCAGGCTTGTCGTCGAGCTGCAGGACAGCGGTCTCGACGGCGGCAGGTACGGGGCCTTCCTCGACGCTAGACGATGCGGAAGGGCCGGCGGGGGAAGAGGTGGCGAGGTCGGGGAGGACGGTCGAGGCCGGCGGCGCAGGCGAGGGCGCGACGTCGACGGGAACAGGCGCGGGCTCCTCGGGCTCCTTCTCGGCATCTGGTACGGGCGCCTCGGCGACGGTAGACGACGAGGCTGTAGGTGGCGCGACATCGTCGACAGCCGCCGAGGCCAGGGCGCCGAGCGGGTCGCTCGTGGGCGCCGACTGCTCGTCTGCGACATCGCCGAGAGGCGGAACGGCCTCCTCTGCCGGCGCCGCGACAACGTCACGCGTCTCGACTGACGCCTCGGCGGTCGTGCCCTTCTCGCTCGCACCTGCTGCCGCGTGCTCGACGCCGTCTGCTCGCGCCGCCGCCGCCTCCTCCTCCTCTTGCCCGTCCTCGACGCCGTGGGGCACGACGGGCGTCGGCGGGATCGTGCCCAGGTCGTCGACGCCCCACGCGTCGTCGTCCTCGGTGACGCTCTCGGGCCGGGGCGTCGGCGGCGCGAGGGACGACTTGCGCGACAGCTCGGGGGCTGCGGCGGCAGTCGGGCGTAGGGTCGCCGCCGAGGAGGGCGAGGAAGTAGAGGTTGGGGAAGAGGGTGTGAAGGGTGCCGCGGTCGGCGAGAGTGCGCGAGGGGGAGAGGGCGAGAGGGCGGCAGTCGAGGACGAGGGGACGGCGAGCGGGTCGTCGGCGAGGAGGGGTGCGGGTACGCTGGGCGGGGCGACCGGGGTCGGCGAGAGCAGGTCGGAGAGGGGCTCTGCCTCGCGCGGCGTCGGTGCGACGGGCGCGTCGTGGTGCTCCTCGCTGACGGAGGGCGGGGGCGGGCTCGCGAGCTCGCGCAGCTTGCGCAGCTCGTCCTCCTCGCGGACCGAGTCGACGCTGCCCTCGCGACGGAGGGAGCCAGGTGCCCTCCTGCGCTGCGGGCTGCCCCTTGCGGGCCCGTCGAGCGAGGGGCGCGCGGGGCTGCTCTCCCCACTCGGGCGGGGTGCGGTCGCGGTCGAGGGGGCGTTTGCGCCCGTGACGCTGTCGAGGCTGGCGCGGCCTTTGCGGAGGCTGGCGCGGAGGCTCGACAGGGCCGAGTCTGCGAGCTGCGAGGCCGACTGCTGCGCGGCGGTGGCCGTGGGCGAGAGCGGGCCGACGAGGGACGCGGCGCGACTGGCGAGGCCGTCGAGCGAGGGGCGGGTCGGGGTAGTGCCGGTGGCGGTGGCGCGTGCGGATGCTGGCGGTGGCGAGGTGGCTGCGCGTTGGCCAGGTTGCGGGCGAGAGGGGGACGACGACGAGCCGGAGGACGAGGCGGAGGGGGGCGGGGCTTGGCCGCCGAGAGTGTGCTCGAGGTCGTGGAGCGAGTCGGTGAGGCGGTCCTGCAAGCCCTTGAAGTTGAGCCCGCCAAACATGGCCTGCGAGCTGAGCTGTGCTGGCGACGAGCAGCCTGCAGGAGGAGGACGAGGAGGGGAGGAGGCTGGGCTCTGAGGCTCTCGCTCCTCTCCTCCCGCAGAGCTCAGTGTGCTGCACAGAGCTCACACTCGGCATGGCTCGAGGCAAAGGCGGCACCCCTCGCCGCAACCAGGCCCACCTCGACGACGACTACTCGCCCACCTCGCCCTCGCCCTCGTCCAACACCAACTCGCCCTCGCGCCGCACCGCATCGACCACGCCTGGGCCGGCAGGCTCTCCAGCTCGACTCAACTCACCAGGACCCGCCACCGCCGCACCAGGCCTCCCCGCCAAGCCCGAGCGAGGCCCGACCCCGCTCACCGCAGAGACCACCTACCACTCGCGGACCCGCCAGCTCCTCGTCGAACACCGCAAGCTCCGTCGACAGTGGAACGAGCTCATCATCCGCGGCCTCGTCGGCAGGACCAAAGCCGCCCTCGAACTCTGGGTCGACGTCGAGTCCGTCTCGCCCTCTCTCTCGCTCTGGCCTCCCCGTGTCGCGCACGCTCACCCTCGTCGCCCACAGACTCGCGCTCAAGGCCATCGACAAGCAGGCAAAGGGCGACAAGGTCACGTCGGCCGTCCGCGCCGGCTACCTCTTTGCCCAGTCGGCCAAGCTCTCGGACCAGGTCGCCGCCGTCGAAGCCGTCTTTGCCTCGCTCGTGCGTCCCCTGTCCCCTTCCTCGAGACACCTCTCACTTGCGCACGCACTGACACGCTGCACGCGCGGACGACAGACCGAGGTCACGCAGGGCATGGCACTCCTCGTCGACCGCGCAGAGTACCTCGTCGTCGAGGCGGCCAAGACGCGCGGCACCCTCTTTGCGTTCCGCGAGCCGCTCTGGGTCACCTGGCCCCTCTCTCGCTTCGGTGCGTCCCTCTATCTCTCTCGCCTTGTCGAGCGCTCGGGCGCGAACTGATCCCTGGGCCGCCCGCAGCCGACGGCGTCGCAGCGCTCAGCAAGCCCTACGCCGACTCGCTCGCCCTCATCCGCGCCCAGCTCGACGTCCTCCTCCTCTTCCCCGAACTTCCTTCCTCCACCCCATCCACCGCCGCCTCCCCCTCGTCCGACGACCGCCCGAGCGCCGAGCGTACGCGCCGCCGCCCGACCAACGAGCAGCTCCAGGCCGCGCTCAGCCTCCTCGCCGTCCAGCCGCTCCTGCCCGGCAAGGCGAGTGACGCCGGCGCCGAGGCGTGGGAGGAGGTGCTCGCCGTCGAGGTCGGCGGCTGGGAGCGGTGAGCGGGGGGTGGACCTCGGGAGCTCAAGCGCTCCTTCTCCCTCCCAGCGAGGTGCGCGGCCGACGGCGGCACTCGTCCTCGCGGTCGTCAGCACCGCGCCCGCTCGATCTCGTGCGACACGTCGATCCGCCCGTCGTCCTCGTCGTCGCCGACGCGCCGGCGCCGCAGGTCCGCCTTCTCGTCGTCCTTGTGTGCACGAGCCGCCACAACGACGCCTCTCTCTCGTCCTGCCCTCTCGGGTTCTCTCTCTTACTCGATAGATGGACGACGTGCAAACGAGATGCTGCATTGCGAGCTCGACGTGCCCGAGGCGACGACGATCGGAGAAGAGGGTGACCGGGTGCAACCGAGAGAACGAGACAAACTAGACCGAGAACCGAGAGAGCGGGAGAGGAATAGACAAAAGGAGAGAGAGGGCGCGGTATCTAGAGCGCAAGAGCTGCACCGGCCGCGATGAGCGCCGCCGCGCCCGCACCGCGAGCGACGAGGGCGACGCTCGCGCCCGACGTGCCCGATGCCGCGCCGGTCGGGGCAGAGCTGCATGAGTGAGAGATTAAGTCAGGAGGGCCCGAGGAAAGCAGGAGGAAGACGAGGGCGACGCACCCAGTGGCAGAAGCGACCATGGACGAGACGGACGAGGCGGCGGACGAGGCGGCCGAGGCGACCGACGAGGTGGCGGCGGCAGAAGTTGCGGAGGAAGAGCTGTGAGGGCACCAACTCTCGAGTCAGGACCAGGGCCTCGCTGTGCAGGAAAGCGAGAGGGGACGCACGTCTCGGCAGCCTCGGACGACGAGGACTCGGCGGCAGCGGAAGAGGACGACTCGGTCGCGACCGACGACGTCGCCGACTCGGTTGCCGCAGAGGACGTTGCCGAACCGAGGTCGAGCGAGACGCTGACGCCGACCGCGGCGCAGTACTGCAGTACGACCCGCTCGCATGTCAGTCGCCGCCCTGCTCGTTCGAGAGAGGGGAGGAGAGAAACAGAGAGCGCACCTCCTCGCCGACGGCTGCGCCCGCCTGGAGCTCCTCGGCCGAGCACTCGCCCTGCATGCAGCTCGACACGTCGGTGAGGAACGTGTCGGACGAGCACAGGCACTGGATGTCGTTGGACGCGCACGACGTCGAGCCGGCGGCCGAGGCGATGCAGGTCACGACGCTGCGGGACGGAAGAGAGTCAGCTACTCGGCGTTCGAGTGACGGCGAGGGAGAACGAGGGCGCACCAGGTCGGGACGTTGACCGTCTGGGCGAAGGCGAGAGCCGGGGCGAGGGCGAGGGCGGCGGCGATGACGGTGTAAGGGCGCATATTGAACGAGGCGATTTAGTGCGGCGGCGGACGAGAGAGCAAAGGCGGGACGGCTGGGTGGAGAGCGGTGTCGAGAGCGGCGAGGATGAGGACGAGGAGGAGAGGGAAAGCAGGAAGCACGGCGGGCGGCGCAGCGGGTGCGCCGAGCAGCTGCTCAATGAGCGAGCGCAAGCTTTTGTGTGCCCCAGAGTCGAGCATCGCTCGCTGGATGAGGGAGGAGGTTGACAAAGGACAAAGGGAAGCGGCGGCCAGGATGTCTCATCAGGCACTCTCTCCTGCGACGGGCGCAAGGCTCTTTGCAGTGCGAAGGAAGCCGGGTTATAGTGCAAGGACCCGACAGAGTGCGGCGGGGATGACGAGAGGGCGAGACGAGGGCCGGCTCGTGCGAGAGGGAGAGAGACGAGGGGAGGGCCGCGCCGGGGTACACACAGCGGGGGCGAGCTATACAACGCGGGAGTGGCACAACATGCGGCGACAGGGACGGGACGAGCGAGTACGAGGGAAGAGAGGGCCAGGGAGGGAGGGTGGAAGGCGGCGACGGCGGGCGACCACGACGACGGACGACGCGCGCTCACAGCGCCGTGTTGAGCTTACGCACGAGCTTCTTGCTGACCTTGTGCGCGCCGAACCGCATGTCGAGCTTGAAGCCGTCCCAGCTGCGGTTGAGCCCGTGCATGCCCGCGTCGAGCGCCGTGCCGTCCATCTTCGGCGGCCGAGTCGACGGGGCCCGCGCCGCCTTGGCCGCCTTGTTGTACCCGCTCTCGCCGGCAATGGTGGCCGCCGACTCGACGAACGACGGCGCGCCGCCGCCGCCCGACACGGTCGAGCTCCCCGGCCCTGCGAAGCCGGCGACGGGCATGCCGGGCAGCCTCGCGGGCACGTCGTTCGGGTTGTACGCCGGTGCAGGGGGCTGGTACGACGCCGTCGTCGCCGCGTGGTGCCGCATCGGCGGCGACGAGGCCGTGCGCAGGGTCGACGACGTGACGCGCGAGCCGTAGCCGGGCCCGATGCGGTCGTACGCGACGCCGCTGTGGCCGCTCGCGCCGTCGTAAAGCGAGGCCGAGGCGCCGGCGCCGACGCGGTGGTGATGCGGGCTCGTCGAGCGTGCGCCGCCGTGGTCGAGCGAGGAGCGAGATGGGCCGGCGAGGTGAGGAGGGACGGCGGACAGGGTCGGCGGGTACAGGGAGGCGGCGGTAGTGCGGTGCGACGAGGCGGTGCGGTGCGTCGACTGGTAGGTGTACGGCGACGAGTGGAAGCCGGACTCGCCGTCCGACTCGGAGGCGGACGAGGAGGACGCCGAGCCGTCGTCATTTGGGCTCTCCGGGACGGGCTGCGGCCGCATCTGGGCGAGTAAGGGTGTTGGCGTACGGAACTGGACGTCTGCAGGGGAACAGAGGGTCAGGAGGGCCACAACGAGAACGAGAGGAGCGCGACGACGCACATTCGGCGTCGTGAGCGTTGCCGTCCTCGTCGACGACGAGGTTGCGTTGCTGGATCTCGTCTGGCCGCCGCTTGGCCTTGTGCCGCTCCCTGCGCTCCTTGCTCTTCTCCTTGGCCTCCTCGATCTTCTGCTGCAGCCGCCCGCTCGTCGTCGCCGTCCCGCCGCCGGCGTACCCGCCCCCGGCGCGCAAGCCCGAGGGCCCGCCGTACCCGCCGGTCGCCGTCGTCGTGTAGCTCGCGCCGTAGGCCGACCCGGACGTGCCGCCGTATCCGCCTGCGCCGAGCCCTGCGCCGGACGTCGCGCCCGCGTAGGCGGTCGTGGCCGAGGACGAGCCGTAGGCCTGGTAGCCCGTCTGGCCGACGCCGCCGAGGCCGTTGGTGGCGTGACCGTAGATGTTGGGCCCGCGCTGCCACTGGCTCGGGGGCGGGAGGACGCTGGCGGTGCGCTCGTCGCGGTGGAGCTTGTTGCGGCGGGGGCGGTCGTCGGCGACAGGCGCGCCGCTGCCGGCGAGGTAGGCGTGGGTGCGTGCAGACATGGTGCTTGTGACGGCGCTGGGGCTGGCGATGGCGGTGGGGCCCGAGACGAGAGCCGAGTGCGAGATCGCCGAGGAGCTCGCGTCAGGAGACGACGAGAGACGGCGCAGGGCGTCCGGCGGCCGTGGCGGTTGGCGGGTCGAGTCGGTGCTGCTGCAAAGGAACTGCTGGGGCGCACAGGCAGCTCGTCCCGAGCCGGGAGTCGACGGAGCGAGACCAAGAAGCACCAGAGTCCGGCCCCGCTCGCCTCGTCGTCCTCGTCCTCTACACCGCCCCCTGCCTGAGTTCTGCTGGCTCCAGAGCCTTCACTCAGCCCTCCAGAGCACATTCCGCGATCGACCGACTCAATCGTGTGCCGTGACACCGCCCTCCTCCGGCTCGCCTTCTCGACTTCATCGCTGTTGCCGTCTCAGCTCGACCACCACCCGCCTGAACCTACTCGAGCAGCTGGCTAGATGCCTGAGCTCCCCGAGGTCGAAGCGGCGCGCAAGCGTCTCGCTAGGTGAGCTCTCTCTCCACTCGTCTCCCCTCCCCACCTGTCCGAGCGAGGTGGCCGCCGCACTGCGACTCGGGCACCCGAGCTGACGCTTGACCCGCCGACAGCATCGCTGCCGGCAAGCGCATCAAGAGCGTGACCACAACCGACGACTCGATCGTCTTCTCCGGCACGACCCACACTCACTTTGTGCGTCTTCCTTTCGCCGGCCCCTCTCTCGCTCTCGAGGTCTGAGCTGACTCTTCTCGGATCTGCAGGCGACTGCGCTCGAGGGCAAGACGGTCAAGGCGGTGCGGCGACGTGGCAAGTGCTTCTACGTGCGTCCACTCTCCCTCTTCTCCCGCGCCCGCTCGTTCCTCCTTTCCTCGTCTCGCAGACTGACTCGTCGCGCCGTCAAGCAGATGGTCCTCGCCGATTCTACGCTTCATCCTGTACTGCACTTTGGCATGAGCGGCATGGCTCACGTCCGAGGGCAGCCGTCGCCCGTGTACCGCGTCCCTCGTTCGGCCTCGCCCACCGACGACTGGCCGCCCAAGTACATGAAGGCGGCCCTCGTCTTCGAGGACCCGGCGACTGGCGCGACGAGCGACTGGGCATTTTGCGACCCGAGGCGCCTCGGCCGCATCAAGCTCGTCGAGGCCGCCGAGGGCGACGTCGAGCGGGAACCACCGCTGAGCGAGCTCGGCGCCGACCCGCTCCTCGACATGCCGCCGGTCGACGTGCTGCGCACAGCGCTCGCGAGGCGCAGCGCCCCGATCAAGGCCGTCCTGCTGGACCAGAACGGCGTGAGTCGGCCTCTCCCCCTCTCTCTCTCTTTCACTCTTTCGAGCCGTCGACCGGTCCCTGACGGCAAGGTCTCCTGTCTGCAGCCTTTATGTGGCATTGGCAGTGCGTCCTCCTCTGCGTGTCGGCTCGAGTCGTTCCGCCCTGACTCGCTTGCCATCGCAGACTATCTCGTCGACGAAATCTTGTACCAGGCCGCAATCGTGAGCACCAACGCCCTCTCTCCTTGGTCACTTCCCTCTTGATGCCAGTCTGGATCGCTCGCCCCTCACAATGACCTGACATTGCCTCTCGTGCTCGTACAGCACCCGTCGGTCCCGGCCTCGTATCTCGCCCTGCCCGACCAGTCCGCCCTTTTCGACACCCTGCACACCCAAATCCGCACTATCGTCGAGACGGCCGTTGCCGCCGACGCCGACGCGTCCAAGTTCCCGCAGTCGTGGCTCTTCCAGCACCGATGGAGCAAGGGCAAGAAGAAGAAGGACGACGACCTCGGCTTCACGCTCGTGCGTCCCGCCTCTCTCTCTCTCTCTCCGTCTCTCACTCTCACTCTCGACGTCGCTCTGACGTCCTCTCGAGCGATGACAGCCGAACGGCCGCAAAGCCACGATCTCGTTCGTCACGGTCGGCGGGCGCACGTCGGCCGTCGTCGACGAGGTGCAGGTCCTCCCTCCCGACTTGGCGGCGACGGCGGCCAAGAAGCGGGCCGCACGAGCTACGCCGACCAAGAAGCGCAAGGTCAAGGTCGACGAGGGTTCCGAGGACGGCGCGAGCGACGAGGACGTGCGGCTGAAGGAGGGCGACGATGTTGTACGTCCCGCTCTCTCTCTCTCCTTTCCCCTGCCTCGACAGTATGCCTGCACGTGAGTATCCTCCTGACCGTCTCGGCGTTCCTGCAGACGTCGCCGCACTTCAAGCGCGCCAAGAAGCTCGCCGACTCGCCCTCGCCGACAAAGCGGCGACGACGGCTCAAGCCCAAGGAGGAGGACGAGGACGACGAGCAGTAGCACAGCTCGTGTACATCGCTGCAAGGAGCTCGAGCCTGCGCAACGGTCCAGCATGCAGAGCGGCCCGAGAGCGCTTTTTGAACCTGAGAGCGGTGGCGAGGCGGTCGAGCGTCTTCTTCTTCGAGAGCTTTCGCGCTGTACAGAGGGTCCTCGCCACGTATTCGCCTGAAGCCTTTGCCTCTCTGCGAGCCCGGTTTCGCGAGCTCGAAACCACCGATCGCGAGCCGGCCGCCTGCAGCCTGATGAAGCTCCCTCCTCCGCACCTCGCTCTCGCCTCGCTGGCCTCACGCTGCTAGACATGGGCGACACGACGCACCGCTCCACGGTCATCATAGGCGGTGCGTCCACCTCCCTCCCTTTTGTGCGCCGTCCTCACCAAGCTGACCCCCACCTCCCGATCCCTCCGTCCCTCCCTCTCCAGGCGGCCCTGCCGGCCTGACCGCCCTCAAGACCATGCGCGAGAACGGCATCAGCGCGATCCTGTTCGAGGCCGAGGCCCTTGTCGGCGGCACGTTCCGGTACCGCGCCTACGAGGCCGCCGAGCTCGTCTCGTCGAAGCAGCTCACGGCGTTCTCCGACTTCCGGTTCCCGCCCGACCAAGGCGACCACGTCAGCCTGCCCGAGTTCTGCGCCTACCTCGAGCGGTACTGCGACGAGTTCCAGCTGTGGCGCGACATCCGCCTCGAGTCGAGGGTCGTCTCGGTCCGGCGGGCGCGCGAGGGCAAGGGTCACGTCGTCGAGGTGCAGAAGCGCGGCGAGGACGGTGCGTCCTCATTCCTCACCCTCTTCCGACCCACGAGTGCGAGGAGCTGACCCCCTCGCCTGCGCAGGCACGACGACCTACACGTGCGACTACCTCACCATCTGCACCGGGCTCCACGTCGTCCCGCAAAAGCCGCACATCCCGGGCATCGAGCACGTGTCGAGCAACCCGCACAAGGAGGTCCTCCACTCGTCGCAGTACAAGAAGCTCGCGCAGCTCAAGAGCAAGCGCGTCCTGATCCTCGGCACGGGCGAGACCGGCATGGACCTGTGTTACTTTGCCATCAAGGCCGGCGCCGAGGAGGTCGTCCTGTGCAGCCGTCAGGGTTTCCTGTCGTTCCCGAAACGCCTCGAGAACTTCCGGGTGTTCGGCGTCACGTTCGACGGCGACCTGCCCATCGACGGCCTCATCACGAACCTGTTCGAGTCGACCTAGTGCGTCCCGTCTCCCTCGCCCTCCCTCCGTCTGCCTGGTCGAGCCTGACCTGACCGTCTCTGCGCTCGCAGCGTCCATCCCTGGGTCGCCGCGACGCACTTCAGGTGGTTCATGAGCGACTTTGTCATCAAGCGTGTCCTCTGGCTCCTGACGGGCACTTCTGCTGGGTACGTCCCTCGTCCTCTTCCCCCTTTCCCCCCAGTCTCTCGTCGGCATCGAGCTGACACTCGCCTTCCCGCCGCAGCTGCAACCAGTGGGTCGGCGAGCTCCCTCCTGAGCGCCTCGGCCGAGCGTTCGTGTTCCTGAACAAGTCGCACAAGGCGTCGACGTTCCTCAACCGGCCGTACCGCAAGCGGTCCAAGTTCCTGTCGCTCCTGTCCGAGTACCACGACCCGCCCGAGGACGCGGCCACGCCCGGCGTCGCCGAGATGGCGCCCTGGCCGACCGGGTTCAGCGAGGACGGCGCCGTGCAGTGGGACTGGGAGGCGTGCGGCAGGAGGGGCGGGAGCTGGAAGAAGGTCAAGGAGCGCATGCAGGACCGGCGAGTCGAGCCCAAGTGCGTCCCGCAGTCGTTCCTCGTCTTCCCTCGAGCCGTCTCGACCTCGGACTGACCTCGCCTCCTCCCGCCCTCTCCCCTCCCCTCGCGCAGCCTAGTCCTCTTTGCGTCGGGCTACAAGCAGGAGTTCTCGTCGTGGCTCTCGGACGAGTACCCTCGGCCGTGGGACGCCGACGTGCGCGACATCGTCTCGTCCGACGCGCCCGACGTCGCCTTCCTCGGCTTTGTGCGCCCCGGCGTCGGCGCCATCCCGCCCATCGCCGAGCAGCAGAGCATGTGGTGGACCGCCTTCCTCCAGGGCAAGATGCAGCTCCCGACCGACCGCCCGCACTACTACCTCTTGTCGCGCCCCGAGGCTCGCATCCAGGTGCGTCCCTGCTCCTCCATCTTCCCCTCTCATCTCTTCGAGCACCTCCTGACTGACATTCGCCGCCCCGTGCAGTACGGCGTCGACCACTCGACGTACATGTCGACCCTCGCCAAGGACATGGGCGCCGCCCCGTCGCTGTGGCAGCTCCTGCGCGAGCATGGCCCGTTCATCACCCTCGTCTACTGCTTCAGCGCCTCGTTCACGTCGCACTACCGCCTCGTCGGCCCGTTCAAGTCGGCCAAGGCGCCCGAGGTCGTCCGCACCGAGATCTGGGAGACCGTGCAGCGCCGTGGCCTGATTGTGCGTCTCGCCCCTCTTTTCCTCGGTCTGCCTTCCCCAGGGGCCTCACTGACTCGATGCACCGTGCGCAGGGCAACCTTTTCATGGGCGTCATCCCCATGGCCTTCTACGCCCTCGTCAACGTGCGTGGCCTCGCCCTCTCGTCCTCCTCATGAACCGCGTCCCTGACCCTCTCCCTCTCCCCTCGCAGCTCACCGCCCTTCTCCTCGAGACGGTCTGGGTCGCAGCAGGTCGCCCCGACGTCCTCGGCGCGTACAAGCGTGTCACGGGCCGCCAGCTCGTCGACATGGACCACGCCGCGCCCGAGCCGAGGGAGAAGAAGCGCCGGGCGGTCCCGGTCGAGGAGCGGTTGCGCAACTAGCTCGCGTGTGGAATACTAGTTATTGTTGTGGTCGTCGATGCTGCTGCAGCGAGAGGCCGGCGCTCGAGCGAGCAGAGAGGCTCGAGAGCGATGCTGGACGAGGAGGAGCAGGTACTTTGAGCGCCGTACTGAGCGTCCCGGGTCTGGGTATGTCTCGAGCACTGCTTCGAAACCTGCTCGCAAGCTGCACAGATGTCCCGCCCTCGCTTCCTGAGGCGTGACGAGGACGACGGCGTCGAGAGCGTGACCTTCTCAAGTTGCCTCTCCTCGACCTTTTTCTCGGCCACAACCGCACCTTGTCAGCTTCTTTCGCCTTCGAATCGTTCAAGTCGTGCACAGACGAGGCGCTCTTGCTTCCAGAACGCAAAGTTGCAGCAAGTTCCGACGGTGAGCAGCGGTACTTATGCGCTCAGGCCTTGCGATCTTCACGGCAGCGACGCTCGCGGGAGCGTCAGGGACGACGGCGGATCGGAGGGCCTCGGCTCGGCAGGGAGATGACGACACGGGTTTCGAACCGCAGGGCGGGCGCGGCGCGATTCCCCTCCTCACGACGCCCCCCTTCTTGTCTCCTCTCTTCCCACCACTCTTTCGCGCTCCACCACAACCACAAACTGTGCGTCCTGCTCCGGCAACCTATTCATCGCGTTCTTACGCTCACTCTCGCGTTCCCCCCTCCCCGTTCCACTCGATCCCCGCACGTCGACGCCCTCGCCCGCCCTTGTGACCCTCTCGACTGCGGCCGCCTTCCCTCCTTGGCTCGCGTTGCTCCCGTTTCGCAGACCACCTCCAGCACATCAACCATGTCCGGCCTTTCGTCGCCCTCGTCGCTCCTCACCGCCTCTGCCTCGAGCACCGGCATCAACGTGCGTCCCTCGTCCCCTCCCCCACTCTCTACTCTCCCGATCTCATCTCGCCCGGTTGCCTCACCTCTCGACCTGTACTGACGCCTCGCTGCACACACAGGTCTACTCGCTCCTCAAGATCGGCATCGGTGCCACTGGCCTCATCCTCCCGGCCTTCGCGACCTCGACCACCACCCCGTTCAAGTGTGAGTTGCCTTCTCGCTGCCTCTGTGGCCTGTGCTGCTCGAGTGCAGTATCGTCGATGGTGGACGAGACCATGTGGACTGAATTTTCCTTCAACTTGCGCAGTTGCCGCTCGCGGCCAGCTCCGCGCGTCCAAGCCGACCGCCAACACCGTCTCGCCGCCGGCGGGCTCTGCCACGGAGGGTGCGCTCGCCGTCAGGCTCACCGCTGCCCGTGACGTCGTCATCGGTCTCCTCATGCGCGACACCACCGCCGCTGTCGTCGTCCGTGCCCTCCAGTGCGTCGCCGTCACTTCTCTCGAGCCTCTCGACCGTCCCTGACCCTTCCTCCTCTCGCTCGCAGGGCCGACGTCGTCATCTCGATCCTCGACATCCTCTCGGCTGGCGCCGGCTACATCGAGGGCACCCTCTCGAAGGAGCTCGCTCTCTCGACCGCCGGTACGTCCCTCCTTCTCTTCCTCGTACCTCGCCCTGGTCCTGACTTCTTCCCCACCAGGCTTCGCCGGCTCGTTCCTCGCCTACGGATTGTGGTTGCTCAAGTTTGTTAACTCCCTCACTCTTTTTCCCGGCACGTCCTGACCTGTGTCGCTCCCGCAGCGCGTAAACGACGCCCGTCCAGCTTGCGTCCCGTGTCTAGCCCTGTGTTCGAAGCAATTCAGTCCGCAGTACCCTTTACAGTCACTGCGAGAGACCCGAAAGGAGAGAGCGGTCGAGCGTCGCCAGCGAGAGCGAGAGCCTACTAGCTGTGGTCGGTCGAGCTTGCTCTTGCTGGCGCTGTGGTCGGGCGACTCGAGGGTTTCCTCGCGTGGTCGCAGCAGTGCGAGTGCGACACGGTCTTCTCTCACCGCAGCCCCAATCTGGAACGGGCTGTGTGGAACCGCTCGAGCGAGCGAGGAGACAAGGTTCGAGCGCGACCTTCCCAAGCTGCAGACCCGCGCTTTCTCGGCTCTCTGCGGCCTCGTTCGCTTTCTTCTCGCTCTCGGACGCACTCGCGAGGCTCGAACGGTGAGATCAAGGTCACGAACCTCGTTGCCGCCGTGTCCAAGAGCTCGCTGCACCTGCTCGGCTCGGCTCGACGCGAAAGACAACTTCAAGGAGAGCTGCGAGGAGGGTTGGTGCTCCCGAACGGGTGCGGGTACGACAGGCTTGGGGAACAGACTGAAAAGCGAAAGCTGCGAAGAAGGAGCAGCGAGTGGGAAAGAGAGATGAGCGTTCGAGCGCGACTGAGCCGGCAAAGACGTGTCGAGACTGAGCCAGAGGCGAGGAAGCTCTCGCTCGGTCGGACAACAAGACAGACACCGTATCATGGCAACAGCGACGCTACTCGAGCCGTACAACATGCGCCTCTCGACCTCGGCGGCCGTCGCCCTCGCGACCGTCCACCTCGCTCGTACCGCTCCCTCGACGCCCTACGCGCCCTCGGCCGCACGCCCCACCTCGAGCGCACGACATCATGCCTGAACTGGCGTCGCTGCGCCGCTGCCCTCGCCCGAGGCAGGCGGCTGTGAGCCGCCGTCGTGGTCGGCGTCGTTGCGGACGGGGATGCGGACGAGCTTGGCGGGGAGGGCGTCGGGCCCGAGTGCGGGTACGTAGCCCTCGGGGGCGTCGGGAGGTGGAGGGACTGCGGCACGCTGCTCGGCGATCGAGGCTGTGGGCGCAGGAGAGGAGGGTCAGGTTTGGGGGAGGGAGCAGGAGAGAGTCGAGACGGGATGAACGGACCGATGGCGAGACCGGTTGCGCGAAAGACGTTCTGCCAGTGCTCGACGACGTCGCCGACGGCTGCAAGGCGAGTGGAGGGGGGGGCAAGAGTCAGGGCGACGAGGTTGAAAGACGCGTCGAGGAGGAGGAGGAGGGAGGGAACGGACCCTCGCTGCCGCCGACGAGGGTGTCGCAGCGGGTGGCGTACTCGTCGAGGAAGGTGGCAAGCTGTGCGGCGTGGTTGCAGATGTGTGAGAAGGCGGTGAACTCGCGTTGCTTGTCGAGGAGGCGCGAGTGGGCGGGAGTCTGGGCCGACGAGGCGAGGGACGCGTTCGAGGGTGCGAGGTTGGCTGCTGCGCCTCCTGGGTACATGGACTGGCGGTAGCTCATGGCCTGCAGTGCACTCGAGGCGGTAGGTAGGAGGAGCGAGGCCCGGAGCACTCGTCCTCCTCGTCCTCATCTCTGTCCCGCCCACTCACCTCGGCGCTCGCTCGAGCGCACCCGAGCCATGAGCGACTCGATTACAGACCTGCTCCAAGACACACTCGACCGCGCCAACGCCCTGTCGCAAGCGGCGTGGGACTCGCTCGTCCCCCCCTCGCTCGACAACCTGCACGACCTCCCCTCGCACCTGCACGCCACCTGGACCGACCTCGTCGACAAGCTCACTCTGCGCCAAGGCGTTCCCGACCCGCGCAACTGGCTCCCCGACGCCGTCCTCCCGCACGCCCCCGCTCCCCCTCCTCCCCCTCCTCCCCCACCCGCACCCGCCTCGTGGCCTCGCGCCCTCGCCTCGCACGCCGCAGCCCACCCGTGGGCCTACACCCTCGCCGCACTCGGCCTCTCGACCGGCACCGCCTACGCCCTCTACCCGCTCGAGACGACCGCGTTCCTCTCCCCGTCCCTCGTCCGCCTCGTCCCGCGCGCCCTCCTCCCCGACCCCAAGCACCGGCCCCTCCGCCTTGTCCCGACCGAGCACGGCGTCGCCCACGAGGTCCGCAAAGAGTGCGTCGTCGTCCTCGGCGCCGAGACCCCGCACGGCCGCGACCTCGCCCTCGACCTCGAGCGCCGCGGCTTTGTCGTCGTCGCCACCGTCGCCGACCCGCGCGAGGTCGACGTCCTCGAGAAGTTGAGCCGTGGATGGCTCAAGGCCCTCGTCCTCGACCCGAACGAGGTGCGTCCGCCGTGTCTCTCTCTCTCTCTCCCTGTCGAGGTCCTCCCACCTGACCCCCTCTCGTCGCTCGTAGTCGTCCTCGGTCGCGCCCTTCTTGCGCTCCCTGTCGACCGCCCTCTCGCTCCGCTTCCCGCTCCACACCTCGGGCGACCCCTTTGCTCGTCCGGCACACGCACTCGCCCTCACCGGCGTCGTCAACTGCCTGTCGCTCGCCGCCGCTGACGCCCATCTCCCCGTGCCGCTCGAGGCCGCCGAGAACGACGACGCGCGTCGCATGGTCGGCGAGAGGGTTGCTGTCGTCGTCGGCGTCGTCAAGGGGCTCGTGCCGCTCCTTCGCTCGGCGGCGGCGCGTCCGGGAGCGCCGACTGGCGTCCTCGTCTCGCTCGGTGCGTCCCACTCTCGCTCTCCTTCTTTCTCGGCCGCACCGCATGGATCTTACCCTCAACGCGCGCTCGCAGTCCCGTCGGCCTCGTCGCACCTCGCCCTCCCGTTCCACGCCTTCTCGTCGGCCGCCGACGCCGCCATCTCGTCCCTCCTGCACTCGCTCCGCCGCGAGCTGACGGCCTCGACGACGAGCAACGTCCACCTCTCGATTATTGAGGTCGGCTTCTTCGAGTCGTCGTCGTCGCCGTCGTCCAGCAACAACGCCGCCGCCTCGACGACGGGCTCGACCGCGGTCCAGCTCCCGATCCGCCTCGACGCCATCTACGCCCCGGCCCTCGCGCGCCGCCAGCCTCGCTCGACCTCGACCTCGAACTCGGCGTCGCAGCCGTCCAAGGGCCAGCGCAAGAGCACCGAGCTGCGCCGGTTGAGCAAGCGTGTGTGGACCATCCTCGTCCGGCCGACGCACGCCGGCGCCGTCGAGCGGGTCGGAGCTGGCTGTGCGTCCACTTTTCTCTCTCTCTTCCCCTCCCTAGCGTGCTCGACCCCCTTCCCTCGGCACCGTCGTCGCCAGAAGCCCTCATACTGACCCGTCCTCCCTTTGCCTCCCCGTGTCGCCCTCTCCCTCTCACCCTCTTCCGCCGACGCTCTCCTCTCGACCCAACCTCCCCATCTACAGCTCGCACCTACGCCCTCGTCTCGCTCGTCCCGCACGCCCTCGTCGACACGTGCCTCTTCGTCCAGGACCGCCTCTTTGCGTTCTACCTCGCGCACGTCCAGCGCGCGCTCGCGCTCCGCAGGCGCATCGCCTCGCGCGGCGGGGACCGCACCGGCTCCGGTGCCGCTCATGGAGCGGGCGGGCAAGGAGGGGCGGCAGGTGGCGCGGCGCGCCCGCCGCTCCCGAGCGTCCCACCGTCGCTCCGCCCGGCGAACAAGGACGCCCCGGCGCCGAGTCACGTCGGCGCCGGCCACGGCCACCACCACCACACGCAGGCGCCGTCGTCGCAGGCGGCGAGCACGCGCGCGTCGTCGAGCGCGGGAGGCGACGACGACGCGCAGAGCGAGTCGAGCCTCGAGGACTTTGGGCCGCTCGGCGGCGGCGGCGGTGCGGGTCCGGGTGCGGGTGCTGAGGCGCCGAGCATGGATGGGAGCTTTGTGCACGTGTGACGGAGAGCGGGCGATGGGCGGTTTGTACAGTGCGCGCTCGGTCCTCTTCCCCTTTTTCGGCTCGTCTCCCTTCTCTCTGTTTCTCTCCCTCTCGTCCTTCTCATCTCATCTCTCTCTCTGGACTCTCTCTGTGTACCCCTCAGTCGAGCTGTAACGTATCGATTCTCTTCGCGCGCTCTCCCACGAGCTTGCGAGAACGAGAGCCTCGGAACGGGCGACGACGCGGCCACGACTTCTCGGTCGCTCTCTCGGCTCGAGGAGGACAGGACTCGGATCACGATCGACTCGCGTTGCATAGACTGTACGGCACTGCAGAAGACACGAGAGAGAGAGAAGGTGTACGGGCAACAAGGGAGATAGGAAAGGCGAGCCGAGGCGCGAAGAGGATAAAGGGCCGGTGCGCGCTCAGGGCGCCATCTCGACGTCGCCGTCGGGACCGGTTGCGCTCGAAGAAGCACCTGGTTCGCGCTCGTGCAGGAACGAGTGCAGGTCGAACGCCGGCGCCGTCTGTGTCAGTCGAGAGAGCATCAGTGAGGGATCGACAAGGGCGAGCCGGGAAGGGCGACAAGCAGAAAGAGATAGGGGGGCGCACCTTTGCGGGCTTGGCCTTGCCGTTGCTCGACGCGTCGTTCGACGTCTTGGTCGACGAGGGTGGCGGAAAGGGCACGTTCATCTCGCGCAAGGTCGACCAAAAGGCGGTCGCTTGCCGGGCGGCGAGCGAGAGGAGCGGCATCGGCGTGCGCGACGTGTGCTCTGCGTACGAGCACACAGACCTCAATCAGTACGTCGGCGAGTGTGACGCCGAAGCAGTGAGATAGGTGCGAGAGTAGGGACGCACGAAGGACCGCCGCGTTGACCATCTCTGCGAGCGCCTCCTTCCTCGCCTCGTCAAAGTAACCCCTCACCTCGCACGTCTCGATGTTCTTGTACGCGAGCAGCGCACTGACGTCGACGCGCTCGCGGTCCCACCCCTCGCGCTCGCGCCCGGGCGGGAGGTGCGACACCTTCTCGGCGAGCGCCTGCGCCTGCGCGATGGCGACGTTGAGGATCGAGAAGGTGCCGAGCGACGACGTCGAGGCCGACATGTCGGCGTCGTCGCTCGCTCCCGCCCCTCCTCCTCCTCCCGCCGCCGCCGCCGAGGGCGTCGGCGTCGAGGGCGTCGAGTGCGCCGACGTCGCGTACGCCGAGCGCATGAGCTCGACGAACACCTGGGTCTGGAGGTTGAGGCTGAGGATGGCCGGCGCGAGCGACTGGGCGTGCGGGCCAAAGTGGGCGCCGATGAGCGACTTGGTCGACGAGAGGGCGGCGGGCGCGCCGGAGGAGGAAGAGGGCGACGGAGGGGAGGGTGCGACGAAGAAGGTCTGAGGGGTGCAGCGCGTGTTCTTGGGCGACAAGGGATGGGACGGGGCGAGCTTCGAGGGCGACGAGAGGCTGGATGCGGTCGGCGGCGTTGTGGACGGGGTAGTTGTCGCCGCGAGGACCGACGGGTAGTGCTCGTTGAGCAGGTCGACGGCGTGCGAGATGCGCCCGCCCAGGATCGAGTCGCGGATCTCTGCGTGGCGGGAAAACCTCGTAAGTCGGTTGCGCGGGCTCGTTCACGCGCGGTAGAGAGGGAAAGAGGGGACGCACTGCGTCGCAGCCGAGCGTCTTGGACGTCCGCCTTGGACAGCAAACTGCCCTCGATCACGTCGCCGTCCTCGTCCTCGTCCTCTGCTCCATCGCCGTCGAGAAACGCGACGCTCTTGCCGTTCGACACTGGCGGCGCGTCGCTCGAAGCCCTCGGCTCGTCGCCCGCGTGCGGCTCCGGCGTCGCCTCGATGCCGTCCATGCCCTCGCCCGCCTGTCCGCCTCGCTCGACGAGTGGCGCAGGCTCGCCCGCGCTCGGTCCCGTCGCGGCCTCGTCTGCGAGGGCGAGGTCGCTCGCGAACGCCATGGCCGTGTCGACGTAGCACCGGCTGCACAGGTACTCGAGGACGAGCTGCTTGAGCTCGCGCGGCGTAAAGGGCCGCAGTGTCGGCGACGGCGCTCCCGGGATGGGCTTGGACGCCGAGGATGCCGAGGGTGCGCCGCTCGACGACGACGACGAGGTCGGGTTGGCGGTGGTGGACGCGAACGAGGTCGAGACGGTCGGGGCAGGCTGGACGGCGTAGGCTGGGGCGGCGTGGAGGTGTGCTGCGGGGCTCACGAGCTGCTGGCTCGGGCCTGGAGCGCTCGAGGCCATGTCGGTGAAGGCGCGAGGACGAGTGGGGGCGTGTTGCGAGGAGGAGCGAGATTCGACGTGGCGAGGCGGTGGGTGGGTGTGTCGATGCGAGTCGATGGTGCTGGGCTCGGCTGCAAGCTCGACAGGGTCGCGCGCGAGGTGTGGCAGGAGCGAGAGCTCGACCTCCGCCTGGAACGGCGCCGCGAGTCGACGAGGCAGCCCGAACGACTGCTCACTCGCGTCTCTCTGCAGCGAGCGCAGCTCAGTAGTGCTCTCGAAGGATGTGCTTGAACCCCACCCACGCTCTCGTACCTGCCGCCGGCGCGACGAAAAGATGCGTCAGCCTCGCTCGCTTCGAGCTGGCTCAGCTGGCGGCTGATGCGGGAGCCACGCAGCTTTGCAGCTCTCGAGCAGCCGAGGCGCAGGAAAAAGAGCTTGCGCGGAAGACACAGGGGCTTCGCTGCTCTCTCGGCTCGAGAGGAAGGACGGAAAGGCTGTGCGAGAAACTGGAATCGACTGCACGGCGCTCCTCGAGAGCGTACCACTGCCGCGCTCCTCCTCCTCTGCGAGCCCTGCAGGACCTCCCACCCGCGACTGAGAGCGCGCTGTACGCCCGGACGCGCACAGGAGGACCGCGCGTCGTGCTTGAGCCGGCACAAGCGGTCGGAGGCGAGCTTGATGCCGCAGGCCAGGACGGGTACCGCGAAATGGAGCGCTCAATCGACGTCGCGATGTCTGTGCGAGGCCGAGAAGGTCAGTACATGACTCGGAGAGAGAGAGAGCACGCGGGCGCACCTGAGCGTGAGCTCAAGGACCGACGACGATGGTGGTCGGCGGTCGTGACGCCGTCGAGGATGCGCTCGCGAACGACGTATACAGGCTGCGACGCTCATGGAGCATGCGCCGCCTCGGGTCCCTCGTCGTGCAGGTCGTGGGCGCGCTCGCCGCGCTCCTGGGCGACGCCGGCGAGCTTCTCCATGAGCTTGTTGATGCGGGCGGTCTCGAAGGCGGGCGAGATGGCGAGAAGAAGGTCGTCGAGCGTGTCGAACGAGCGGCCGGGCTGCGCAGGCGGAAGGCGCGGGTTGGGACGACAGAGGAGGGGGCGAAGGTGGGGGAGGAGGAGGGTGCAAGAGTCAGCGGCGAGGGATCAAGAGGAGGGAGAGATGGGTGCGCACCTTCATGCACCTTCCTCTGCTGCCGACGATGGCCCAGCCGGACTCTGCGCACGCGACACTGACGGCCGACTCGTCGTCGTCGAGGAGAGCGATCTCGGCGCGGGCGGCACTCGGGGTCGAGGGGTCGTCCGGCAGAAGCTGGTGGGTGCGGATGCCCCAGGGGATCTCGGACAAGGCCTGCTCGAGCTCTCCAGCAGCGAAGGTCGAGGGCATGGCGAGCGGTCGAGCAAGGACGAACGGCTCATCTCCCTTGACTCTCCTCACCCTCGCCGTGCTTCGACCACGGCTCGAGCCGCTCTGCTTGACTGCTAGCAGCCTCTCCCTAAAGGTCTGCTACAACCGCGCGCTAGTCTCGTTTTGAACGGCGCCAGTCTCGCCAGTCCCCACCCCGACCTCTTCTCGTCGCCCGACTTCATCTACCGCGGCTCGCCCATCATGGTTCAGCCTCTGACGGTCGTCATCAAGCTCGGTACGTCCACCTGCACTCTCTCTCGCCCGCCTGCCCTGACTCTTGCGCCCGCACAGGGTCCTCGTCCATCCTCCACCCCGAGCCGCCGTACCTCCCTCAAATCGCGACCCTCTCTGCTCTCGCCGAGACGTGCGTGTCGCTGCGCGCTCTCGGCCACCGCGTCGTCATCGTCTCGTCCGGCGCCATCGGCATGGGCCTCCACCGCATGGAGATGCCTGCGCTCGCCGGCGGCAAGAAGCGCGCCATCGGCGAGAAGCAGGCCCTCGCCGCCATCGGCCAGGGCAGGCTCATCGCCCTGTGGGACCAGATCTTTGGCGCCCTCAAGCAGCCCATCGCCCAGATCCTCATGACCCGCAACGACATTGCCGATGTGCGTCCATCACTCCCTGGATTCCCTCCTCGCCTCGCGAGCTCACTCGGGCCTCTCCTCCCGCAGCGCTCTCGGTACCTCAACGCGACGACGACCCTGTCGACCTTGCTCGGCATGGGCGTCATCCCCATCATCAACGAGAACGACACGATCTCGGTGTCCGAGATCCTCCACGTCAACAAGTTTGGCGACAACGACACGCTGTCGGCCATCGCTGCCGGCATGTGCGGCGCCGACTACCTGTTCCTCATGACCGACGTCGACGGCCTGTACGAGGACAACCCGCGGCGCGTCCCGGGCGCACGCCGGGTCGCCGTCGTGCGCGACATCGAGGAGGTGCGGCGCCTCGTCAGCACGTCGACGCTCGGCTCGTCGCTCGGCACGGGCGGCATGGAGACCAAGCTCATCGCGGCCGAGCTCGCGACGGCGGCAGGGTGCGCGACCGTCATCACGATGGGCTCGTACCCGGCCCGCATCGTGAGCATCGTCCAGGCGCACCAGTCGCGCACGGCCCCGCCCTCGCCTCAAGCTCCCTCACACGCCACCCTCCCTTCCACCTCGACTTCCTCCTTCTCTTCCTCGGCAGTCGCCGCAGCCGCCGACCCCGGCACTGCCCCTCCCGTCGAGCGCGACCCGCCCTCGGTCGCACACAAAGCCGGCGTCGAGTTCGCCCTCCCGACCTCGACCGTCCCGCCGCACACCCTCTTTACCGCCAAGCCCTCGCCCCTGTCGTCTCGGCGGTTCTGGATCCTGCACGGCCTGACGCCGCGCGGGACCGTCTACGTCGACGAGGGCGCGTTCCGCGCGATCGCGCACGGCGAGCGCGACGCCGGGTCGGGCGGCAACGGCGGCAGGCTGCTCGCTGCGGGTGTCTTGCGCGTCGAGGGCACGTTCGCAGCGGGGCAGGCGGTGCGCGTGTGCGTCATCCGGGGGCGGACGGGCAACTCGGAGCGGAGGAAGGCCCGAGCGGCGAGCCCGAGGCAGGTGGGCGACAGCGACGAGCTCGTCGAGGGTGTCGAGAAGCTCGAGATGGGTACGGTGGCAGCAGACGAGGCGGTACAGGAAGGCGAGGAGGTCGTCGAGTTCGGGCGCGGGTTGACCAACTACAACTCGATCGAGATTGACCGGGTCAAGGGCTTGCGCAGGTGCGTCACTCTCTCTCACTCTCTCACTTCTCTCTTTCTCTCGTGCGTATCCTGACGTTCATGCGCCCTTGCAGCTCCGACATCGAGCGGGTCCTGTCGCACTACGATGCCGAGCACGTCGTCGAGAGCATCGTCGAGCTGCGGCTAGCGGGCGGCAAGGGACTGTAGATCGTGCACTGAATAGACTCGTGTTGCACAGACTCTAGATCTGAGAGTATTACGACCCGAAGTGAGCAGCCGCTCGCGCCCTCGAGACAGACCGGCCGGCCCCGCTCCTCGCGCTCGCTCAGCCACTTCGACGACCCGTCACCTTCTCGGTCCACATGCGCAGGCCCATGGCGAACATTGACGAGCCATAGTGCTCGTTGATGTCGCTCTTCTCGACGGCGTACTGCAGGTTGAAGTGATCGTGCGTCGTGCTCATCTTGAGGACGGCCTTGTCGTCGGCGTTGGTCCACCAGCTCGGGAGGTGCTTGCGCGCCTTCTTGACGAAGCGCACGAACTATCGGCGGTCATAAGGCCGTGAACGATGGGCAGGGAGTTGTCGGGGGAGAGAAAGGGGGAGGAAGGTCAGCTGCAGCTCGTCGAGGAGCCGCGTCGAGGATGAGGGAGAGTGGGGCGCACCTCGGGGTACGGGTCGTCCTGGGCGTACAGGCCGATGTGGTCGCCCTGAAACGCGTACAGGTCGTCGCACCACAGCCGGAACGCGTCGATGAGGCGCTGGTACGTCTCGTCCTTCGAGAGCGACTCGGAGAAGGGCGTGAGGGCCGACATCATGGTGGCGGGCGTCATGGTCGTCACGCCCTGCATGAGGTCGCTGTATGGCCCGCGGTCCTCGGCCGCCAACTTGGACACTGTGGCCGCCGGGTCGAGGATGTCGGACGAGGGGAAGGGGGAGGAGGGGATGGTCGGACGGGCATTGAGGGTGCAGGCGGGCTTGTGGGTACGCCAGTGGTCCTTCTGGTGCTGCGCTCCACAGTAGGCGACGTCTGTGGACGGCGAGAGCGGGTCAGCAAACCTTGGGGAGCTGATGACGAGGGAGAGCGAGGACGCACTGTGGCAGCGCGAGCAGCGCATGTGGCACTCGGCCTGGCAGACTGCACATGGTCGATAGCTCGCTCGAGCGTGGTGAACGGCGTGTAGCGCCCCGATGAGGCGGCTCTGGTCGGCTGCTCCTCTGTTGGCTCCGGTCCGCACGGCCGCTCGCTCGCTTCGGCCAGCTTGCGATCAGAGTGTGTCCGCATGCGCTCCTGAGCTCGTCAGACGCTCGCGTCCCGGACCGGAGCGGCCTCGGCGACGCCGCTCTCGCCGAGCTCTCCCCGCCGACTTTCTGCTCCTCCTCGACTCTCTCGCTCGCCGGCTCGCCGTCATGAAGCTCGCCGAGCTCATTCGAGGAGTCGTCGAGGTCAATCGTTTGCTCGGCGAGTACAAGTGCTACTACCTGATTGCCGGTGCGCCCCGTGCCCCCTTCCTCTCCTCGCAGCCCGGACGAGCTGACCTTTCGACGTGCAGGACAAGCCGCTCTGGCCGCCCACCTTGCCCACCTCGTCACCAAACTCGCCACCCTTCAGCTCGACCCGTCGCCTGCCATCAATGCCTGCCTGTACGGCGACCGGCCTGGCCCTCTTGTGCGTCGCGTCCCTCTTGTTTGAGCGTTCCACTCGAGACCCTCGCCCACCATTCCCTCGCGCACGCAGTACATTCAAGTGCGCGTCGAAAGCATTGTCCTGCGCGACTCGGCATTCTCTCGGCAGGCCAAGGCCGCAGGATGGAAGCTTGAGCAGGACCGCGGGCAGCCCAGATTCGGCGTCGTGAGTCCAGGATCCTCCTTCGCACGTTCGCGAGGCGTACTGAACCTCATCTTTCGTCAGGTCTATTGCGTGACGGTCAAATCGTGAGCTGGACCCCTTCCTCGCATGGTCGCGAGCGCGCCGAGTGACCTGGCCCCTCTTCTCGCTCGCAGGGGTAGGTTCGTCGTCGAGCTCGTCCCGAGCGACAATCTGAGCGCCGCGACACCTCGCAAGTACGTCGCCGTCGCCGTGCCCAAGTCGAACGAGATCGTCGAGGTCCCGACGTCCCTCGTCGTCGACCGGACCCTGCACCTCGTGCGGTCGTGGCTCACCTCGCTCGCACCGGGTCATCACGCGCCCATGCCCCTCGAGCACCTCGAGGAACTGCGCTTGCTTGTCGGCACCCAGTCGTACGTCGACTTGTCGCTCGGCCACCCGCACCTGTTCGACCTCAACGCCGGCCAGTGGACCCGGCACGTTCCCTACCTTATTCAAGAGAAGGCGTACAAGGCGACGGCCGAGCTCCTCTTCAAGCTCAGGTCGCTCAAGGGCGTCCCTCGTCTTGCGTGGGACAACACGACGGCCGAGCATTTTGACTCGGCGTCGCTCGACTTCGTTCAGATCCAGAGCCAGTGGGCGGCGGCGCTCGGGCTCCTCATCACGCGCTTCCAGGTGCGCTCTCTTTCTCTCTCTCTCTCTCTTACAGCACACTGTGGGCCCTGCGACTGACTCCCTCCCTCGAGCAGATCATCTACCCGACCTGGCGCGCCGGAACCGCGACTTGACAGCCCCTTGTCCCTTTCTCGCACCCTCTTCTGATATTTCATGGCCCGTCTCACCAGTATCGTATCGTTGAGAGAATTTCGAGCCGCTTTCGTGCATGTCTCCTTTTCGGCGAGCGAGAGATTCGACGAAAAGGCAGAGGCGGCTCGACTTGAGAAGGTCGTCCGAGACGCTCGGACCGCTCCTCGTCAAGTCTGCTTTCCCGCTCGTCCTCTTCGCTCACGAGCTCTCGAACGGTCGACAGGCTGAGAAAGATACATTGCCGGCTCCGACTATCCAGAAAAGACCGTCCTCCTTTCGCCTCTGGCGCGACGGGCTGGCTCAAACGACGACGGCCTGGCGAGCGAGGATGAGGCCACGGCAGCCTGCAAGGCGTCGTGGGCGGCGTCGGCGCGGACAGGGGCCGCTCGAAGCTGTTGCGACAGGTGACCAGAAGGAGGTCAGTGCGAGGATTGAGGAGAATCTGAAAAGGTCGACGGACGACTTCCTGCGTACGCAGATGAAGTGTCAGTAGCGAACGTGCAGACGAGGGGATGAGCGAGCTCGAGCGCACTCGTAGGACATCGAGGAGATCGTCTCGAAGCCGGCTGTACTCGTCGCCGAGCGTAAGCCACGGTCGCTCGTCGTTGCCGAGCGGCGACGCGTGCTCCCACGACACGACCTGGTGGACGATGTCGCCGTCGCGCCGATGCCGCAGCTTCTCGATCCACCACTCGACGAGCGACTGATGCCCGGCCGGCACGACGGGAGGTGCGCCGCTGGGGCGAGCGCGATCGTCGTCGTCGTAGTCGGGAAAGAGCAGGCTCATGAGCGCGTCGGCCATCGTTTCCCTCGCAAAGTCGCGCGGGACGTGAGGTCCTTGCCGCGTCGCCTGTACGCCGGGGGACATCGACTTGGCGTGCAGGACGTGCCAGGCGTAGCGAATGGTGCGCAGCGCTGCGCAGATGGCGTGCCGCTCGTGGGCCGGATGCAGAGCTACGCTCGACGCTGCGAGCGCAAGCTGCTCGACGACGACAGCGCCCGGCCGCAGGTAGTAGTACTCGCGCCCCTTCGTGTCCATGGTGCCCACGAACTCCTGAACGGCAATGTTGGGCGTGCCGAGCCGACTCGAGAACTTGACGTGGCCGAGGTACTCGACGCCGCCGTGCATGTTCTGGAAAGTCGACGTCTGCGGGGCGTCGGGGTCAGTCGGTCGTGTTCAAAGTAGAGGAGCGGGCAGAGCTGCGGACCTGGAAAGGCGGAACGCCGGAAGGCTCCGACGAGAACGAGGCAGGAACTTGGTCGACCCTGTCGGGCGTGGGCGGCATGTGCACGATGATGGGCTGTGGGACGTCGAGGAGTAAGTGTACATGCTCTTTGGTCGAGCACAGAATGAAGCCAAGAGAAAGACGCACGAGCTCGTTGGTGGGCAGAGCACGCTGCGGCAGCGCCGCCGAGATCTCGCGTTTCCTCCTCTCGCTGAGAGCTTGCGCATGAAGGGCAATCGCCTGTAGCCCTGCACGTCGAAAGCGAGTGAGTCTCTCTGTCGCGGCGAGGAGAGAAAGACGAGCGACGACGCACCGCCGAGGACAAAGACTTGCCCGGGCAAGTCGCGCTCGAGTAGCGGGATCACGTGAAGGATCGCGATGTCGGCGCCGACCTCGGCAGTCCAGTTTGTCGCGGTAGGGTGCGCCATCGAGCTGACGAAGCCGGAGGAGACGAGGCGCAGAGAGCACAGCCTCAAAGCCGGGCGAGCTGCGGACCCGGCAGCGAGTCCAGGGTCCGCGGACGCTCCGGTCCGGGCTCGGCTGGAAGACGAGAGGACACAGAAGCGAGAGACGCTGGTAGCCGAGGCCGAAGAAGCGTGTTCTGAGCGAAGCAGACGACGCGAAGGCGACGCTCGGACCCCTTCCCTCTCCCTCGTTGTCCATGCTCGTCTCGCCGACCTGCGCGTTCCCGTCGCCCGCGCTCAGCCAGCTACGCCTCCTCCCGCTCGGCATGCTCACGCCCGCACGCCCTCGTCCCAGCCGAGCGCGCCGCCCCACCGCTCCAACCTCCGGACGAGCGCCCTCCTCTCCCTCCCTCCTCCCGCCGCTCCGCCGCTCTCGAGCGCGCGCACGTCGTCGAGGAACGCCGCACGCAACTGCGAGTCGCGCTTGGGGAAGAGCGGGCCGTGGGCGTAGGTGCGCAGGGTCGACAGCGAGAGGACGAGGTTGCCCTGGGTGAGGGCGGCGAGGGGCGAGGCGCGCGACGGGGGCTTGGCCGACGAGGAGGAGGTGCCGAGGGCGAGGGAGGCGGACGTCGAGGTACGTCGAGAGGATCGGGGCGGGGACAGGAGGAGGTCGAGTTGCCTGCGAGCGCGAGGTGCGAGGTCGAGTCGCAGAAGATGTCAGTCACGGTTACCGTCGTCGCCATCTTTGAGCGTCTGAGAACGAGCGAGAAAGAGAGAACGCGCCGACGCACCTGAGCGTCATCCAGCACCTCCTCTTGACCTCGGTCCTCTTCTTCCTCCCGCCGTCGCTCCTCGTCAAGCCGCGCATCCACCTGCCGACGACGGCGAGCACGAGCATGCTCGGCGCGACGCCGACGAAGCCAAAGGTCAACTCCTGGCTGCGGAGCATCTTCTCGATGCCGTCCATGGCGAGCGCGACGTCGACCTTGACCTTCTGGACCTGGATGAGGAGCGTCCGAATGAGGGAGCCGCTGACGGCCGAGCGGATCGGGGCCTGCGCGAGAGGGAGAAAGAGAGAGACTGTGTCAGTAACGAAGGCGCACAGAGGGGAGCGCAAGAGAACGAGGGGGCAGGAAGAGGAGGAGGATGAAGAGGAGGAGGAGGAAGAGGGCGCACCTTGATGTCCTTCTCCCACGCCTTGAGGACCGCCGTCAAGTCGCCGGCCCGGACCCGATCGCGCAACGTCTCGAGCTCGACACCGCCGAGGCCGTACTCGTCGCGCGCAAAGTCGACGACCATGCGCTCGAGGCTGTCGCGGTCGCTCTGGAGGCTCTCGCGCCCGAGGAGGGCGACGACGCCGTCCTCGCCGCCGCGCAGCGTCTCGAGGATGTGGCGCACGGGCTCGACGACCCAGTCGACGACGAACCCGCGCACCGTGTCGGCCGCGTCGCGCGCGTACTGGGCGAGCTGGGCGCGCCGCGCGTACACGAAGCGCGACACGACGACGGTCGCGAGCGGGAGGGCGACGAGGGCGGGCCACGCGCGCGCGAGGGCGCCTGGCGGGGCGAGGGCGCGCGCGACGCGGCCGTGCTGGGCGACGTGCGCCGGCAGGGTGCGCGACACGAGGAACGACAGGGCGTGCGCGAGGTCGGCCGGCGTCGAGGGCGGGCCCGACGTGCCCGACAACGACGGGACGCCCGACGAGGGCGTCAGGACGAGGTCGAGGTGAACGAGCGTCTGCCAGGTGGCGGCGCGCACGTCGTCGAGCGAGAGCTGCGCCGGGCTCCCGCCCGCGCCGTTGCCGCCCTGCGCGCCGGCACCTCCCGTCGCCGCCGCCGCGCGCGAGGTCGAGAAGAGCTGTGCGAGCCCGGGTGGCTGTCGCAGCTCGGCCCTGCCCTCGTCGGCCTCGTCGTCGTCGCCATCGCCGGCGTGCTGCTGCTCGCCGCCGAGGAGCTTGTCGCCGACGTCGCTCTGGGACGCGGCGAGGGTGAGCTCGCCGATGCGGAGGGCGAGCTCGTCGCGGGCGTTGCGGATGCCGGCGCGGCGGTGGGCGATCTCCTGGCGCGTGAGGGCGAGCGGCGACAGGGTGAGGAAGACGAGGGACCGCGCGGCGTGGCGCGTGAGGCGGGTCGCGCTCGACAGCGACAGGGAGGTGCTTGCGCTCGTGCTGAGGGTGGGGGCGGTCGCCGTCGAGGACGAGGACGAGGAGGGGTCGAGGTCCGAGTGGTCGAGGTCGGCGAGCGAGGGGAGGCCCGACGTCTGGGCGAGGTGGGGGAAGACGGACGCGAGGAAGAGGGAGGGAGGGAGGGCACGTCGCCACGTGTTGAGGTCGAGGAGGGACGGGCGCAGGTCGGCGGGGCCGTCGCCGTGCGTGAGCTTGCGCAGGCGGGTGGCCGTGACGGACGACAGGGCGACGGCGCGGGCGGGCGAGGTCTGGACGAGGTACAGGGCGGCGTTGTACGGGTCCGACTCGAGGCGGGCCCAGTAGTCGTCGTCGTGGTCGAGTTGGGCGGCGAGGTGGATGAGGGTGCGCAGGACGAGCCCCCAGGCGTGGATGGTGAGCTGGGCGAGGGTGACGAGTTCGACGGTGGCGGTCTGGGGCGACAGCGGGAGGGCAGCTGTGCCCTGGAAGGGCGGGAAGGCCTCGTCGACGAGGCGTGCGAGGTCGGTCGACGAGAGGGCGGGTGCTGAACGAGCCCCACCGGGCGAGGAGGGGGACGACGACGACGACGACGACGAGGCGTGCGAGGTGCGCAGGCGGCCGAGGACGTGGCGGAGGGTGTGCTCGCGGTCGTCGATCTGGTCCTGGTGCGGGTGTCGGGCCGTGTCGGGTTGGGCGGGGTCGAGGTGGTCATGAGGCGGGGACGAGGCGGGCGAGGGCTCGACGAGCGAGGGGGCGACGGCCGTCAGGGCTTGGCTGAGGTGAGCCGTGAGCTCTGCTGCGTAGCTGGCCATGCTCTGCACGTGCGCTCGGAGCGTAGGAGGGACACAGAGGGAACTCCTCGCCAGTCGCGAGTCGCCGTCATCTCGACCACCTCGTCCTCTCACTCCTCGCCACTGAGCTCAAGCGACCAGCTGTCCGGCCAGATGAGCGCACCCGCCCTCCAACTGCACGCCCTCCCCGGCTCGAGCAAGCACGACCTCGCCTCGCTCGACCCCGATTCGCTCGGTGCGTCGACCCTCGCGTCCCCGTCTCGCCGCACCGGGACCAGGACTGACCAGCTCTACGCGCCACACAGTCGCAGCGTCGTACCTCCAACTGCTCCACCCGGGCGAGTGGGCACTCGTCTCGACACCGGACCCGGGCTCGTCCTCGTCCCCCTCGGCCCCCGTCCTCCACTCGCACAACGACACCTGGACCGGCTCGGCCATCCTCCACCACCTCGTCCAGACGTCCTCCTCGCCCCCCAACCTCGACCCGCGACACGAGGCCGACGCCCGCGCCTTCCACGCCTTGCTCGACCACAACCTCCTCCCGCTCGTCCTCCACTCGCTCTACTCGGTACGTCCACACCCTCTCTCTCAACACCGCCACGTTCATCACTCACTCACTGACCGTGCGCCCCGACAGCTCCCGCAAAACTGGGCCTTTGTCCGCTCCCTCCTCCTCCCCTCGTTCCCCTTCCCGACCGCCTTCACCCGCCCGACCGCCCTGCGCCACGCCGCGCACGCCGTCGTCGACGCGACCCACCCAGACTGGTGGGGGCTCGGCGGCGAGGCCGACAAGGAGGCCGACGACGAGCGCAGGCGCAAAAAAGCCCTCCTCGAGACGGGCATCGACGGCATCAAGGAGCGCAACGACCTCACCCGCCGCGACGGCAAGGAGCGCGTCAAGAAGACCTTTGGCGAGGGCAAGGTGCGCTCAACGCTCCCTCTCGTACCGGCGTCTCTCCCTCTCTCCCGGTTCGACGCACTGACCACGTGCGCCCGGTCCCGCAGATTGTCGCCGCCGCACGCGAGCTCTTCACGGCGCTCGAGTCGACTCTTGCATCGTCGTCGACGCCCTTCTTCTTCTCGTCGTCGTCGTGCGTCCCTCGACGTCCCTCTGGTTCCTCGTCCCTCACTGACGAGCCGCCCTTCCCCCAGCCCGACCCCTCTCGACGCCCACCTCTCGTCCCTCCTCTCGCTCGTCCTCTTCCTCCCGCTGCCGACCCCGCTCCTCGCCGACCTCATCAACGCCTCGTTCCCGCGCCTGTGGGCCCACGCCGCCCTCCTGCGCCGCGCCCTGTGGTCCCCCGAGAGCGTCCCGCCGCCGGTCGCGCTCGGCCCCGCCGCCTCCTCGAGCGCCAAGCGCACGTCGTCGTCGTCGTGGCTCGCGACCCTGCGCGCCCTCGTGCCCGACTTGCCCTTTGGCCTGACGGGCTCGAGCGGCGTCACGCGCGCGGGCAAGGCCGTCCCGCGCTCGGCGCCGCCGACGGCCGCCCAGCGCGCCCTCGCCCGCAACCGCCGCGCGTTCGTCGCCGTGTGCGTCGTCGGCGTCGTTGGGTGGCTCGCCGGGACGGGGCAACTGCCGGTCCCTGGCGGCAAGTTGGGGAGGTTGCTGCTGGGCGGCAAGGCGCCGAGGGGCGGCTGGGTCCGGTTCAGGGCTGGGACGGGCGAGGGGGACGACGAGGATGACGAGGACGGCGAGTGGGAGGAGGAAGAGGACGATGAGGAGGACGACGAGGACGACCTCGACGACGAGTAGCAGATCTTCAAGGCTCTGGCTCTGCCGAGCTGTCCTCTCGCAACGCGCAACTCTCGCACACACACACACACACAGTGAGAAAGAGAGAAAGCGTCGATGCAGACTATTGAAAACAATGACAAGTGTCGCGAAGGATGTAGAGAGAGAACCGGTCCAGGCGACGATGACGAGGGGCGCGTGCGCCAGCGAGGATACGATGAGTGTCTGTGTGGAAGCGAGGGGACCGACGAGGAGGGGCTGATATTAAGGTGGGGCACTGACGAGAGGAGAAGGGTACAGGATGGAGGAAGGAAGGGAGAGGCGAGAGGGGACGAAGGTCTCGAGGACCGGGTTGGCGAGGGTAGAAGAGAGGGGCTCGGCTAGTACTGCAGCCAGTCGTGCTTCTTCTTGGGTGCCGCCTTGTCCGCCACGCGCTGCAGCAGCGCCGCCTCGCCGACGCCCGCCGCCGCGACCGCCGCAGGTTCACGCACACCCGCCGTGAGCGTGAGCGCGCCGCCGCCGACCGACCCGCTGCGGCGCCACGCCGCCACCTTGTCGACACGTGCGCTCGTCGCCGGCGGGCCATGGTGCGGCACAGGGACCGTGGCAGGCGCGCCGTCGTCCCGCGAGGAGGACACCTCGAGCAGCGTCCCGAGCGAGTGGCGCCGCTGCGCGCTCGGGCGCACGGACGCCGCGCTCGGGCGTGCGACCTGCTGCGACGGCTGCTGCTGCGAGACGAGGGCCTGCGTCGAGGCGCGACGAGGCCGCTCAGGCCGAGCGAGCGCGAGCGACGTGCTCGACGAGTGCTCGCGGCGGAGCGCGCCGAGCGGGACGTCCTCCTCGCGCTCGCGCTCGATCGAGGTCGACGTCGTGCGCGCACGGCGCTCGTCGAGCTGCGGCTCGGGCGGCGACGAGGGCGCGCCGCGCTTGAGCAAGCCCGAGAGGCTGCCCATCGACGCGCTCGCACGCTTGCGAGTCGCCCGCGCCTGGGCGGGGTCCGGGCTCGCCGCGCGCCTCGCACCGGCGCCGAGGAGGTGCAAGTTTGAGTCGACGCTGCGGCGAGATTCGCGCTTGCGCTGCGCCTCGGCCTCGGCGCGCTGCTCGGCCTGGAAGCGGGCGAGGGCGGCAGACGACGTGAGCTTGTCGTTGGCCGTGCTCTGCAGCCTGTCGCGGGAAGGAAAAGCGACGTCAGAGCTGGTACAGGGAGGACGAGAGGAAGAGAGAGCAGGGGACGCACGTCGAGAGCCGCTTGCGGTGCTTGTCCTCGAGGTCGCCAAAGTCCATGATGCGCGCCCCGCCGCCGATGTCGACCGCCTTGCCCTTGCCCTTGGCCGTCTCCTGCTCGACCTGCATCGGCGTGCTCTGGACGCGCCGCCTCTCGCCGACGGCGATGCGCTCGGGCCCGCGGCTCGCCTCGTGCTTGACCTGGCGCGCCCGGTCGTGGTACGGGTCGAACGTCGACGGCGCCGTCAGGTCGAGCAAAGTGCTGCTGCGCCCGAGGCCGACACGCGCGAGCGTCGCAGGCCGCTGCGGCGAGACCGACAGGGGCGGCGATGCGGCGGGAGGCGGTGCGGCGAGGACGGCGGGCACGGCGAGGCTCATGCGCGAGCGCGAGCGCGGAGGCGGCGCGAGGCTCGTGCCGCTGCCGTTGGCCGGGCGCGACAGGTTGGGCGCCGAGGCCGACGTGAGGTCGTACATGGTCGACGGACGAGGCAGGGCGCCGGTCGACAGCGAGCGCACCGCCGCGAGGGGCACGTCGTCGTCGTCGTCATCCTCAACCGGGACGGCGGCGACGCGGTCGTCGACGGCGTGCACCTTGACGCTCGGGGCACGCTCGCTCCCACGCCGGCCGATCGAGAAGAGCGACAGCGTGCGCGAGGCGCGCTTCGGCGGCGCAGGCGGCTTGGGCTCGGCGACAGCGACCTTGCGCGTCGACATGTACGAGTTCCACTCGGGCTTGACGTTGCGCTGCGACGGCTGGATCGAGGCGAGGACCGGGCGAGCAGGCGGACGGCCAAAGTCGTCGATGGGCGGCGACGACAGGGCCGCCGACGGCGGGTACACGCCGAGCTTGGGGAGGAAGTCGATCGAACCAGACGGCGTCGGCTGACGTGCTCCGGGCGGAAGGAGGGACGCCATGCTGCCCGTCGAGCGAACCTTGTCGATGTCGCCGCCGACGCCCGTCAAGGTCTGCTCGTCGCTCGCGCCGCTCGACGTAGCGCCGGGGCCGTACTTCTCCTCCCAGTCGTTGAGCTCGACCCGGCTGCGGCGCCGGTTGGCTCGAGCAAGCTGGTCCTCGCGCGCCGCCTCGTCGCGCTGCGTGCGCTTGGCCTCGGCGTCGCGCCGGACAAAGATAGACAGGAACCGCGACTGGATGGCCATGACGATGAACACGAGGCGTAGAGCAGTCGATGCCGAGGACGACGACGAACGCGCCGATCGCACAGGTGCAGGCGACGAAGGCGTGCGGCTGGATGCGCTTGACCGAGACGAGGACGAAGCCGACCGCGATGAGGCCTGGAGGAGGGACGCGACGAGGGGGAGGGAGCACAGGGTCAGCTCGCCGCTCGCTGCCCGCCGCTGAGAGGAGGACGCGTGCTCACCGATGACGAGGATGTAGCGCAGGCCGACTGGGCGAGCGAGGGCGTCGGACCGAGTCGAGAGGAGGAAGACGGCGGTGGCGAGGCCGGCGAGAGCGCCGACGAGGGGATCGGGAAGAGGGCGCAGGGGATGGCGGCGACGAGTCCACAGTCGACTGACGCGAGCAGGTAGAGCCCGCAGGCCTGCGCGAGAGAGCAAGAGGACGAGTGAGCGCGAGGCTAACGAGAAGGACGTCGACGGCTCCGAGCTCCCGGCGCGGGGGAGGGCATGCACGCACCGTTTGCAAGGGGGGCTCGAGCTTTGGCGCGACGGCGTAGTCGAGGAGGACGAGTGAGACGACGAGTGCGCCCGAGTAGAGCCCTGCGATGGCAAAGCTGGCCCTGTTGAGCGAGAGATCGGATCATGAGCCGAACGGCTCCCCCCACATTGTGTCCGACCGAGCGACAGAGAGAGAGCGGGCGCACCTGGGAAGCTGTGCGGCTGCTGCACCGGTGCAGGTACCAGACAGGACGAGGATACCGCCGAGGGTGCTGCTCCAAGGCGTGAGGTGCGTGACGAGGGTCGCCCCGGCCGAGTGGCTCGCTTCCGAGGGAGCCGACGACGCGGACGGGCTGGCGGTGGTCGCTGCGAGGCTTGCGGGCGGTGCTGCGGTGCTGGACGCGGCCGCAGTGGTCGAGCTCGAGGCAGGGACGGTGCTGCCCGCGAGATGGGAGGTGGTCGAAGGGAGAGAGGGCGAGGGGCGAGACAGCGACGCTCCCGACGACGTGGGGGTCGAAAGCTGGGCGCCGCACAGCGGCCGCGAGCACAGCGCGAGGGCGTACAGCACAGTACGCAGCCGCACCAGGTCGAGCGGAAGGCGGCGAGCCACCGAGTCTCCCGACTGGTCGACAGGAACGCTCGACAAGCTCTCGCACGTGAAGACGATCGCCAAGCTCGCACGGCACGACGAGGGGCGCTAGACATTGAGCAAAGAGGGTGCAGGAAAGGAGGGACTACAACATCAGACTGGGTGCGACGAGACGAGGGGACAAAGTGGGCGCGACGACGAGGCGAGGCGAGGGAACGAACGACCAGGGACGGGGAGGGGGGGCGACGAGAGGGAGAGAGGGTGCGTGCTGGGTGGGACGATACAGAGAGTGAGACGGAAAAGGCTGAGACGAGGCGAGCGAGGCGCGCGTGCGCTCAGTCCCGCATCGCGCGGTCGAGAGGGCGCAACCTCGGGCCTCTCCTCGTCGAGGCGCCGTTCTCACCTCCTGCCGGCGACGACGACGGCGGCGGCATGCCCCACACGCGCACAGTCCTGTCATCCGAGCAGCTCGCCCACATGGGCCCGCCGCCGGGCGCCTTGGCGTTCCACGCGACCGCGTTGACCGTCGTGCGCTCGTGGCCGCCGAGCGCGTGCAGCAGTCGGCCCGTGTCGCGGTGGTACACGTACACCTTGCCGTCGGCCGAGCCCGACAGGATAAAGTTGTCGCTCGCGCCGCCAAAGCACGCCCGCACGACGAACTTGCCGATGTCGTGGCCCTCGAACCGCCGCACGATCGTGCCGTCCTCGAGGTCGACGTAGACAATCTCCTGCGCACGTGGCCGGCTCATGAGCTCGAGGACATTGAGCGCGACCAGGGAGGAGAGAAGGAGGACGCACCTTGGGCGCGTGCGTGACGATGGCGTACCGCGAGTCGCTCGAGATGGTGACCGACGAGAGCTCTTGCGGCTGGACGACCTCGCTGCGGGCGATGACACTGCTCAGTGAGCAATCGCGTTAGGAGAGAGAGACAGAGGAGTGCGACGCACTAGAGGAGCTCGCTGTCGCCTCCTGCACCTGCGCTCGCGCCCTCGGGCAGCCGAAACACGCTGATGCGCTTCTCGTTCTTGGCGCCGATGGGCGCGTGCCCGCCCGCCGCTGCCGACGCGGGGTTGGCCGGCGTCACGCTCCGGCTCGAGTGCCGGCTCGGGACGAGGTGCGGCTCGGTCGTGTCGGCGCGCCCGACGCAGACGAGCTTGGTGCCGTCGGGCGAGATGGCGAGGTCGACGACGCGCGATGGGCATCGGGCGAGGTGCGAGATGACGTTGCCGGCGAGATCCTGCACGAGAATGCGGACGAGGCGTGAGCGAGGTCGAGCCGAGGTTGAGAGAACGGGAGAGGGAGAGTGAGAGAGGGGTGCTCACCCAGAAGAAGAGCTTCGAGTCCATGCCGCCCGAGACGAAACCGCGACCGTCGGGCAGCCACGCGAGCGCACCAATGGCGTACTCGTGTCGCACGAGCGTCGCGATGCACGAGCCGGTCTGCGGGCGCACGAAGAAAAGGTCGGCTCGGGGGCGAGAGGGGGCACGACGAGGATGAGGACGGTCGGCGCACCTCGGTGTTCCACATCTTGATGACGGCCTCGGCCGCCGTGAGGAGGATCGAGTCGTCGGGCGACCAAGCGAGGCACGAGACCGGGTCGGCGTGGTTCCGAAACACCTTGTCGAGCGTGAAGCCGGTCTGCGTGAGCGAGAGAGTCAGTTCGGCGACACGGGGGCAGCCACACGTGACGAGTGACGCCCAGCCGACGCACCTGGACCCTCCAGATCATGGCCGTCCGGTCCTTGCCCGCCGTCGCGAGCCACTCGCCGTCGTGGCTCCACTGGACGCGCCACACCTCGTCCGTGTGCTCCTGCAGGACGTGCGTCGTGTAGGTCGGGAAGCCGGCGACGCCGTTCGGGTCGGCGTCGACGAGGAGCGAGAAGGGCTCGTCGGCCGAGGGCGGCAAGGCGTGGTGGCGCTGCTGATGGGCCTGGGCCTGGGCGAAGAGCGTCGCGAGGCGGCGTTGAGGGAGCATGACGGTCGGCGAGATGAAGTCTAAGGGCGCAGGAGAACAGTCAAAGGCTGGGCCGGATACGCTTGGGCCGAGGAGAGAGAAGGAAGCGCACCTTGGAGCTGGACGAGAAGTCGTTGCCGAGACGATCCAGAAGCGCCGTCCCACCTGGCTCGCGCACGCAGGTCGTCTGCGCTCATGCACATGACGAGGCTGCAGAGGAGGAGAGCGCAGAAAAAAGTTAGGGCTCGTGGCGGCGTAACTCGGGGAAAGAGGAATCGAGACGGACCTCGACAGGAAGTGCAGCCGGTTCGAGTCGTGGTTGAGCGGCGACAGCTCGTTGCGGAGGACCGACAGGGCCGTCTTGGTCTCGCGCGCCTCGAGCGCCTCGAGGAACTTTTGCTGCCGAATCGCGAACTTGACGGGCTGCGACAGAGCAGGCTGTCAGGAACGCTCGGGCACGACCGAGTGCAGGCGAGGGACGCACCGTCAGGTCGAACGAGGGGTCGATGGGCAGCTCGCTCAAACGCTGCTCGACGTTGGTCCACTGACCGTCGAGGACGCCCTGGCGGAAGAGCGCGACCGCGGCGGGCTCGAGCGAGAAGCCCGACTCGGCCTGGAGAGCTTGCGCCGTGTTGCTGCAGGAAAGAGCTCGCCGTTAGTATACGCTCGTAGGAGCGCCGGAGGACCATGAGAGGAGGGGAGAGAGAGAGACGGACCTGTAGCCCATGTCCTGGAACGCTTGGAGCGCGATGCGCACAAACTCGCGCCGGTCGAGGTTGCTCCCCTCCCAAAGCGGGACAAAACCCTCGTCGCCCTCGTACTGCGCCGCATCTTTTACGGCGACGGCGACGTGGCCGTTCGTCGCCGAGGCAGCCGACGTCGTGCCGTTGATGGCGAGGTCGGGCGAGGTGCAGTTGGTCGAGGAGGGTGCGGCGGACGAACTGTCGGGGAAGGAAGAGGAGGAGGTCGACTGGACCATGACGCCGTCGAGAGCTGGCGCACTCGGTGCCGGGGCGGAGGAAGAGGGGAGGTGCGAGGGCGGTGGGGCGAGCGAGGTGGACGAGTCGGACGCCTTGCGCTTCTTGCTCGCGGGCGGCTCGTCGTCCTTGTCGTGGTCGTCGACGTCGGCGAGCTCGAGAGTCGGAGGAGCGAGGGACGACTCGCGGCGGCGTCGGCGGCTGGTTGCGGGAGGTCGCGGGTCGACGGCGGCGGAAGGTGGGGAGGTCGTGGTGGGAGGAGAGCGGGGGTAAAAGGGGACGAGGGCGGGAGCTTGCTGAGTCGAGAGGGTGCTGGCAGGTGCACGCTTGGTCGCCTGGATGCGCCCGGACTGGTCTGCGGCCTCGGTGCGGCGCGAGAGGGAGACGAGGGCGAGATGAGCAGGTCGGGAACTGGCTCGCTCTGGGTGGCGCGACGAGACCGGCACGAGGATGGAGCCGCTGTGCGTGGGGCGGTCGACGGTGTGCTCGAGCTGGTGCGAGTGTGCTCAGGAGCGTGGGCGGATGAGGTCGAGGTCGGCCCCTCCTCGTCGTCGCAGTTCGGATCCAGCCTCGCAGAGCGTCTCGTCTCACGTCGCACTTTGCTCTTTCGCCTCGGTGGAACGGACACGCTCTCTCTATCGCTCACGATGGACGAAAGGGACGACGAGGCAGAGCCGGTGTTGGCTCGCTTCTATTCGACGGTCGCTCTACTCAAACCGCCTCGCCCTCGCGCGCCGGCTTGACCTTGAACTCGCCCTCGAGAAAGCCCTTGACGGCGCCGCCGACGCTCACGACGTCGAGGAGGAACGTGTCGTGACCCCACGGCTGGTTCAGCTCGTAGTAAACGACGTTTTCGTTGCCGTTCGCCTTAAGGCACTCGGCGAGCTCGCGCTGCTGCTCGATCGGGAACAGCGTGTCCGACTGGACGCCCATGACGAGCGTCGGGTGCGACCGCAACCGCGACAGGCCGCGTGTGAGCCCGGGCAGGTACGCGTGCGCCGACGGGAGCGACGAGATGAACGGCTTGGCGTCCTTTTGCCGCTTGGCGGCCGCGGCCCAGGTCGACGACGACGACGACGCGCCGCCTTCTGGCGGCGCCGAAGAAGAGGGAGGCGGGACGGGACACAGGGCGTCGGCGGGCAGCGCGCCCTCGTCGCGTGCGCGTCGTCGCGCCTCGAGGTCCTCGAGCGCGTCGTCGCTCATGTCGAACAGGTCCATGGCCTTGCTGATGTAGATGAGCGAGTTTGCGTCGTACTTGAGGCAGAACTGCTCGCCCTGGTGGTCGAGGTACGTCTCGATGAGAAAGTCGGGGCACAGGACGGGCGGCGACGGAAGGTGGGCGGCCGACGGGTCCGAGCGAGGCGCCGCGAGGTCACGCCGCCGACGGCCGAACCGCTGCTCCCACTCGGGGCCCGAGCGGTACGTGATGGTGGCGATTTCTGCGCCGGGGCGTCGACAGCTAGTCAGTGCGTGCACCGAGAGAGCGGCCAGGACGAGCTGGCCGGCGGCTCGAAAACGGCGACGGCGACGGCCGAGAGACCGAGAGAAAGGACGACGTACGGCGAGCGAGCTTCATGCCCGTGTGTGGCGGCAAGTCGTCGTAGTAGAAGCCGCGCTTCCAGTTCGGGTCGGCCATGAGGACTGTGCGCGAGGGAAAGACTGAGTCAGAGGTCGAGGCCATGCGTCGGACGCGCTCGAGAGGGGGCAAGAGAGAGAAGGGGTAGACGCACCGCTCCTCTGGGCAAAGCGCATGGCCATGCTGGCCGGGCTGCTGCGCGCCGTGCCGCTGATGCTGACGACCTTGCCGACGCGGTCGGGCTCGAGGTGGGCGGCGGCGATGCTCTGCATACCGCCCATGCTGCTGCCGACACTCGCCGCGAGCTTGTCGATGCCGAGGTGCGACAGGAGCTCGAACTGGGCGCGCACCATGTCGAAGATGCTGACGATGGGGAACCTGGACGCGTACGGCTGGCCGTCGCTCGGGTCGAGGCTCGAGGGCCCGGTCGAGCCGTAGCACCCGCCGAGGACGTTGGTGCACACGACGAAGAACTTGTCCGTGTCGATGGCGCGGCCGGGCCCGATGAAGCGCTCCCACCAGCCCTCGGCCGGGTTGGCGGGCGTCGAGTGGGCGTGCGACGAGGCCGAGAGGCCCGTGTGGAGGAGGACGGCGTTGGTGCGGTCGGCGTTTCAAGGTGCCCCAGGTCTCGTACGCGAGCGAGAACGAGGGCAGGTGGCCGCCGTAGTCGAGCGCGAACGGGCGCGGGTGGTCGTAGACCTGGTAGCCCGTTACGACGTTGGCGTACGCCGGCTCGGGCCCTTCTGCGTCCTCGGCCGAGGTCGGGGTCGGGGTCGACGGGCCGAGCGTGTTGTACGACGAGGCCGAGGTCGATGGCGAGGGTTGTTGGCGCTGCTGACGTTGCTCGAGGAGGCGGGCGGTGCGCAGGTCGTTGGCGTCGACGCAGGGGAAGCTCATGGCCGGGTTGGAGCCATGCGGGCGACTGAAGCGGTCGGTCGACGTCGCGGTTGTCGGTGGTGGTGCTGGTGCCGAGGTGGACGGCGCGTCGGGCGGTGCTGGCGACGAGTGGGGAGGAGGGTGGGTGCGGGCGGGGGCGGACGAGTGGAGGGAGCGCTGCAAGAGGGCGCGTTGCGCCGAGCGGGCGATGCGTGCAGCCATGGCGAGGGTGCACTCGCAGCTGGTCGAGGTGGGAGGAGAGAGAGACGAGCTGACCAAGTCCAACTCCAAGTCGATGAGGTGCTTGACCAAGTCCACACCTCGCTCTCGCCCAAGGGGCCCGCCCGCTGCTTCGAGCCTGCTTAGGCGGACTTGTGCAGTCACCCTACAGCCTCGCCCGCCGCCCGCACGCCCGGCCGACGACGCTGGCTGACTCCCATCTTCAACCTCATCAGCTCGCGGTGTTCGTCGACCTCTCCTCTGCGGGCTCGCTGTCCTCGCCAGAGCGCTCCACCGAGGCCTCCGGGTGCGAGACGTCGAGTCTGCCCTCCTACCTCGCCGTGCCGGCACGATCATCCTCGTCCCCCCTCGACCTCCCCCCGTCTTCGAGTCGCGCAGGTGGCCGGTCTCGCTCCGCCACAGGTTCTCGCGCCTCGAGATGGTCTCGCGTTGCTCTACGGGCATTTCCAGATGCGCACGAGTGGGTGCGCGAGCTTGAGTCGGCGCAGAACCTTTCCTTCCTCGTCGGACCTCGTCGACGCTCTCATCCCCGGCGTATCCTCCGGCCGAGGCGCATCGGCACCCTCTGGGGTTCGTCGAGACTCTGCAGCTCGCTTCGAGTAGTCGAGCGCACTCGCACTGTCACTGGTCGCACCCGCTGCGCGGGACGGCGCGCTCACAAATGTTCTTGGTCGAGCGGCCTCACTCGCAGCTCGCGGGCAATCCTGCTCGCCCTGACGAGTTCTCTCGAGTCCTGTGCTTGGCGGTCGAGCTCGGTCACAGCTACGCGCGGAGCGGCCGCAGTTCGCTGCCGTGAAGCAAGACCCTGCTGCTTCCAGGCGCGACGGCGCGGGCAGGCTCGCGACCGAGCAGGCTTTCGTCCCACACTCAGCTCCTGCATAATCACGTGCTCGTTCGACCTCGTTCTCGAGCGAGGCGAGCTGCACTTACGTTGCTGCGCACGGTGCGACGAGCCGCGGGTGCGGGACCCGCGGCACGACGAGCTTTCGGCGCCTCGAACAGCCGCACGGACAGGGCAGGGTGGATCGAGAGCAGGGCGAGATCACGCTCGCTTGCAAGCGCGTCGCATTTGCGCACAGGCGAGAGCGAGACCGACAAGCTGAGAGACAGCCGTCGCGAGGCGAGCTCTGCTCTCGCACCCGCACGCACGGCTCCGCCTGCGCTCGAAGCAGCACGAGCGCGCTCTGCGACACGACCAACGCCCAGCGAGCGCGCCAGCAACGCCGCCGCTCGCCTCGCGCCCTCATCTCGCGGCCTCTCCCCCGCACTCGCTCGTCGACCCACGACCATGGCCACCACGCGCAGGCCAGCCGACGAGACGCCGCCAGTGCGCGCCAAGCGCCTCAGACGGTCAGCTGCCGCGTGCGCGTCCTGTCACCGCTCGAAACAGTGCGCCCCCCTCCTCCACCTCTTCCCCTCCCCACCTTGACTCTCTGCACGTGGAAGCTGACCCTCGCCTCCCTGCAGTCGCTGTGACGGGCCACCAGGACCCTGTCACCGCTGCGCCACGTCGGGCATCGACTGCGTGTTCCCGCCGTCGACCGGGCCAGCACCCTCTCGCGCCTCGCCCGCAACCTCCCTCCCTCCTCCTCTCGCCCGCACGCCCGTCGCCGCACAGCCCGAAGCGAGCGGCTCGACCCCCATCGCGACCGCTTCCTCCTCGTCCGTCACCTTCGACTCGTCCCATGCCACCGACATCTCGCAGCAGCTCGCCCTCGCCAACTCGCGCCTCGAGATCCTCCAGGCGACGCTCGACTCGGTCCTGTCGCGGCAAGATGTCGTCGCCCCGCTCCGCTTGCCGGCGCAGCAGCTGTCGCCGAGTCGCCCCGCGTGCTGGCGCAGGAGGCGAGCCAGCACAGCTCGGACGCCGCGAGCGCGGCCCTGCAGGGCGGCTCGTTCCTGTCGAACGACGCGAGCGCCGCCGCCGACGAGACGAGCGCGATGAGCGCCCTCATGCTCGCCGAGGCGAGTGCGGCGAGCGTCCTCGCGTCGGCGAGCATCGCGAGCGCGGCCAAGCGGCAGCGCGAGGGCGCGTCCAGCGCGCAGGAATTGCTCAAGCCCGATTGGAGCATCGCCATGCCCGACGTCCTCGAGCGCGGCATCATGACGCTCGACGAGTGCGAGGCCGAGTTCGACATCTTCTTCACCCACATCCAGCCCTGGGCAGCCCTCCTCTCGGTGGCCCTCGACCGTCAGCCGCTCGCCGTCCGGGCGCGCTCGCCCCTCCTGTTCCACGCCATCCTCCTCCTCGCCCTGTACTACCGCCCTCGCACCCGCGCCAACCTCGCCCGGTACTGCGCCGTCTCGTCGCTCGTCGACGCCCTCCTGGCGCCCCAGATCCTGTGCCCGCAAGCCAACGACCTGTCTGGCGGCGACTTTGTTCGCGCCGTCCACCTCCTCCTCATGTACAAGCCGGTCCAGTACGCTCGCCTCGAGGCGTGTGGCGTCACCGACGCGAGCGCCGTCGAGTCGTCGTCGAAAATGAACGTCGCAGCCTCCTGGATGCTGAGGCTGCTCGTCTCTCGCGTGTCGACCTTCATCGGCCTGCCCTCGATCGCCGACAGGTGCGTCGCCAGCTCTCTATCTCGCTCTCTTTCTCTCCGCCCGTCGCCTGAACGCCTCCCTGACTCGCCTCCTTCCCGCAGCTTCGCTCAAGCCTTCGCCAACCAGCAGTTCGTCCCGATCGCCGACACGCTCGTGTCGCAGGAGCGCCTGTACCTCGACTGCGTCTTTCGCGAGCTCACGGGCGCCCTCCAGTCAGGCAAGAGCGCAAACTTCACGCCTCAAGCAGCCTGTCGCACGACCCGCCTCTTTGCGCACCTCGCCCGGCAGCCGTCCGACGTGCGCCTCGCCGCGAGTGTCGAGCTCGTCGCTGCGGCGGCCGAGGCGCTCGCCATCTCGGGCGTCCCGTCGAGCGACACACTGCGCCAGTTCGACGTCGAGCTCGCCAACTGGACGTCGTACTGGCGTCCGAGGTTGACGCCGGCGACGGCGCCGGACGACGCCGTGCGCTGGTCCGTGTTCGTGCCCTACGCCGGCTTCACCCGCCTCGTCGTGCGCGGCTTCCTCCTGCCGACGTGGCGCGCCAAGCGCGAGGCGGCGAATCTGGCGGCGAGCGCGAGCGGCGCAGCAGGCGCCGTCACGCTCGGCGACGAGGAGCACGAGCACATCGCGCACGTCGTCGCGGTCGCCGAGGAGATGCTCCTCGCCATGACGGTCGAGGGCAGGAGCCTGAGGGAGGGCGTTCCCGGTGCGAGGGTCGAGTGGGACAGCCTCGTCCAGCAGCTCGTGCCGGACCCGGCCATGTGCGAGCTGTGCAGGTGGGCGACAGATTCTTTGACTTGCGTCGTGCGCCCCTCTTTCTCTCTCTCACCTCTGTCCCTGTGCGACGACTGACCTTGCATCGCCCTCGCAGATGTTCGCCTACCCGCTCATCATGCTCAACCAGCTCGCCGAGGAGGGCCTCGTCTTTGGCGACCTGTCCGTCCTCGCGTCGGGCTCGTCGCCGAGCCAGCCCAAGCCCATGTCGGCCGACGACAAGCTGAGCCGGCTCCTCGCCCTCGGCGCCGAGCTCCTCGAGGCCGTCGCGCCCAACCCGGTCCACCCGGCGCGCGGCCAGGCGGCGTTCCTGCGCAAGGTCCGCCAAGCGCGCATCGCGCCGTCGAGCGAGGACCCGACGCCCCAGATGTCGCCTCGACGTCGCGCATCGGCAAGTGCAGCCGGCGCAGAACACCCGCACCTCTCGACGGCGACGCACGACTCGCTCGCACCCTCGACCGCCTTCCTCCCTTACGCCTCGACTGCCGCCGTCGACTCGCTCGCCATGGCGTACCAGCCGACGCCGCTCAACTCTCCGCCCTTTCCCGCCACGACGCCGCTCACGGGCATGAGCGGCGTGCCGCTCAACCTCGACGCGCTGCCCGGGCTGTTGGCGGGCGACGGGTGGACAGGCGGAGCGGTCGGGGCGGGCGTGTTTGACGACCCGCTGGTCGGGTGGAGCATGTTGTAGAGGGTCGTTCGGCGTGCAACGATGGCGCGCTCGACGACGCCGACGAGAGCAAGGTCCGTTGCCCGGCTGGTGGAGCGCCTCCTCGCCGAGAGCTCGAGAGCCCGATCCCCCTTCCGTCGGCCCGACCTTGCCTTTCCCCCGCTCGCGCTCCTCTTCTCCCTCTTCCTCACCATCAACCTCACCCGCACCATGCCGTTCACCTACCTCATCACCGGTGCGTCCTCATCCGTCTCGACCGCCGCCCGCCGTCGGCTTCCTGCCCCCGGCGATCCCTCCACATCTCGATGATGAAGCCGGACCGCGAAGCTGACCCAGCGCTCTCGTCCCACTGCAGGTGCATCTCGCTCGCTCGGCCTCGGCTACGCCAAGGAGCTCCTCGCGTCCAGCCCCGACGTGCGCGTCGTCGCCGCCGCGCGCAACCCGTCCTCGGCCGAGGGCCTGCAGGCGCTCGCCAACGATGCCGCCAACAAGGGCCGCGTCTACCTCCTCCAGCTCGACGTCGAGAACAAGGAGCAGGTTGCAAACGCGGCAAAGGAGCTCGAGGACAGCGGCTTCCTCGGCGAGAGCGGCCTCGACGCCCTCGTCAACAACGCCGGCGTCGCGGCCGACGCCAAGTTCAAGCCTTCCGAGCTGTACGTCCAGACGTTCTCTTGTCGGTCAGGATCACGTCTCGAGGCGCAGGACCGCTCACGCAGCCTTCCTCCCGTCGCAGCGAGCCGGAGCACGTCCTGTCGAACATCGGCGTCAACGTGTTTGGCGTCCTCAACGTCACCAAGCAGTTTGTCCCGCTCCTCAAGAAGGGCCAGGGCAAGCAGATCTTTGTCCTTTCGAGCGTGTGCGGCTCGATCGAGGAGTTTGGCAAGAACACGATGGTGACCGGCTGTGCGTCCTCGTCCTCCCTCTCTGCGACTCGTCTCGCCTGACCCTGACCGCCCCGGCCCACAGACTGCATCAGCAAGGCGGCGGTCAACATGTACACCGCAAAGCTCGCGAGCGAGCTGGGTCCGGTACGTTCGGGCCGCTTCTCTTTCTCGTTCGGCCCTTTCGCCGACGCGCTCGGCGGACGATACTGATGCTCTCTCACTACCACCTGCAGGAGGGCTTCACGGTCATCATGGTGCGTCTCGGGCCTTTCTCTCGTCAATCTCCTTGGCCGTACCCGTCGCTGACATCCTGTGCCCCTTCCCTTTCCTCCCCTTCCCACTCCTCCTTTTCCTTTCCGCCCCTTCCCGCTCCGCTCCTTTCCTTTCCCCTCGTCGTCCTCCCTCGCCCTCTCCGTCGTCTCGTTTCTCCTCTTCCATCGCTCGCGCACCTAGTTCCACCCCGGTAAGTCTTTCAGCCCGTCGCCTTCTGCAGGCAGCTCCTTGCCTGCGCACGCTGACTCTCTCTCTCCTCCCTCGGCGTGCAGGATACGTCTCGACCGACATCAACAACAAGAGCGGAGAGATCGAGGTGGAGGAGGCGACTGCGCTCGCGTGCGTCCTCAGTTCGCCCTCTGTGTCGGCTCGGCGGATCCAGCTCACGGCGTCATCGCGTCCCGCAGGCTCAAGAACGTGTTCCAGGCGGCTAAGCCCGAGCTCAACGGGTCGTTCCTGCGGTACACGGGCGAGAAGATGCCGTGGTAGACGAGCGACGAGGCGGCGACGCCCGGACCTCGAGTTTCCGCTCTCGCACCCGATCTGCAAAATGCTTCGCGTTCGCTTTACTGTACCTTGCGAGTGACAGGAGAGCCGAGAGCAAGCTTGCTTGAGAGTGTGCGCTGTCGATGTCGCAGGGTTTCCCTTCCCCACTCTGCCGCTGTCGCCGAAGTCCGATCTCGCCGCTCGCATCAGCGCTCTCGCTCTTCTCCCAGGACCCGCACCAGCTCAAGGACTGCAGCAGCCATGTCTACCTTCACCTACCTCATCACCGGTGCGCCCCCCTCGTCTTCCCAGCTCGCCCTCCCCTCCCCTCCCTCGTCATCAGCGAGCTGACCTGTTCCGGACTGTCCCTCCTCCCCACGACCTCTAGGCGCCTCCCGCTCTCTCGGCCTCGGCTACGCTCGCGCGCTTCTCGCCGCTCGCCCCGAGGCTCGCGTCGTCGCCGCCGCCCGCAACCCCTCGGCCGCGACCGACCTCCAGGCGCTCGCCAACGAGGACGCCAACAAGGGCCGCGTTCACGTCCTCCAGCTCGACGTCGAGGACAAGGCGCAGATCGCAAAGGCGGCAAAGGACCTCGAGGCGTGCGGCTTCCTCGGCGAGGCGGGCGGCATCGACGCCCTCATCCACAACGCCGGCGTCGCGCTCAACCACCAGACCAAGCCCTCGCAGCTGTACGTCCCCCACCCCTCTCGTGCGAGCCCGTCTCGATCGAGCCCCCAGAGCTCACCAACTTCCCTCATACGTGCAGCGAGCCCGAGGACGTTCTCGACAACCTCAAGATCAACGTGTTCGGCGTCCTCAACGTCAACAAGGCCTTCCTGCCTTTCCTCGAGAAGGGCAAGGGCAAGCAGATCTTCGCCTTGTCGAGTGTGTGCGCCTCGATCGAGCAGTGGGGCAACAACGTCATGACGCCGGCGTGTGCGTCCCTCTCTCCCTCTCTTCCACTCTCTTTCGCGCGCGGCAGCCCCCTCGTTCCGACCCTGACTCGCACTTTCCGCAGACTCGGTTTCCAAGACGGCGCTCAACATGTGGATGAGCAAGCTCGCGGCGGAGCTGGGCCCGGTGCGTCGTCCCTCCTGAACTGCCTCGTCGCTCAGCGTTCCTCGACTGACACTGCCTTCCCCGTTCACAGAAGGGCTTCACGGCAATCATGGTGCGTCCCTTCTCGCACGTCGTGGTCTCGGCAGGTCCCGCCGCATCAACCACTGACCTTGCCTTTCCCCTCTTCTCCTTCCCCCTCCTTCCCCCTTCTCTCGATCCACCTCCTCTTCTTCCTCTACCTCCCCTCCTCCATCGTCATCTCGTCCAATACAACCCTCTGTCCTCTACGACCGTGCATCCAGTTCCACCCCGGTCAGTCCTCCGCCCAACGCCGCACGTGCCGCCCCTTATGCGTCTCCCACATCTCGGGCACACTGACCCTCTCTTCCCCGTCGGCGTGCAGGATACGTGAAGAGCGACATGAACAGCGGAGCAGGAGAGATTACTATCGAGGAGGCGGCCGACTTTGCGTGCGTCGCCTGTTCCTCCTCTCCTGTCGGTTTTTCGAGCCGGCCCACCTTTTCGAGCGGCCGTGACAGCCGTCTCATCCTGTCGGGCATTCATCTGAGAGTGTGCTCTGACCTGTCTTGCACCCCTGCAGCGTCAAGAACGTCTTCCTCGCGGCCAAGCCCGAGCTGAACGGCGCATTCCTCCGCTACAGCGGCGAGAAGATGCCGTGGTAGACTTGCAGAGCACCCTCGGCGGCCGATCAGGGAGACGCAGCAGTGCAATGAAAGTGCTCCCGGCGCGCGTGAGCTGTCTGTTCGAGAGATTCGAGAACAGGGCGGACGGGGTCCGAGCGAGGCGAGCAGGAAGACAGACTTGACGCCCTCGCTCCTGTCCATGGTTTCTGACGCTCGCTGCATCTCTCGGTCGACAGCGACGACGACACGAAGGAATGTATCGACGCAAAGTGTTGACGATGCTGTGCGTCGGGCGCTCTAAAGAAAAGTGCTCTCCTCCTCGTCCACCTCGATCGACCCTGCTGCGTCGCCGTTCGGTTTGTCCGACTCGACTTTGTCCTCGACCTCAACTTCGAGCTTCTCCTCGCTCGGCTGCTGCCCGCTCGCAGCAACAGGCTGCTCCACCTCTGTCTCGGGCAACGCGCTCGCGACCTGGGTCGGGCTCGTCACGACGCCCTTTGTCCTCGCCGACGCTGTGACCGGCGCTCTGCAGCATTGCGACTGGCGACGACGCTGCTCGACGACGCGCGAGGGCGATGTCGGCGGGCTCATGAGGATCAAGCCGGAACCGCCGCTGCTGCCGCGCCGGGCGGCCTCAGCAAGGCGCTCCTTGAGCGTCTTGCGTCGAGGAGGAGCGGTCGGGTCGATGACGGCAGGAGCAGGAGGGGATGTGGACGAGGATGCTGGTGCAGGTGAGGCGACAGGAGGAGGAGCTGGCGCAGGCTCGACGGCAACGCCGGCGGCCGATGTGGAGGGGGCGAGCGGCGCGGGCTCGGAAGTCGATGCCGGCTCGAGAGGAGGGGCGACGTCGGCCGACGGCGTCGCAGCTGCAGAGACGGCCGGGTGTTGAGGGGCGGATGCCTCGGCGGTCGGCGGCAGCTGAATGACGGGCGCCGACGACGGCATGGTGGCGTCCGCCGATTCGAGGACCGTGTCGGTCGCCGACTCGACGCCGTCCTCGCCAGCGACGTCCTCGCGAGCGACGTTGTCGACGAGCGACGTCACGTCGACAGCGGCAGACGGTGGCGCGGCGTCCACGAGCGCCTCTGCGGCTGCGGCGTCGCCGTTCTCGACGGGCTCGGCGTCCAATGCCGGCGGGGCGGGCTCGATGTCGGGTTCATCGGCGACGGGGCCCTCGAGAGGGCGAGGGTCGGCCGAGGAGGGGATAGGCGCTTGGTCGTCGAGAAGAGGGGCGTCGGCCGTCGACGAAAGGAGCAGGTCGGCGACTGGCTCGCCGGCAGTGACGGGCTCTTCGACGACGGCGGGCTCGATGACGATGACAGGCTCGACCACGGCGACGGGCTCGTCGAGGTTGTCGGCCGTCACGTCGACCTCGACGTGGGCGGCGGCCTCGTCGTCGGCGGCAGGTGCAGGCTCGACGGCGGCGGCGGGTGCGGGCTCGACCGCTTGAACAGCATGAACCTCGGCCGGCTCGACGTCGCCCTCGCCGTCCACTGCAGGCCCGGCTGCTGCTTCTGCGGCCTCGACGGGTTGCACGAGCTCGCCCTGCGAGTCGACAGGATCGTCGCGCCCGACCTGCGCGCCGATGTCGCCCGCCGTGCCGAGCGCGTCCTCGCCTCGCACCGCCCTCTCGTCCTCCTGCGCGACCATCTCGAGCGCCCGGACCTCGTCCTCGACCGCTCCATCAGCGCGCTCCATCTCGCGCTCGACCGCCTTCTCGATCTCATCGAGCTCCTCCCTCGCCGGCGTTGCGAGCCCGCCTGCTGCGAGCTCGATGCCCTCGAGCTGGAGCGCCCGCTCAAGCGAGGGCGTGTCGACGCCAGTGCCGTCCTCGAAGGCGCGCTCGAGGGCGAGAGGCGTGAGCTCGCCGGCGGGCGCAGGTCGCGCGTGCGGCTCGGCCCGTCGCGCCTCGCTCGACGACCGAGGTGCGTCTTGTGCGGGCGCAGACGTCGACAAAGAGGCGGGTGAGGCCGCCTCGGCAGGGGCGCCCGTCGGCTCTGGCTCGGTGTGCGCGGCCTTGCGGCCCATGCTCTCGGCGAGCCTCTCGGCGAGCGACTTCTTCTTCTTTTGCGAGACGTAAGGCGCCGGGCTGGCCGGCTTCGGGCTCGGCGGAAGAGCAGCCGGGACGGGAACGGGCGAAGGAGGTTGCGGCGTCGCCGTGGTGGTCGAGGACAGGGAGGTTGACGAGGTCGACGCGTGGGCGTTGGAGAACATGGGCGCTGTCGGCGGTTCTGGGGCGGGCAGCGGTGCAGAGGCGGGAGCGACGAGGGTCGACGCAGTTGCGGGCGAGTCGGGTCGAGGCGGGATCGACGACGTGCGAGGAGGAAGAGCGGCCGGCTTGCTCGGCGCGAGAACTGGCGCAGGGGCTGGTGCGGGTGGCGGAGCAGGCGCTTCGGGGACGGGCTTAGCCGAGACGAGCGCCTCGAGAGCCTGCGATAATGGGCAAGGTCAGTGCCCGCGAGGAGGAGTGCGAAAAAAAGAAACGAGTCGGGCGCACCTTGCCGGGCCCGTTGTCCTCGACGCCCTTGAGCTCGCCGAGACGCTCGCGCAGGTACCGCACGTCGACGAGCATGCGGTCCCTCGCGCTTCGACTCCTCGGCTCGACGCGCGCAAAGACCTCGACGAGGCGCTCATCGAGCGCCGAGAAGACCTGGCCCATGATGGCGGCGACCGTCTCGGTCGCGAGGAAGCGCGACAGGACCTTGTGAAGCGTGTTGTGCTCCTTGACGAGCGCCTCCATGTAGGCGTTGGGCGTGTCGGGGCCTCGCGGCGCCGGCTCCTCGAAGTTGATGCCCTCGAGCGAGCGCGAGTGGACCTGGAGGCGGTCGCTCATGATGGCGACGAGCTTGGCGTGGATCTCGTGCTGGTGCTCCTGGTAGTCGCGCTTGAGTTTGTCGAACTCGGTGAGCATGACGGCCTGCTTCGGGTTGAGGTGCCGCCGGACCGCCTCGCGGATGTACGGGATGAGGGCGATCATGATCGACAGGGCCTGCGACGCGAGGGCTGCAGCACGACTGCGTCAGTCACGCGCACGGGGAGAGATACGACTGAGGGAGAGGGGGGCGCACCGAGGTGCTTGGCCGTGATGTTCTTGAGGCCCGCCGAGCGCATCGCTCCTGCACCGAGGACGACCTGGCACGTTCTCGAGTTGAAGACCTGCGGGGCGGGCAGGTCATCGGTAAGGCTCGATGAGAGGCTCCGAGAGAGGTGGGCGCACCTTCATGAACTCGATGATCTTGCTCATGGCGTCGGTCGTGAGCATCGGGACGTTGGCGAGGACCTTGAGGTACTCGACGAGAACGGCGACCGTGACGAGGCCGGCCGACACGGCAAAGAACTGGCGGCCCTCGATGTCGATCTGCTTGGCGGGCTCGGCGTCGGTGCTGCCGCCGTTGGCGGTCGACGACTCGGCGGCGAGTTGGGCCGTGCGTCGCTCGCCGAGGAGGAGAGCCGGCGGGTCGCTCGTCGCGCTGTCGAGGATGAGCTGGATGTTGGCCTGCGTCTCGGGCGGCACCTCGGCGGCGGCCCACTGCTCCTCCTCGACGACGCGCGCGTTCTCGGTGATCTGCCGCTGGTGGAACGTCTGGAGGAACGTCTTGGCCTGCGACACCATGGCGCCGCGAAGCCCGACGATCATGCGCTGGCAAACGCGCTCGCAGGCGACGACGAACGCCCACGACAGGTCGAAGATCTCGACAAAGTCGGCGAGGGCGAGATGGGCGTGCACCTCGGTGCGGACGCCGATCACCTTGCTGAAGCGGACGTTGGCGAGCTCGGCGACAGCGTGAACGACGTCGGTGATGTCGGTGCCGAGGGACGAGGCGTCGTCGGTCGCCGACGAGCGCGACGAGTCGGTCGAGGCCGGGACGGCGCCGACGGCGAGTTCTGCCGCCGACCCCGGTACGGCGAGCGTCGCGCCGGGTGCGTGTGCCGCAACTGGCGATACGTCGTCGTCTCCTGCCCGTGCGAGACCGTTCTGTCCCGCCGCTGCCGCCCCGCCCCGTCGCCGCGCCTTGCGGCGCTGCTCCTCGTGCCGGCTCGCGCTCCACAACTCGAGGAGGACGCGCGCTTGAAGGTCGACGACCTCGATGCAGGCGAGGAGGCCGGCGTAGGTGTCGCGGGCGAGGGCGAGGAAGGCCGGGTGAGGCAGGGCGCGAAGCTTCTTGGCGAGCGAGACGCTGTAGGTGGGCGATCGAGTCAATGCGTGCTTCAGGATCAGGGGCAGAGAGAGAGAAAGGGGGGCGCACCTCTTTTCCGAGATGGTGCCCAGGTCGACGCTCGTCCCCCTGCTGACGCTGCGCACGGCGACCTGCGCAAAGTGGTCCTCGTCCTCGGCCGTCGGCGTCTCGCTCGTCGGCAAGTGCTCGCGCACGAGCGCGCGCACCTCGCGCAGGACCGACTCGCGCCACGACAGGACGGCGCTGTCCATGCCGCCGGCGCGCACGAGAGCGCTCACGACGGGGCGGACGCGCTCGAGGGTGCGCTCGCGGGCGACGCGCTCGGGCGAGAGGCCGACGTCGACGTCGTCGTCGCCGCCGCTCGCCGCCGAGCTCGTCTCTTCAGAGACGGCGTGCAGGGCGCGAGGAGCGCCGAGGCCGCCGCCATTCGCCGCCGCCGCCGCCGCTGCCGCCGAAGGAGGCTCGAGCGCCTTGCCCTTGCCCTTCCATCGGCGGCCGTCGCGCGCAAGGCGCACGTGCTCGTCGATACCGACGTCCATCTCGTGCTCGAGGACGGACGTCAGCTCGCCCTCGAGCGACTTGGCGATCTGGGCTCGCAAGAGGGCGAGCTTGGTCGGGAGCGACGACAGGGCGCGCAACTTGGTGAGGTTGAGCGGGCGCGTTGGCGTGCGGCTGGGGGAGCCGCGGGAAGTGGCGGGAGAGGTGGTCGAGGAGGAGGGAAGCCGGGGCGAGGCTGGCGCGGGCGGGTCGCCGGAAGGAGGTGCCGCCGAGCCGTAGTAGGCGTCCTCGACCTGCTCGCTAACCTCGAGCGCGCCGTCCCACTCGCCGTTCTCGACGAGCTCCTTGACGCCCTCGACGGCGACCCACACCTCCTCGACGGCGCGCACGGCCTCGTCGATGCGCTCGAGCCCGCGGCGGCGGGCCTGGGCGCGCAGGACTTGGAGGCCGTGCTGCGCAGTCGCGCCGACGCCGCCCTCGCTCGCCTTGAGCGCCGCCTTGAGCTCGGTGATCTTGGCGAGGGCGGCCTCGCCCTCGGAATGAAGGCCCTGGAGGTTGGACAGGGCGGCGAAGAAGGACGACGAGCGCAGGCCGATCTCGCGCACAAGGTGCGACTCGATGACGGCCGTGTAGTGCGAGAGCTTGTCCTGCAGGACTTGGTCGGCGGCGAGGTCGTTGAGCGTGTGCGGGCCGAGACCCGGGATGGAGTCGAACGCGGTCGACGAGGATGACGAGGCGGCGGCGGTCGAGGGGAGGGACAGGCGTGGGGAGGGGTGCGGCGACAGTTGGATGCGCTCGGTGACGAGGTCGAACGTGCGAGGGTTGGCGAGGTCGAAGGACGAGTCGAAGAAGATCTGGGGCACGTCGTCGAGAGCAGGGAGGACCTCGCTCGAGACGGGCGGCGGGAGTGCGGGCGAGCCGGCGGGCCCTGCCGCCCTCACGCCGAGGCCGACGCTGCGGTCGTCGTCGCCGTCGCCGTCGTCACCTTGGAGCGCGCCTCGCGCGTGGACCGCGTCGCGGCCGTCGGCGTCTCGAGCGAGGCGGCTCTCGCGCTGCCAGCGTTCAAAGTCGCCCGAGACGTCGGCGAGGTAGGCGTCAAACTCGGTGCGGGCGACCTTGCGCAGGTCGGTGACGTGGATGGGCGGGGCCTGGCTGCGGCGCTGGGCGACCGACTTGGCGCCGGACGCGGCTTTGGGGAGGGTGCCGGCCGAGGTGAAGGTGGTCGAGAGGGACGAGAGCTGGGAGGGGAGGTACGAGCTGGCCGAGGGGAGGGTGGGGAGGGACGGCAACAGGCTGCCCGGGGTATGCGGTTCTGCGAGGACGGCCGAGATGGCTGTTTCGAGGGGAGCGCGACGAGGGGGAGGACGAGGGTGAGCCCGCTTCGACTGGGCTTTGCTCGGGCGGGAGTGGACGTACAGTACTGCGAGTCGGCTACCGAGTGCGCGGCTGGCCGTTGTGGCCCTGGCTGCGGCGTGGTCGCAGTTGCGGTGCGTGTCGAGTCCGAGGCGAACGAGGCCCTGCCCGACGCGGGCGGATTGCGCGACGAGGCCATGCCCGGCTTGGCGTGTGCACGAGCCAGTCGAGCTAGTGCAGCAGCTCACGCCCGCAGCTGTGCGGGTCTGGCGGTGCGGACGACGACGACAAGCCGACGGACTCGCGGCAGCTTCCCGACGGTCGCTCCTCTCCCACTCTTGCTGCTTCGTGTGCGTCCCGCTAGACCTGCACACGCTCGACCGACATGCCTCCTCAGCTGGACCGCTTCGTCTGCCTTGGAGGTGCGCCCCCCTCTCCTCGTCTCGTCCTCCCCCACCTCGCCCCGCTCACCCTCTTGCGCCCGCCCCTCGAAACCCGCAGACTCGCTCACCGAGCTCAGCTGGGACGAGCAAGGCCTCGGCGCGTCCCTCGCCCACCTGTACCAGCGCAAGCTGTGAGTCTCTCCCCGCTCCCACCTCCTCCTCGTTCCTCCACTCTTCGCCTTGCCCACTTGCACCCTCGACCAGCCTCGCTGACTCTTGCTCGCTGCGCCCACCCACAGCGATGTCCTGAACCGGGGCTTGTCGGGCTACAACTCGGACTGGGCGCTCCACGTCTGGAAGCAGTGGCTCGAGCCCACCACCGACGGCGGCCCCAAGACGCAGCTCGTGACCCTCTGGCTGGGAGCCAACGACGCCGTCCTCCCCAGCGAGCTCCAGGCCGTCCCGCTCGAGCGCTACAAGGCCAACCTGCGCGCCATCGTCGCCCTCGTCCACGACCGCTGCCCCGAGGCGAGCGTCGTCCTCGTCACGCCCACGCCGTTCCACCCCGAGGGCTGGCTCGACGAGCGCGTTCGTCGCGGCCTCACGAGGGAACACGACCGCGCTCCGGAGCGCACGCGCGAGTACGCCGAGGCCGTTCGCCAGCTCGGCAACGAGTTGAGCCTTCCGGTCGCCGACGCCTACACGCCCGTCGACGCCGAGATGCGCCAGCTCGGGCCCGAGAAGGAGGGCAACGTGTTCACCGACGGCCTGCACCTCAATGCCGCAGCGTACAAGCACGTCGTCAACGGTGCGTCCTCGGCTCACTTTTCTCTCGCCCGCGACGAGCAGTCGGCCTTTGGGCCGGCCGAGGCTCGCCTCTGCGTATACACACCGACGCTCACTCTCCGTGCCGCAGCCGTCGTCAAGGCGATCGAGGCGCACTACCCGGAAAAGGCGCCCGATGCGCTCCCCCTCCTCTTCCCGTACTGGCGCGACATTCGTGCGTCGCACTCTCTTCCCCTGCGTTCCCAGTTCTCGCAAATGATACTGACGAGCTCTCTCGATTGCCTGCCTCTCATGCGCGCAGCCACCGCCGGCGGTGCGTCCACCTCTCCCTCTCCTCCCTCTTGCGCTCGAGCCCGTTCCTGACTCTCTCTCGTTCTCGCTACTCGCTGCAGCTCTCGGTCCCGAGTTCTCCGTCGCCGACAAGGCCGTCGCTGCTGCTGCCGCCAACCACACCGACCCGTTCTAGACGGCCAGCTCTCGTGGAACGCGGTGGGGCGAGTCGGGTTTGTGTAGAAGTGCGATGCAAAGAAGAGATGTCTATGCTACAGCCCTCAGTCCGTCTGCCCGCTCCCGCTCTCGCTCCTGGCTCTGCTAGACGTCGAGAAAGTCGGCCTCGCACTCGGTGATGGGCCATTTTGCGCGCTGCATGACGGTGAGCGGGTCGACGAGCCCGCGCTCGAGGCGGTGCAGGCCGACCCACGCGATCATGGCCGCATTGTCTGGGTGCGCTCGAGAGTATCAGTGAACATGCGCGAAAAGAGAGAGAGGAGAGAAAGAGGGGACGCACCAGTGCACAGGTGAGGCGGCGGAAAGATGAGGGGGAGGTCCGGGCGCCCGAGCATGTCGAGCCTGCTCCTCAACCTGTTGCCGGCGAGCGCACGAGGGGTCAGAGATCGGGCGCACAGTCGAAAGAGAGAGAGAAAGGGCGGAAGAGGACGCACCGCTCGCGCAAGACGAGGTTGGCCGCGACGCCGCCGGCCACGACAAGCCCTTTCACCTCGTCCTCGCCCTCGCCGCGCAGCCTCGTCATGCCGAGCTCGACCTTGGCCGCCACCTGCTCAAACGCCGCCTCCATGAATGCCCTCGCGACCTGCTCCTTGCGCTCGGCGCGCATGCCCTCGGCGGGCTCGGCGCGCAAGAGCCGCGTGAGGGCGCTGCGCTGCCCGGCGTACGAGAACGCGAGCTCGCGCGCGAACGGCATGGCGAGCGTCGGCGGTGCCGTGCCATGCGCTTCGGCGGGCGACAGTGCGGGGCTCGTCGCCCCTCGAGGGAAGGCGAACCGCTCGAGCGCGGCGCCCGGGCTGCCCGCGCCGAGCGCCCACGGGACGCCGAGATCGCGCGAGGCCTTGTCGAGCGAGGCGCCGATCGACTCGTCGGCGGTCGAGGCGAGGATGCGGAACGACGAGGGCGAACGCGCGAGGAGGAGGAGCGTGTGGCCGCCCGAGAGGAGGAGGGTGAGGAAGGGGAACTCGGGTGCGGGCGACGACGTCATAGGCGCGGCGGTGAGGAACGGCGTCAAAGCATGGGCTTGCTGTGAGGGAGGGCGCGAGGTGTCGGGGATTGTCGACCCAGAGGAGGAGAGGGCGGCGCGGCGGGCAAAGACGAGGACGGGAGGAAGGTCAGCCGGGCAGGACGAGATGGGCGAGGCCATGAAAGGGAGAGCGGGTGCGCACCATGTGGTGGACGCCGATGAGAGGCTTGCCCGTGGCGGCCGCGAGCGCCTTTGCGGCCCCGAGGCACACGCTCAGGCAGCCGTACATGCCCGGTCCCCTCGTTGCCGCGACGGCGTCCAGGTCGCCGAGCGAGACGCCCGCCTCGGCGAGAGCACGCTCGATGGCGACCGGCATGTTGGCCTGGTGCGCCTCCTGGGCGTGCATCGGGTGGATCCCCCCAAACGACTCGTGGATGGCCGACTGCTTGAGGACGACGTTGGACAGGAGGCGGCGGTCGCTCGAGACGACGGCGGCGCAGGTATCATCTGTGCGGAGGTTGGCTGTCAGTACCGGTGTCGCGACGGCAGAGGAGAGAGAGATTTGGGAGCGCACCTGCAGACGACTCGAGACCCAGGACGAGGAGCGGCCGGGCGCCCGTCGACAGGGCACGTCGGGCCGAGGAGGTCCACAGGGGTGCCCATACAGGCTGTCGCGTCGGTTTTGGGCGAAGCATGGGTCGGCAGAGCGAGGCGTGGTCGAGGTACTTGAGTCGGAAAGTCGCTCGAGCTGATGAGGACGAGCGAGGGTGGTGAAGACCGAGGCGGTCGAATTGCCGGGCGGGACTTCTGGAGGGCACAGCAGTGGTGCTGTGCGTGTACACCAGTCCGGACTGACAGCTGGTCGAGCCGAGTGGGAGGCCAGGACGAGGCGCGTCGTCGTCGCCAGCGTCGACCTCGTCCACTTCACTCGCCGTCGCCACCATGCAGGCGTACGAGCCACACGCGCCGCTCACGGCCAACGCACTCAAGCGCAGGAGCCGCTCCCCTTCCCCCCAGCCGCACAAGGTGAGCCCGCCTCCTCCTCCTCCCTCGTCGTCGTCGAACACTCGGCTCACCTCTCCCTCGCGACTGCAGCGCCGCCCTCCACCGAGCTACAGCCCCGCCATCTACGCCAACCTCGCACCCGCCGGCCCACCTCGCTCCCTCTCGACAGAGGCCCTCGCCGGCTCGCCCGCTCCCGCTCCGCCCCACAGTGGGCGCAGCACCCCGGGCGACTGGCTCCAGCGCACCCGCGACCTGCACCTCCAGACCCCGTTGTGCGGCACCCCGATCGCGTGCGACGACGCGATGCAGAGCGACGACCTCGCCATCGACATGCGCGCTGGCGGGCCCGCGGTCGAGGTCCGTCGTCTCGTTCCTTCCCTCCCGCCTTCCTCCTCTCGTCGCACACCCTGACCCCTTGCTCGCGCACCGCAGGACCTCGACAACGCCATGATGCAGGACGAGCCCAACTCGCCGCAGTCACTTTGTGCCCCTCAGCCCGCCGTCCCTCTCACCTCGCGCGCGCACGCGTCCGCCTCGCCCTTCTGGTCCCCTCTCCCGCCCGCCGACACGGCCGCCCCTCACGACGCTCCCCCCCTCCACCAGCACCTCGCCGGCTCGCCGCAGCCGTACCTCGCCTCAGACGGCGGCGGCGGCGGCGGCGGCATGGCGCGCTCGGCGTCGGGCGGCTCGGTCCGCAGCATGGGCTCGGCGGCGGCGTGCGGCGCAGAGGCCGACCTGCACGCGCATGCAATCGCAGCGTTGTCGTCGTCGCCGCGCAAGCCGTCGACGCCGGTGCCCGGGACGCTCGGCGGGCGCGGCGGCGGTGGGTGGAAGGTGACGATGGGCTATCGCGCCGACTGCGAGCGGTGCGTCAGGCAGGAGCAGGGGCACTCGACGCATGTCGTGTGGAGCTCGTGAGGTCGGGACGAGGGACGGCGTGCTTGATCGGGACGAGGAAGGAGGGACGACGACGACGACGACACGCTTTGGATACCCCTACCGCGAGCTTTTCTCCTTCTTCGTTGCTCGCCCTTGACGTAGATACCTCTCTCAGTGCCGTGCACGAACCCTTTGCAATTGCTTTCCTTTGCACCCTCTCGAGCCGCTCTCGTCGTCGACGCTGTCTGCCGAATCCGCTGCGTGAACGGGAGCTGCAAAGGTGGTGCGGTAACGTTACAGGGGGTGGTACGGGCCGTCATCGGGATGGCGTCGGGTCCTGCTGGTGCTTGGCGCCCGCTGTCGGCTGCGCACCCGCCGGCGCTGCACCTCCTTTGCCCTCGCCGTCCTGGAACCCGAGCGCCTCAAAGTCCGTCTTCTCCATCAGGTTGCTGTCGAGAGGGCAGTCGAGCGGTCAGTTGTCGGCTGCACGAGGGAGCGAGCGAGAGGTGGGCGCACTGGTCCATGCGGCACTTGAGGTAGTCCTTGGACAGGTGGCGGCAGTCGGTGCTCTGCTGCTTGGCGGCCTTCATGCACTTGAGGTAGCGCACCATGAACTCTTTGCACTCGCCTGCGGTCGCGCGTCGAGACGAGGTCAGCGAGTCGAGGTCGGCGAAAGGGAGAGAGGGAGAGAGGAGGGCGCACCATCGTGGTCGAGCGGGAAGCTGCCCTTGAGCGGGGGAGCCCCGCCGAGGGACAAGGACGTGGTGGCAGGTCGGCCGAACGACATAGACGGTGTGCGTGCTTGACGGCGAGGGAGGATGAGCGAGGCGGTGCTGAGGACGAAGAGGGCGAGGGTGGGCCGGGGGCGTGGTGGTGCGGTTGCGGGTCGAGGGTGACCTAGGAGGTGCACGGGAGCAGTCAAGCTGGTCACACAGTTGGTTCGAGGCAGTGAGCGGTGTGAGGACGAGCCGACAGCGACCCGGGCCAGCCCACTCGACGTCGGCTCTCGCCTGCACCCGCCACTCGCTCCAGCGAGGCCAGCGACAGCTCAAGCCCATGCAGGCCTACCACAACGACGACTTTGGCCACCTCGAAGGCGCGTCGGGCTACTCGGTCGACTTTGACGACGCCTCATCGCTCCACTCGTCCCTCGCCCCCTCGACCGCGACAGACGACCAGACCATCCCGCCAGACGACGTCGAGGCCATACAGCGCATCGGCGACCTCAACTTTGACGACCTGTCCATCTCGGCACTCGACGCCGCCGCCTCGAGAGCTCCGCCGCCTCACCTCGACCACCCGCACGCCGACTCGGACAGCAACGGCAATGTCGCCAACCTGTACGAGGACGACTTTGAGGGCATGCTCGACGACTTGAACCGCGAGCTGCCGCCTCACGCATGCAGGTGCGTCCTCGCCTCCTCCTCCTCCTCGTGCTTCTCCCTCGTCCCACCGCTCACCTCGCCCCACACAGCTACTGCGGCATCCACAACCCGGCCTGCGTCGTCAAGTGCCTCGTCTGCAACAAGTGGTTCTGCAACTCGCGCGGGTCGACCTCGGGCTCGCACATCGTCAACCACCTCGTGCGCGCAAAGCACAAGGAGGTGACGCTCCACGCCGAGAGCCCGCTCGGCGAGACGACGCCCGAGTGCTACTCGTGCGGCGCCAAGAATGTCTTCATCCTCGGCTTCATCCCGGCAAAGAGCGACACGGTCGTCGTCCTCCTGTGCCGGTCCGTCCTCTCCTCGTCCTCTCGCCGACAGCGTGCACGAGCCCAGACCTGACTCGTGCCCGGCCCGACAGCCAACCCTGTGCCGCCATGCAGAGCTCCAAGGACATCGTGTGGGACACGACCCAGTGGTCGCCGCTCATCGAGGACCGCTCGTTCCTGTCGTGGCTCGTCAAGGTCCCGTCCGAGCAGGAGCAGCTCCGCGCCCGCCAGATCACGTTCCACCAGATCAACAAGCTCGAGGAGCTCTGGCGCGACAACGCCAACGCGACGCTTGAGGACCTTGAGAAGCCGGGCGTCGACGACGAGCCGCAGCCCATCCTCCTTCGGTCCGTCCTCGCTCTCTTTCCCCGCTCTGTCGCGCATCTTGCCTGACGCGCACCTCGTCCATGCAGCTACGAGGACGCGTACCAGTACCAGAACATCTTTGGCCCGCTCGTCAAGATCGAGGCCGACTACGACAAGCGCGTCAAGGAGTCGCAGACGCAGGACAGCCTCGTCGTGCGCTGGGACATGGGCCTTAACCAGAAGCGCATCGCGTGGTTTAACCTCCCTAAGCTCGAGTCGGGCGAGGTGCGCCTCGCCGTCGGCGACGAGCTGCGCCTGCGCTATCACGGCGAGCTGCACAAGCCCTGGGAGGGCGTCGGCCACGTCGTCAAGATCCCCAACAGTACGCTCCCCTCTCTCTCTCTCTCCCGCCTCGACGAGCGCTCATCGGCGTGTGCCTGTCTGCAGACGTGTCGGACGAGATCGCTCTCGAGCTGCGCCGACCCGACGGCGTCCCGATCGACTGCACGCACAACTTCAGCGCCGACTTTGTGTGGAAGTCGACCTCGTTCGACCGCATGCAGCTCGCCATGAAGACGTTTGCCGTCGACGAGCAGAGCGTCAGCGGCTACATCTACCACAAACTCATGGGCCACGACGCCGACCCGCCGCAAGTCTTGCGCGCCCAGATGCCGAAGCGGTGCGTCCCCTCGCTCTCGTCGGCCTTGCCCCTCCCTCCCAGACCCCGAGACTGACTCTCTCGAGCGAGCGAGCAGGGTGTCCGCGCCGAACCTGCCCGACCTCAACCACTCGCAGATCTACGCCGTCAAGAGTGTCCTCCAGAAGCCGCTCTCGCTCATCCAGGTACGCCCCGGCCTTCCTCTCTCGGGCCTGTCTCCTTCGCCTTCAAGACGAGCGGCTACTGACAGTCTGCCTGTGCGCGCGCAGGGTCCACCGGGCACGGGCAAGACGGTCACGTCGGCATCGATCGTGTACCACCTGTCGAAGATGAACCCGGGTCAGGTCCTCGTCTCGGCGCCGTCCAACGTCGCCGTCGACCAGCTCACCGAGAAGATCCACCAGACGGGCCTCAAGGTCGTGCGCGTCACGGCAAAGTCGCGCGAGGCGCTCGAGTCGTCCGTGTCGTTCCTGACGCTCCACGCCCAAGTCGCCAACTCGGACACGCACCCCGAGCTCCAGAAGCTCATCCAGCTCAAGCAGGAGCAGGGCGAGCTCAGCTCGTCCGACGAGCGCAAGTTCAAGGCGCTCACGCGCGCCGTCGAGAAGGAGATCCTGAGCAACGCCGACGTCATCTGCGCTACCTGTGTCGGCTGCGGCGACCCGAGGCTCAAGAACCTCAAGTTCCGCACCGTCCTCATCGACGAGGCGACCCAGGCGGTGCGTCCTCCGTTGCACTCCTTCTTCCCTTCTCGCCCTCCTCGCCGTTGCTGACCCTGTCGCCCTCCTCTCCCACAGACCGAGCCCGAGTGCATGATCCCGCTCACGTTTGGCGCCAAGCAGCTCGTCATGGTCGGCGGTGCGTCCTGCGTCCGCTCCTCTGTCTCCCTCGAGCGTGCGGGACTGACCCTGCGTCCGTCCCCTCGTCCTCGCCCACCTCCCTCAACCTCGCCCCTCGCGGTTCCACAGACCATTCGCAGCTCGGCCCGACCATCATGAACAAGAAGGCGGCTCGTGCCGGCCTCAACCAGTCGCTGTTCGAGCGCCTCATCCTCCTCGGCAACCGGCCGATCCGCCTCCAGGTCCAGTACCGCATGCACCCGTGCCTGTCCGAGTTCCCGAGCAACATGTTCTACGAGGGCACGCTCCAGAACGGCGTCACGGCGCCCGAGCGCCTGCGCAAGAACGTCGACTTTCCGTGGCCGCAGCCGACGACGCCGATGTACTTTCACCAGAACCTCGGCCAGGAGGAGATCTCGTCGAGCGGCACCTCGTTCCTCAACCGGTGCGTCCCCCTCACTCTGCTCCTTTCCTGCCCTCCTCGAACCCTGATTGACTCTGTCGTGCCCCCTCGCAGCACCGAGGCGTCGAACGTCGAGAAGATCGTGACGAGGTTCTTCAAGGCGGGCGTCGTCCCGGGCCAGATCGGCATCATCACGCCGTACGAGGGTCAGCGCTCGTACATCGTGTCGTACATGCAGCTCAACGGCGCGCTTAAGAAGGACCTGTACAAGGAGATCGAGGTCGCCTCGGTCGACGCGTTCCAGGGCCGCGAGAAGGACTACATCATCATGAGCTGCGTCCGCAGCAACGAGCACCAAGGCATCGGCTTCCTCAACGACCCGCGACGCCTCAACGTCGCCCTCACGCGCGCCAAGTACGGCCTCGTCATCCTCGGCAACCCCAAGGTCCTCTCGAAGGTGCGCCCTCGTCTCTCCCGCCCTCCTCCTCAGCCGCCCTCGACTGACTCGCTCGTTCGCCCCGCCACCCTCCTGCAGCACGCGCTGTGGCACTACCTCCTGACGCACTACAAGGAGAAGAAGTGCCTCGTCGAGGGCCCGCTCAACAACCTTCAGCCGTCGATGATCCAGTTCAGCAAGCCCCGCCGCCCGTTCGACCGCAACGCCAACACGAACCGCTTCCAGCACGACGCTCGCGACATGTTGAGCGGCACGAGCACGCCTGTCGGCGGCGGCGGCGGCGCCGGCATCGGCGGTCCGGCGTCGCGCTTCGACTCGAGCTTCTACCGGTCGCACGACGCCATGAGCGCCATCCCGTCCGACGCCCAGTCGGTGCGTTCCCAGGCGACGTACTCGTCGGGCCTGCCCACGTTCAGCCAGGCGGGCTACCCGGCGTCGATGAAGCGCGGCGGCGCGGGCGGCGTCGGCGTCGCCGGCACCTACGCCTCGTCGACCTTCTCGCAGGACCTGCTCTCGAGCGCAGACGGCGCGAGCGTCCGCGGCGGCGACGACGCAGGTGGACTGCTCGGCAGCGGCATGAGCAGTGCGGCGAGCAGCGTCGGGTTCTCGCAGGCCGACCGGCTTAGCCTCGCCGACGCCGCGAGCGAGTACAAGAGCCAGGCTGGGTGGACCAACGACGACGACGCGCGCACGACATACACGGCGTCGAACTTGACCGATTACTGAGCGTCGCTCGGACCTGCGCCCTCGAGTCGAGCTCGTGGTCGGGCACCTCCGTCCTCCCTCCGCCTCGACTTTCTCGGACCCGCCGCCGCGATGCGCTCGCTCCGCCTCGGTCGACACCTCGCTCTCCCTTCTTCCACCTCCGTCCCGATCCACCGTCCCGCCTCGTCGTCGTCTGGGCGTGCCCGCTGCGCCAGGGCGACGCCCCGCTCCGAGCAGCACGCGCCGATCCTGCCGCTACCGGCCTCGTCTCGCGTCAGGCGGCCCTCGTCCTGTGCCGGCGATGCAGTCACGAGGAGGAGCTCGTCTGGGTACCGGAGCTGTGTAACGCCGAGGCGTGCGGACCCGTTTGTCTCGAAGCGAGCGCGCCGACCGAGAGTTGCCCAGTCGTCGTCGCCGTCGCGAGAGCAGGGAACCAGCCGAGCACGCTGTCACGGTCTCGTCGAGAGTAACCCTTGCACGATCCCTCTTTTGCTTAACGGGACTCGAGCGCGACTCGCAACGGCGCGCGGGTCGAGAGAATCGACCTTCTCAAGTTGAGAATCCGCCTTTTTCTCGACACACGCTCGCTCCGCGGTCCCGCCGCGCAGTGTACAGCTCGATAGCGTCGCCTTTTGCTCGGATATGTGGGCGGCTCGACGCCGGAGGACGTCGGAGCTGGACGTGCGCGTCCTCGCAGATGAGCGAGGTCCGCCTCGGACGGTGTCGACGACCACGGCCACGGTGCTCTCCCTCTCTCTCTACCTTCAGCCACTCTCGCGAGGGACGCAGGCGACGCGCCCCAGCATGAAGCTCCTCAGCCTGCGCTCGCTCGTCAACAAGGTCGACTCGCGCCCGGACCCGCCCAGCCCGCCGACCGCCTCGTCCTCGCGCCCTGCTTCAACCGGCCTGTCGGCTCAAGTCGCGTTCCCGTCGATCCAGCTGCGTCGTCAGAGGCCGGCCACGGCGCGTGCCCCCGTCCTCGCGACGAGTCACTGTGCGTCCCCTTTCGCCTCTCGCTCTCAGCGGCGGCGTCGAGTGTAGCTAACACTGGCTCTCGCCCGACACAGCCACGCCCATCGAGGTCGAGGGCACCCTCTTCGACACCCCTCTCGTGTCGAGCCCACGTGGCCGCAACCCGCACGCGGTCGCCGGCGCCCTCGCCAACAGCGCCGTCGACCAGCCGCCGCCCACCTCGATGCCCGTCCAACCGACTCGCTTCGGCTACGGCGAGGAGCCGTACTCGTTCAACGAGACGCCGTCGCTCAAGGTCAAGCCCTGGACTCGCCTGCTCAACTCGTCCCGCCGCTCTTTCCGCAAGCGCGACTCGAGCGCGAGCGTGCACGGCCCTCCTTCCTCGCCGAGCCCTGCGCCGCGCCCCTCGCTCTCGACGATCAAGGCCGCCCCCGTCCCCGCCACGTTCATCGGCACGACGAGCTCGACAAAGAGCGGCGGCCGTGCGAGCGCGCCCGCCTCTCCGGCCGCGACCTCCCGCTCTCTCGTCGTCAACAACTCGCTCCCGCCCGTCGACGGCTTCCCTCCCCGCCGCCTCGACGACCTCGTCCCGAACAAGCTCCCCTCCGTCGACGAGACGACGTCGGCCACGTCGCCTGCGCTCGTTCCGCCGCCCTCGCCGACACGTCGCCGCGCTCGTCGCCAGGCCGTCGTCGACGGGTCGCCGAGCGCCTCGGGAGGCTCGAGCGGCGCGGTCGGTCAAGGGAGCGGGCGCTCAACCGTCGACGGCTCGGCAGCCGGTGGTTCGGCCCCTGACGGCTCTGCGCTCGACGGGTCGGCGGGCGGCTCGGGCCTCGGCAGCTCGAGCAGCGGTCGTCGTCTCGACGGCTCGGCGGGCACGCACGACGGCTCCGTTCTCGGCGCCTCGGCGCTGGACGGCTCTGCCCTCGACGGCTCTGCGCTCGACAGGTCGGCGCTCGACGGCTCGGCGCTCGACGGCTCCGCCCTCGAGAGCTCGGGCAGCGGCCGCGCTCACGTCGACGGGTCGGCGAGCGGGCTTGACGGTACGGCCGACGGGAGCGCCAACGAGGTGGGGCGCGGCGGCGAGGGCGAGGGCGAGCGCTCAGACGCCGACGACTCGGACGCCGACTTCTCGGACTGGCGGCGGCGACCTGCTCCTTCCGGCCGCACGGTCGCCTCGCAGTCGCCGGCGCACCCGCAGGCTCGCGTCGTCCTCCTCGACAGCGAGGGCAGCACGAGCGCGATCGGCGGCGCCGGTGAGCGCGGCTCGTGGCCGCCGACGGGCTTGCCCTCGCGCTTCTCGGACTGGACGACGACGGGCACCGGCTCGTCGCGCTCGGCCGGCCAGTCGCTCGGAGGGCAGTCGCACGGCCTTCTGGCACCCGCTCCTGTGCCCGTCTCGCCCGGTGGCCCGAGGTTCGCGGCCCTCATCCTCCTCGCCGACGTCGCGGCGTCGTCCGTCTCGTTCGACCTCGGGCACATGTCGCGCGCCAAGGCGTTCGAGCTGAGGAACGCCGGGAGGAGGGCGAGCACGGGCTGAGGAACGTCGGCGGGGAGAGAGGAGCAAGAGGAGGAGGACGCGAGGAGAGCGAGTGCATGTGCGAGGACGACCGCGACGACCCTGATCACCTTACGCGCCCGCCGTCGATAGCTTGAGCTTGCAATGTACATAGCTTGGTCGCCGAGGCAAACAGAGAAGCGAGAGAGCGAGGAGACGAGAGAGGAGAAGCGAGTGCGAGAGAGAAGCAGAGTCGAGCGAGAAGGGCCGCGAGCGCTCGAGCCTCCCTTATGCTCGACCGGAAAAGTGCCATCGATTACGCACGCTCGTCGCAGCTGTACGAGTCCCGCCGCTCCTGCCCATCGAGCCTCCTGGTGCCCGTCTGCCCTCGTCGTCGTCCCCGACCACCTGGTCCGTTCCAAGCGTTCCTTCCCGCCCCCTGACCTCTCCTTCAACCGCGCGAACGATCACGCACCGAGGATCAACCTGAAGATGTCATTGAAGCTGAGTGGGAGGCAGTGCGAGTCAGTACGAGGGCCGCACGGACCTCCAGAGGACGATGAGGGGGAGGGAGGGCGCCGCCGACGCACATGTAGTACGAGTTGCCCTCGGGAATGAGGTGGAACGTCTGGGAAAACGAGAGAGGGTTCTGCTCGTCGCCGGTCTGCGAGAGAGGAGCAGGCGTGAGCGAGAGACGACGAGCAAGGAGGGAGGGAGAGGAGGACGCACGAGGAGCTGGCCGGTGACGAGGACGATCATGGACGCCTTGTCGGTCGCGGCGGGCTGTGCGTCCATCGTCGCGATCTGGTGCTGGATGGTCGTGAAGGGAAGGCTCTGCAGAGAGACGAGAGGTCAGGTCGAGGTGCGGCGGGACAGAGTCGACAGGGTACGACGGACGGCGAGCTTCTCGATGATGGCGGCGGTGCCCTGGAACTGCTGGGCCTCGAACGACAGCATCGAGTGGTCGCGCTGCACGGGCAAAGGAGGGCTCAGCGAGGCTTGGGCGGGGGAGAGCGAGAGGCGGTCGACGGACGTAGAGCGGCCCGAGGTTCTTGCGGTCGGCGTCGAACGCCTGGTAGTAGAAGTCGGTGAACTGCTTGGCGATGGCGTTGATGTCGGCCTGGAGAGGGTACAGCGAGTCAGAACCGTCCATCTCTCTCGCAACTCGCTCGGCTGCTCGACCGTCATCTCGAGGCACGGCGAGGCGAGATGCTCCGTGTGCACGCCCCGGCGTTGCCGCCCGTCCACCAGCCAGCCAGCCCTCAGCTGGCGCGCTCCTGGCGCTGTCCCGGCCGTCGTCGCTGCGTCGCGGGGTTGTTGGGCGAGAGGGAAGCGAGGGGAAGGGGACGAGGCGTGGGAGGGCGACGGCGGGACCGAACGCGTGCGGGCAAAGCTCGGCGGTTCGAGTGGACGAAGGTGAACAGAGTGCTCACCATGGTGAGTGGGCTCGAGCGAGTCGGGACGAGATGCGAGAGCAAGAGAGCGACACGGACGCGACGAGCTCATCGTCTGCTCTCGCCATCTCGCTGCTCTCGCTCTGCTTGATCCAGGACAGCGTCAACAGCCATGGCATCTGTCGTCGCACCCGCACCCACCGCCGCTGCACTCCCCGCAGGAGGCGGAGGCGCCAACCGGCGCGCGTTCCAGGTCCGTCCCCGTCTCGCTCTCTCGCTCGCTCGTGTCCCACAGCCACAGAGCTGCGAGGCTGACCACGGACACCATCCACAGGGCAATGAGAAGCCGATGGAGGTCCGCCTCAGCAACATGACGGCCGCCAAGGGTGAGCTCCCGCTCCCTCCTCCTCCCCCCCCTCGTCGCCCTCAGCTCTCGCCCGCCCAGTCAGGAGCTGACCCTCGCCTGTGTGCATCCGCAGCCGTCGCCGATGCCGTCAGGACTTCTCTCGGTCCGCGCGGCATGGACAAGATGATCCAGACCGCCCAGGGCGAGGTCATCATCACCAACGACGGCGCGACCATCCTCAAGCACATGTCGGTCCTCCACCCGGCTGCCCGCATGGTCCGTCTGCGCCTCTACGCACCCTCCTCTCGATCAAGCCGAACCTGAAGCGACCCTGACCTCGCACCCTCCCCAGCTCGTCGACCTCTCGGCCGCGCAGGACATCGAGGCGGGAGACGGCACCACGTCGGTCGTCGTCCTCGCCGGCTCGCTCCTCGGCGCCGCCGAAAAGCTCCTCAACAAGGGCATCCACCCGACCATCATCGCCGAGTCGTTCACCCGCGCCGCCGCCAAGGTCGTCGAGTACCTCACCGAGATGGCCCTCCCCGTCGACCTGAGCGACCGCGACAACCTCCTGCGCGCCGCGACGACGTCGCTGTCGTCCAAGATCGTGTCGCAGTACTCGTCCATCCTCGCTCCGATCGCCGTCGACTCGGTCCTGCGCCTCGTCAACAACGAGAGCGACAACGTCGACTTGCGCGACATCCGCCTCGTCAAGAAGGTCGGCGGCACCATCGACGACACCGAGCTCATGGACGGCGTCCTCCTGCACCAGAACGTCATCACGTCGGCCGGTGGCCCGACGCGCGTCGAGAAGGCCAAGATCGGCATCATCCAGTTCCAGCTTTCGCCGCCCAAGCCCGACGTGCGTCCCTCGTCCCCTCCTCCCTCCTCCCTCCTTCTCGAGACTCGGAACGCGAGCACGTGGTCCTGACTCTCGGCCCTCGCGCGTCCAACCGGAACAGATGGACAACCAGATCGTCGTCAACGACTACCGCCAGATGGACAAGATCCTCAAGGAGGAGCGCCTGTACATCCTCAACCTGTGCAAGGCCATCAAGAAGTCGGGCTGCAACGTCCTCCTCATCCAGAAGTCGATCCTGCGCGACGCTGTCAACGAGCTCGCGCTCGCGTACCTGCAGAAGCTCAAGATCCTCGCCATCAAGGACGTCGAGCGGGACGAGATCGAGTTCCTCAGCCGCGCCCTCGGCTGCAAGCCCATCTCGGACGTCGAGCAGATGACGGCCGACAAGCTCGGCGAGGCCGACCTCGTCGAGGAGACGAGCAAGAACGGCGCCAAGTTCGTCAAGGTGTCGGGCGTCCACAAGCCGTCGGGCAAGACGGTCAGCGTCCTGTGCACGGGCGCCAACGGCCTCATCCTCGAGGAGTCGGAGCGCTCGCTCCACGACGCCCTCTGTGTCGTCCGCTGCCTCGTCAAGAAGCGGTGCGTCGTCGCCTTTCTCTTTCTGCCCTCACGGGCCGGGTCCCGCGGGCCTCGTTCGCGGCGGCGAGCGTGCGGGCCTGTCGCCTCAAGCCCACGTCTGACATCCACACCTGCCCTGCACCTGCAGCTTCCTCATCGTCGGCGGTGGCGCCCCCGAGGTCGAGTGCTCGCTCAAGTTGTCCGAGTACGCGCGCACGCTCAAGGGCCCCGACGCCTACTGCACCGAGGCGTTCGCCGATGCGCTCTCGGTCGTGCCGACGACGCTCGCCGAGAACTCGGGCCTGAACCCGATCCTGCTCCTCACCGAGCTGAGGAACCGGCACGCCAAGGGCGAGAAGACGGCGGGCATCGTACGTCCTCCTCTCCCCTCCTCGTCGTCGGGTCCAAGTCGAACGAGTCACTGACTCGCACCCCCTGCAGAACGTGCGCAAGGGTGTCGTGTCGGACCTGTCGGGCGAGAGCGTCCTCCAGCCGTTGCTCGTGTCGAGCAGCGCCATCGAGCTCGCGACCGAGACGGTCGGCTTGCTACTCAGGATCGGTGCGTCCCCTTTCTCTACTCCTCTTGCGCCCATGTCGTCGGGACTAGCGGCGAACGCCGCGCCCGCGCTCGTGCGCGTGGATCTGCAGCCAGTCGTGCGGCAGTCGGCGCGACCATGTACTGACGGTGCCCCCACTCCTTCCCTCGCACCCTCGCAGACGACTACCACCCTACGTGAGCACCCTCCTTCCACCCCTGCCCTGGCCTCGGACCCTCTTCGAGGCGCCACTACTCCTGTTGGCGGCAGCCCTCCTGACCCACTCTTTGTGCGCGCGCAGACGGTGATTGGCGTCCGTTCGACCTCGAAGCATGAAGAACGAGTGTGTAGACCGCTGCACTGTACGATACGCAAGCAAACCCGCTTTCCTTCCGTGTTCTCGGAGACGGCGGCAGCGCCGAATGCGAGGAGAGTCGAAAGCGTTCTTGAAGCTGCCGACTCTGCTCTCGTTCGGGCCTGAGAGAGGTCGTACATGCACCAGCACCTGCCTCGCTGGCCCACGAGAGGCTGCAGCGAGCGCGAGTCGCTCGCCGTGGTTGTCGCGTGTCGAGCGAGCTGGCGAAGCGGTCCCGCTCTCCTCACCAACCTCGCGCTCTTGCCTGCAGAGTCGCAACCCGTCAAGCACACCCGTCTGCGCAATCGACACGCGCCTGAACACCCACAGCGACCGCCGCTGTTGCCGAGCCACCTCCCACCTCACCCCCTCTCCTCCGCCTGTGCCCCTCTCGTTTCGCCCTCTCAGCGCCAGTTGATACACGGGCCAGCCAGTCAGCCTCTCTTCAGAACTCTACACGGTGCGTCCACCCTCCTCTTTCTCCTCTGGTATCGTGCGAGGAGGACGCGGGCCTTGATCGGCTTCCGGCTTGATCGGGGGCTCTGCATCGTTCGCGGCGGCATGGGGCGAGGCAAAGGCGCTCCCATTCACCGTTGGACAGCTGGACGGCATGCTGGGGCCTTAGCGGCTGACCTTGAGCGAGATTGGAGGGTGTGACGACGCAGGACGAGGTGGAGCTTCCGGCCGTGCGGCGTTCTGGCGCGCAGCTGGGCCAGAGACGACGTGCACAGCCGTCGCAGCCTGACGGGCCAGGACCTGCGCTGCCACCGTGCCGCACACTGCCCGGCCTGGTCGTCCACCCGTGCCCACCTCGCGGCGACTTGTCCTCGAACAGCAGCTCCTCGCGGCGCATCCTCGAGCAGCGGACCAGATGTACCAGAGCCTTTTACTGACAGCCCTCCCGAATCCGCAGACTTGACGACTCGACCTCGCCACCATCATGGACAAGCAGTTGATCAACACGGTCAACCGGCTCCAGGACGCGTTCGCCCAGAGCGGCCTCTCGAGCGCGCCTATCGACCTGCCCCAGATCGCTGTCATCGGCTCGCAGAGCTCGTGAGTCGCCGCCGCCGTCATGTTCGGGCCCGCATTCGCCGCGAGAAGTCGTCGCTGACCCTCGTCCTCCTTGCCCCCCTTCCTGCGCGCAGCGGCAAGTCGTCGGTCCTCGAGGTGAGCTCCTCTTTCCGCACTTGTCACCGCACGCCCCTCGAGCCGCTACTGACTCACTGCGGCCCCGCAGAACATTGTCGGTCGCGACTTCTTGCCGCGAGGAAGTGCGTCCCAGCTTTCCCCTCGGTGCTGCCTTGACACCCTCACGCCGACCTGACTCGCGCGTTCCCTGCAGCCGGTATCGTCACTCGTCGTCCTCTCGTCCTCCAGCTCATCAACCGGCCGGCGGCCCCAAAGGCCAACGGCGATGGTGCGTCTCGCGTCCCCCTCTCTCCCTCGCATTCTCGGCACGACCCTGACCCACTCTATCGCCCACCCGCAGCCAAGGAGGAAGGCACGCAGCCGACGTCGGACAAGGCGAGCAACGCTGACGAGTGGGCCGAGTTCGTGCGTCGTGCTCTCCCTGCGCTCGAACGTTCCCTCCCGAGCCGACGACCTGACGCCGCCGCTTCCCCCCGCGCAGCTCCACCGCCCCGGCGAGAAGTTCTTCGACTTCAACAAGGTGCGCGACGAGATCGTCGCCGACACGGACCTCAAGACGGGCAAGAACGCCGGCATCTCGCCGCTCCCGATCGGCCTGCGCATCTTCTCGCCGCACGTCCTCACCCTCACCCTCGTCGACCTGCCCGGCCTCACCAAGGTGCCCGTCGGCGACCAGCCCCGCGACATCGAGGTCCAGATCCGCAACATGCTCCTCAAGTTCATCCAGAAGCCCAACTCGATCATCCTCGCCGTCACGGCCGCCAACACGGACCTGGCCAACTCGGACGGCCTCCAGCTCGCGCGCGCGGTCGACCCCGAGGGCCTGCGCACGATCGGCGTCCTCACCAAGGTCGACCTCATGGACACGGGCACCGACGTCGTCGACATCCTCGCCGGGCGCATCATCCCCCTGCGCCTCGGCTACGTCCCCGTCGTCAACCGCGGTCAGCGCGACATCGACAACAAGCGCCCGATCGCGGCCGCCCTCGAGCACGAGCGCGAGTTCTTCGAGAACCACCCGAGCTACCGGTCCAAGGCGTCGTACTGCGGCACGCCGTACCTCACGCGCCGGCTCAACACGATCCTGATGCACCACATCAAGGCGACGCTGCCCGACATCAAGGCCAAGATCTCGGCCAACCTCGCCAAGTACGAGGCCGAGCTCGCGTCGCTCGGCGGGCCGCAGGGCGGCACCGACGGCAGCAGCGTCATCCTCGGCATCATCACCGAGTTCTGCGGCGACTTCCGCACCGCCATCGACGGCAGCTCGTCGGACCTGGCGCTCAACGAGCTGTCGGGCGGCGCGCGCATCTCGTTCGTCTTCCACGAGCTCTTCTCGAACGGCGTCAAGAGCCTGGACCCGTTCGACCACGTCAAGGACGCCGACATCCGCACGATCCTGTACAACTCGTCGGGCTCGTCGCCGGCCCTGTTTGTCGGCACGACGGCGTTCGAGGTCATCATCAAGCAGCAGATCAAGCGCATCGAGGAGCCGGCGCTCAAGTGCGCGTCGCTCGTCTACGACGAGCTCATGCGGATACTCGCGCAGCTCCTCAACAAGAACGCGACGTTCAAGCGGTACCCGGGCCTGCGCGACCGGTTCTACGCCACCGTCCAGGCCTTCTTCCGCAACCGCATGGTGCCGACCAACAAGCTCGTCCAGGACCTCGTCTCGATGGAGTCGACCTACATCAACACGGGCCACCCGGACTTTATCTCGGGCCACAAGGCCATGGCCATCGTGTCGGACCGCATGGCGGCGGCCAAGCCGCAGCCGGGCGCGGCCGGCCAGTCGGGCGCGGTCGACCCCAAGACGGGCAAGCTCATCCCGGGCGCGCTCAACAACGGCAAGGACCTCGACGTCGACCTCAAGCAGCGCGAGGAGGGCTTCTTTGGCTCGTTCTGGCCCGGCGGGCGCAAGAACCAGCAGCTGTCGCAGAAGAAGGGCGCGGCCGCCATGGAGGCGCCGCCGCAGGCGCTGCGGGCGTCCGGCACGCTGTCGGAGCGCGAGAGCATGGAGACCGAGGTCATCAAGCTCCTCATCTCGAGCTACTTTGCCCTGTCCAAGCGCACCCTCATCGACATGGTGCCCAAAGGTGCGTCCCCCCCTCCTCTCTTCCACTTCCTCTTCCTCTCGATCGAGCGGGCCCTGACTCTCGCCTGCGCCTTTCTCTCTCGTGCCTGCCCGCAGCCATCATGCTCAACCTCGTCTTCCACGCCAAGGACACGATGCAGCGCGAGCTCCTCGCCGAGCTGTACAAGACGGACCTGATCGACGAGATGCTCAAGGAGTCGGACAGCGTCGTGCAGCGCCGCAAGGAGTGCGTCAAGATGGTGCAGGCGCTCAACGCGGCCGAGGGCATCGTCGCGAGCGTCGGCAACTGAGCGGGTGGCGGTGGTGGTCGTCGTTGTCGTTCTCCTCGTCCCCTTGTCCCGGCGTCTCTCCTCCCCCTTGCCCCCCCCATGTGCCAGTGCGCTGTCTTGCCTCCGTATCACTCTCTGCCTTCTCCCTCGTTGCAAATCTCGACATGTTAGACGTGCTTGATGCGACGCGAGAGAGCCTGTTTGAAAACCTGAGACCCGGGGGAACGACGACGAGGAGGAGGTCGGAGAAAGCAGCCTCCCGCACCTCTCACCGCCTCGCTTGCCGCCGCCTTGCGTGTCAGAGTACACCTGCGCAGCGCAGCTACCGCCTCGTCCCTCCTGCGCCCCGCCTGCGCCTCGCCGACGCGCCCCTCGCAGCCGCCCCTTTCCTCCTCGACACCTCCCACCGTCGCCCGAGTCGCCCTCGACTCACACGCCTCCGTTCGATGAGCGGCGACCTGCGTTAGATGCCGACCAAACGTACCACGACCGCCGTCTACGCCTCGCCCGCCCGCCGGCCCATCCTGCGCGCGCGCAAGCGCCTCAAGACGGGCTCGTCGTCGCTCGCCCACCGCCTCGACTCGGACGGCGACGACCACGACGCGCCAGAGCGCACCGACTCGGACTACGAGGACCTCGTCGAGTACGACCGCGACCAGGACACGCGTCCCGCGAGCTCGCGCCGGCGCGGCAGGAGGTCCGCCCCGTCCGGCTCGACGCCAGCGGCGGGGAGCGGGGCCAGCTCTCGCGCGGCCAGCACCCGGCGCAACTCGCACGCTGCGCTCGCCGGCAGTGCCGCAGGCCCAGCAGGGCCCTCGCGCGCGCGCAGCACCGCGGCCCGCTCGCGCACGGAGGACGCCTCGTCGGCCGTCGTTCAACACTCGCGCTCGCGCGCCGCCGCTCGCGCTCCGCAACCTCTGAGCCCGCTCCCGGTCAACCACTCGGTCGAGCGTCAGCAACCTGTCGGGCGTTCCGTCAAGGGCAAGGAGCGCGCCGCCGACGACGGCGACGCTGACATGCTGCCCGTCGAGACGACCGCGGCGAGGCGCACGAGCGCGCCGCCTCCCCAACCCGGCGCCGGCCGCGTCACGAGACGCACGAGCAGCAGTGGCAGCGGCGGGAATGACGCCCCGCTGCGCCGCAGCCGTCGAGCGAGCTGGGCGACGACCGAGGGCGGGAGCGAGGACGAGCAGGAGGGCAACAGCGACGACGACGCGCACGGCGGCGGCAGCAGGAGTGCAGCACCTCGGTCGAGTCGGTTGCGCAGAAGGAGGGCGGCTCTCGAGGACATCAGCGATGCGGGCGAGGCGGCAGACGAGGAGGCCGGCGACGAGAAGTCGCCCGACGCGTCCGATGCGGCCGACGGCAACGGTGCGTCCTCTTCATCCACCGCCTCCACCGCCTCCACCGTCCCTAAGCGTGTACTGACAGTCTCGAGCGATGTATCGCAGACGTCGACACGAAGCTGCACGAGTGGGACGCCCACCATCTCGAAGCGCTCCTCAAGAGCGAGCTCGTCGACCTGTACCACCTCGCCCGTCCTGCATCATCGTCGTCGCACGCCGTCCCCCGCACCAAGGCCGAGCTCGCGCAGGCCATCGTCGAGGCGCGGTACCACTCGCACTCGTCGGGCTCGAACGACGAGGACGCCGGCGATGCAGACGGCGCCGACTCGCCGCACCCGCGCACGTCGCACGAGGGCAGCCCTGCCGACAAGGCGCTCGGTACTCGCCGCAGCCGGGCTCCGCGTCGCCGCATCGTCCTCCGCCGGAGCGGCGTGCGCGGCCAAGAGCCGACGCCGCCGCCTTCGGACGACTCGCGCGACGGCGACGCCTCGTCCGGCTCGACCTCGACTGGCTCGGCCTCGGGCGACGACACCGAGATCGACGAGTCGGGCCCGTCGTCGAGTACCGCACCAGGCGCGTCGACCCGCATGACCCGCCGCGCGAGCCAGGTCGAGATGCCGCCTCCTGCGCTCCCTCCTGCCGGCGCCAAGCGCAACATGCGCACGCGCTCGAGCATGCCTGGACCTGGGCTCTCGGGCTCGCCTCGCGCCAAGAGCGCGCGCGAGCTCGCGCTCGCCGTCGACCCGGACGGCGAGGGCGGCACGGGCGCCACGCCGGTCGCGCACCGCACGAGGCACCATGGCCACGTTGCGCACCCGCCGCCGCAGTCGCCGCAGCACCAGCGCACCGCCTTGCAGCTCGCGTCCGGGTCGCCGAGGCCACTCCGGGCGGCCAAGCGTCGCGCCGTCGCCAGGCTCGCCGACGCCGACGGCGCCGCGACCGACAGCGACGAGGACGAGGACGAGGAGATGGTCGACGACGCCGACTCGGGCTCGGGCCCGGGCTCCGACTCGCACGACGCGTCGCACTCGGTCGAGCCTCGCCGCCCGACCCACAAGGTCGGCGGGGCGAGCGGCAGGCGCCGCCCGTCCCGCACGGCCAAGCAGGTCGAGACGCCGCCGTCCGATGCCGACGAGGAGAGCGGAGGCGAGGCGGAGCGCGGGGCCGACGTCGGGCAGGAGGAGGAGCGCTTCGAGGCCAAGAGCCACCTCCGCCAGGCGGGCTCGCCGAGGAAGAGCGGCGGGCGCCTCGTCAAGCTGCGCACGACGGCCGAGGCGGACGAGGACGAGCAGATGGACGAGGCTGGGTCTGGCGAGGAGGACGGCGACACGACCGTCTTAGACGAGGCTGCGGAGGAGGACGGCCAGAGTGCGTCCGACTTTCTCTCTGCCAGGCCCGCCTCGCCCGCCCCCTCTGACTCGTTCACGCGCACTGCAGACGACGACGGCGTCGATCTCGCGCAAGCCACGTCGACCTCGCTCATGCGGTACAAGAAGGACGACCTCGTCCGCCTGTCCAAGGAGCGCGACCTGCTCGACGACGAGAACCGCAACAAGGGGCAGCTCGTCGAAGCTCTCATGTACTGGGTACGCTCCTCTTTCTCGCTCTCTCTGCCACGAACGTCCCGTCGACAGCCCTCCGACGCCGTACCCTGCAGCGCGACAACCAGGCGACCGAGGTGTCGTCGCCCGTTTCCTCGCCTCTCTCGTCCAGCTCGACCATCTCGAACCTGTCGACCCAGACGGCCCGCAACGAGACCAAGACGCAGGCCTTGCGAGGTCTCGAGCACGCCTCGGCACGCACGGCCGCCGGCACCACGCCCCTCCTCATGCGCCCCGAGCACCTCGCGAGCCCGAACAAGCCGCAGTCGGCCCAGCACTCGAAGGAGAACGAGCAGCAGGAGGACGTCAACGCGCTCGACCTCGAGAGCCTGCAGCTGCGCGACAAGGAGATCCAGCCTGAGGAGCTCACCAAGCTCGAGCTCGTCGGCTCGGGCGGGTTCAAGGTGCGTCCCCTCCTCCTCTTTCTCCTTCGTCCCCCTCTTCGAGAACCTTGACCGACTCTCTCGTCGGCCTGCAGGACGTGTTCAAGGGCATGCTCGACGGCCGCACCATCGCCATCTGCGACATTCGCGGCCACTTGACCGACATGGACATCAAGGAGCTCGGTCTCTTGCGCGACCTGCGGCACCGCAACATCGTCAAGTTTATCGGCGTCTCGATCCCCAAGCAGCCGTCGGCGGTCCCCGTCATGATCGTCACCGAGCTGTGCGCCAACGGCGACCTGTTCGACTACCTGCGCAAGGTGCCGGCGCCGCCGTTCTCGGCCATGCTCGACCTCATGCTCGGCATCGCGCGCGGCATCGAGTACCTGCACAAGCGCAAGCCGACCATCATCCACCGCGACATCAAGTCGAGCAACGTCCTCATCACGGGCGACGGCGTGCCCAAGATTGCCGACTTTGGCCTCGCGCGCATCAAGACGTCGACCAAGTCGATGATGCGCTCCCTCGTGGGCACCGTCAACTGGCAGGCGCCCGAGTTGTGGAGCCCGCACCCACGGTACAACGAGAAGGTCGACGTGTACTCGGTCGGCCTCGTCTTCTGGGAGATCCTCCAGTGGCGCCAGCCAGTCAAACGCTACCCGTTCGAGGGCCAAAACGAGCACGTGCGTCCTCGCTCTGTCTCTGTCTCTCTTTCTCTCTCTCGCGCTCGCCCTCGTCAAGCCCGAGCCGTCGCTGAACTCGCCGAGTGCGCGCAGGCCATCTACCACGATGTCGGCGCCAAGCAGCTACGTCCTCCCGCCGGCCCGCTTCGCCGCCAGTGGGGCAGCGAGATCATCGACCTCATGACCGAGATGTGGGACCAGGACCCGACGTTGCGGCCGTCGATGGGCAAGGTCGTCGCCGAGGTGCAGCGCCTCGTCGCGGCCGAGAAGGCCAAGGAGCGTGCGGCAAAGCGCGCCGCGCAGTGACGGCGCCGGGTCGCGCTCTCTCGTCTCCCCTCTCTCCTCCTCCTACCTGCCGCCTCGCCGCCGTCGTCGCCGAGCCTGTTATAGCGCGTCCTCTCCTCGCCATCGTCGTATTCTTTCCGCCAGTCCGGCTCGCCTTTGCCCTCTTCTCCTCTGTTCCCTGCATTCCTTCCGCAGAGCCCCCACTGTCGTTCCCGTTGCAATGTGTTTCTCTCTCGTCTTCACGCGCTTGAGAGCATGGTCGAGGATCGAAGAGGGCGGTTCACGAAAAGCCGAGCCTCTCGACGGGCAGGGACAGGCTAGGGCACGCCGCCTCGTTGCAGCTCGTGTACACTCGACTCAACCTCCGTCGCTGTACGCGCGCCGGGAGAGCCCTCGCTCGCCGCACTCGGACCCTCGGCCGCCCGACTCGAGCTGTCCCTCGCCGCTTCCTCGCTCGTGCGAGCGCATCTCGCCCGAGCTTGAGCCTCCACACCTCGATGCCGTCCCAGTCGGCCTCGTCGTCCCACGCGAGAGTGCCGCGTCGGCCTCGGGCCGCTCGACGAGGCGCTTGAGGCGGGCGTGGTCGACGCGGGCCAGCTTGAAGCCGTGGACGTCGCGTGCGGCGGCGAGGAACGAGTCGACGAGGAGCGGGTCGCGGCGCTCGAGAGCGAGGTAGACGGGTGCGGGGGACGAGGCCGGGCGGCCGAGGAGAGACAGGCGGGCGAGGGTGCGCAGGAGGGGGGCCGAGAGCGAGGGGTCGTACACGGTGTCGGCGGTCGTCACGAGGTCGAACGGCGGGGCGTGCGGCGCGGGAGGAAAGTCGAGGGTCGAGTCGAGCCAGTCGAGCGGAGCGGCGACGAGCGTGCCGGCGAGGGACGAGGCCGACGAGGACGAGCAGTTTGTGCCGAGGACGCCGTCGACGAGGGCGGGCAGGTCGGTCGCGAGGGTGTGGTACCCGAGGGCGGCGAGCGAGAGTGCGACGAGACCGGTGCCGCTGCCAAGGTCGACCGCGCGCTGTGTTGAGCGACTCGCCGAGGTGGACGAGGTCGACAGGAGGTCGGCGAGGTACACGGCGAGGACCTGGGCTCCGAGCCACACGGTGCGCCCGGTCGAGTCGGCGAGGCTGTTGTCCTGCTCGACGGTGACCGTGTGCTGGCCTGGCAGGACGTAGTCGAGCACGAGCTGGTCCTTGGTCGCGTGAGCGGGCGAGTTGCGACTGGGCATGGGCTCGACGCGACGGCGCGGCTGGGTGCGGTCGAGTAGGAGTGGATGGTGCAGGACAGTTGCTCGCAGGCTCTGGCCCACTCGTTCGCTCGCAGGCGGCAGCGGCGGTCGTCGGAGAGGAGCCAGCATCGTCCTCCCCCGGCTCTCGCACCACCGCACCCCTCGCGCTCACTTGCTGAGCTTGACGAGCCTTTGCTGCTCGACTGGCGTGCTGCCGGGACCCTCTGAGCCCGCTCGCCACGCCCTGCGACCTGCCGCCGTCGCGTTCTCGTCCTCATCGCTCCTCGTCCAACCCATCCCATCAGCAGCACCCCGCCCTCGCCCAGCCGCCGTGCGCAGTGGTGCAGCAGCTCCTCTTTCAGTGCACGGCCCGCCAGACGCGCCCGCCGCTCAAGCTGCAGCTCCACGAGGTAGCTTGACCGTCTCCTCCCCTCCCCCCCTCCGCCTTGGCCCGCTCGCGGGCAGTTCGAGCTTGTTGCGGACCGGGTCTGACTGCGCCTTGCCCTTCTCGTCTCGCAGACTCGCCGCCGTCTTGCCCGCATGCCGGGCGACTGTCCTTCTCGCGCTCCCCTTCCCTCCCGCCCTCGCCCTCTCCCCTCGCGCGCCGGCTCGCCTCGGGCACGGGCAGCACGCCTTCCACCCGCATTACCTCGACAGTTCAGCTATACGTGCACCATCCTGTCGAACGACTACGCCTGGCGGGCTCGCCACCGGCTCTGGCGCCGCCTCGAGCGCCGAGCGTTTCTCGTCTCGACACGCCGTCGCCGACGCCTGCTCTCGGCACATCGCGTCGCACGCCCTCAATACGCCTCGAGACTTGGAGCGCAACCTGTTCGCGTCCTTTATGGGTCGACGGGGTCGAACCTCGGCCCGAGTCCCGCATACCAGACTATTGAGGAAAATGGTATGCCCCTTTATGTGC